>NC_080092.1:25804717-26107748 GCF_950005125.1 Chionomys nivalis
CCTGGCTAACCAAGATCAAGAATCTGAGCCTACATCTCCAGCACATGCTCCAGCTGCCTTTAAGGCTTGACTGTATAATTCCAGATATATGACATAGGTCTCATCAGTTTAAGATAGGTGTCACTCTCCTGGTAAAATGACAATTAGGATTGGAAGCTGTATTTCTTTTTGTTAAAGACCAGTTAATCTTTCGAATGAGGTAAGACTCAGGTAAACTGTCATGGAGACCACTCAGAAGGATGGACTTAATCAAAGATGAGAGGGCAGACTAGAGAAACAGACAGTTCCAAGAGGTCATCTCAAGTCACAAGATGGATAATTGGCTCCGCTATTCTCAACCTGTGACTTGCAATCCTATAACCAAAATGGGTTCTGTGTTTCTTCCCAGCAAGCATGTCAGAGTAGGGATAAAGTCGGGCAAGTAGCTTTGTCCTACTGAAAATGGCCTCAGTCCTTGGATTCATACTTCTACTCATGTTTCATTGGCCATGAGAATAGTTACAAGGTCACAAACAACCGCAGGCTGATAAGCAGTGAAGTCTCTAGTTGAACACTGATGGTAAAGGAGAAAATGATTTCTAAGAGGAAAGAAGTGTGAGGACTAGGACTCAAAGTGATGATCTCTTCTGTGAGATGCTACCATAGTTCATAACATGTTCAGAGGCATTGTGGGAAATATAGCTGTACATAAGAAAATGGCCTACATTCCAAAATGTGATAGACAAACAGACACACATACACAGTCAGAGAGAGGGGTAGGAAGGGAGTCAAGGAGAGAGATCCCCCTGTAAAATAGGCTGACAAAGAGTAAGTGTAAAACCAATGTTGAGGAAGTTTAGAGAATGGGAAGGGAGTGGGATTGTTTCCTTCTGAGTATAATTTAGAGTAAGTTATTGGAGGAGGTAAGAACTGAAATGGGTCCTGAAGATTGAATAGAACTAACAAAGACTGGAAAATGGACTTAAAGAAAGGTACCATGAGCAGGGAAAGAGAAAACCTGGGTTAATCTAGAGTGAATAATTTACATTTCAGTCAGGATCGTTTCCTAGCTGTGGCTCTTTGAGACATCCAGTATCTCCGTATAAATGACCACATAAATGCTAATGCTATTACCCTCCCCAAATCCATCCTTTCCCACAACCTTAAGAATGAAAATCCTAGCACTATTTAGACATGTTTTGAGAGTATGATTTAAAGTTTTGATGCATGAATACATTGGTGACATGTCTGCCACTTTATGAATTTATTGTGTTTGGAATAAAAACATTCGGAGCACTCTCTTTCAGCTATTCTGAAGCATACACTATATGCTCATGTTAACTACAGTCACCACACTAGAAGTACAGTGGATCACTGAAGCTTGTTCCTCCATCTTATGTCCTTGACTCTGTCGACCGCCCTGTCTTTCTTTCCTTTCTCATTCTCCCCTGATAACACTCTGATTATCACTGTTCTACTCTCTACTTGTATGAGATATGCTTTATAATATTCCCATAGGTGAAAGAAATGATACAGTTTTTGTCTTTTTTATATCTTGTTTTTATCACTTAACACAATGTCAGGTTCAGTCATTCTTTTTTGTCTCATGATTTCGTTTTCATTGCTGAATAGGATTCCACATATACAGGGCATATTTTTGTGTGTGTGTGTCTATTCATCTGTTGTTAGGCATTTAAGTAAAATCTAAGTTTTGGCTACTGTGAATACTCGTGCAATCACCATGACAGTGTACATGTTTCTTTACATTGATTTCTTCCCCTTTGGATATATAATTAGTACTGGGACTGCTGGGTAATTGAATAGTTCTATTTTTAATTTTTGAGGACCCTTCATAACTTTTCCCCTCAATGAGCTGTATTAAATAGAATTCCACCAATTTAATATAATGGCTTGCTTTTTTTTTTCTGTATCTTCATCAATACTCGATTCCTTTTGTCTTTTTATGATCACCATTCTAATTGGGGCGAGGGAGTAGCTCACTGCAGGCTAATTTGCAAAACCTTGAAGAGCCCTGATATTGAATGTTTTTTCATTTACCTATGGCATTTCGCATGCCTTCCTTTGAGAGGTGTCTAACAAGAGCCCTAGTCATTGTCTATCAAGCTCTTTTACATTGCATTAAGTTCCATATATGGACTTCTAGTCAGTTATATAATATACAGTTATATCCACCCATTCTGTAGGCCGTCTTTTACTCTGTTATATGTCATTTCCTGTAAAAAATAAAATCCTTTATTTTGACATAATCTCATTTGCTTATGTGTACATATTTCTCTATCCAAATAAAACAGTACAAAGGAGTACATACACATCTTTGCTTCAGTTGCTTGTGCTTTTGTGATCTCATCTAAAGAAAAAATCTTTCTCCAGGCCAATGTCATGATTCATTTTCCCTATCTTTTCTTCAAAGTCTATCATCATTTGATATCTGACATTTGAGATTTAGTCCACTTGAAGTTTGAATATGTAAGAGGAAGGTGTTCAGTCTCTGAGAATCCTGATGTGCAATTACCTGTCTATGCTTTCTGCAAGCTGCATGTGATCATGTGACCAAGTTTTGGCAAATGAGACAGAAGTAAAATATTACATGAAGAAACCAGGACATATTCTTTAAACAACTTTAGAGCCTTTATCTTGCTGCCCAAGATGGATTGGTATGATGGTTTGATCTCTCGCGGTCTTTTGCAGTCAGAAGAATACAAAACTAAGCAGCAACAATAACCTCCATCTCCCTCTGGCACCATTAAACACTCTACTCTAAAGTCCACTCTAATGATCTGAGAAAACCCCTTTCTCTTAAGGTCTGTAAGCTCAATTCCATTCCTGAAGTTCCTCTACATAACAGTGCTCAGGCCTGAGGACAAAGGCATCCTCGGGGAGTCATTATCTTATCCATCAGGGTCAAAGACTGAGATATTCTCAGCATTTTCATTCTCTTGTAATTTCAAGGTTTTATTGCACTTGTCCTTATTTACAAATGCAAAACACAAGGAGCAGTTTTCTCTTGATTCTCGTGCATCTCCCAGACATAAGAATGCTGAGCTATTATGATTTGAAGACTAACACAATTTGTGGGCTTAGTTGCCCTCTGCATGTAGCAGGCATCATGCACCAGTTCTAAAAAGCCACGTAGAGGATGTTTCAGGGCCAGCCAGCTTTCAAGGCAAAATTGATGCATACCAGGGTGGTTTTCTCTGGCACATATAGAACGGCATCCAAGGTTAAAAATGGGATCACTAGCTCCTCCCAATGAAGAGCCCATGTCACTGAAAAGGGTAAGTTCCTCATTTATTCTTCTTGGATAGATCTGAGGATAAGAGTGGGGGGGTTGATATATTATATTCCAGAGACTACGTCTCTCTTTACACTTCAGAGAAAAAGAAGGAAAGGAAAACGATAGCAACTGCCCCTTAAAGAGAAGAAGAAAACAGAGTACCACCCAAATTATCTGAGTGAAGGTGGGAAAGACCACTTCATGGGCATCCCTCTCCTTGAGGGATCAACTTGAAGACTGACTCTGGCTTGATCTTTGTTCTTTCTTCCTGTGCCATAGGGAAGAGAGCCAATCCATATACATTTCAGGTAGACAGTCCTGCTTCTTTTACTCCGGCAGACCCAGTACAATTTTTCTCTGAGTATACCCCAGTTAAACATTTGGAAAAATTTATAAGAAGATGGAATGGTTGGTTGAAATAAACTCAAGAAATCCTCTCTATCTCCCTCTCCACCCACCCCAACCCTGGCAGTTAAAGCTTGTGCCTTGAAAACTGGACACGGATATTCAGGTCTCAGTCTTTTCATTAATTCTGACCACATGTCCTCTGGGACCTGACTTAAGTCTGCTTGCTATCTGTAGCCTGAATAACTAATTGATTTATCAAGTTTCATTGAAAAGATGAGCGTTTAGCAAAGTCCACAGTAGGGCTCAGATTAGTCCATTCTTAATGTTAGTGCGGCCCCTCTCCTCCTGCCAGAATAGCCTTCAGATTTAACGCCTACCACCTACCTCTGCTTGGTTCAATGCCCCCTCCTCCCTAGCACTTCATGAACAAGTCTAAGCACATGGAAGGTCACAGATAATTTAGGCATCAGAGCCAATATTAGGGCCTTCTTTTCAATGAAGCTAACTCTATGGCCCTTGTCAAGAGTGAGCTCGTCACTGTAGAATTTTTGAATGATGCGTTAGTCTGTTTTGTATTTCTCAAATGCCAATGCCTCACATAGGACTTGGAAAATCAAACTGTATATATTTTGGAGGGAGGAGCCTGATTCGTGGATAGATAGATGGAAAACTAACTATGTTCCTTGAAAGCTACTCAGGGATTTATTATCTTGATGCCCCCAACTGATCCAGTGCCTTACTTGTGGTGGGAGCTCACTAAATGCTAGCTGGATAGGGATGAAGGAGACTGAAGATCAGAGAGACAATCCGGAGTCCTCTCCACCTGGAACCAGTCTCTTTTCAGGGCATCCTATTGAACAGAGTTATTGAGCAGAGAGGCAGGGAGTTGACAGCCACTCTCTGGACTCTCTCCCAGGGCCTTTTTAAAACAGGGAAGTTAATTATGGAACCAGATTAACAGTTTCTTTTTTGATACAGTCAAAGTAAAACCAGCAGGATGCAATTTTGCTCGTCCCCACTTTCCAAATAGCAGCAAATTTTCATACAAAACAAAGAGACACTTGAATTGCAAATTACTTAGAGAATCAGCTACCAACCCCAACGGAAGAATATTTCTGCTACTTTCAAAGCCAGGCTGTCGCCTTTTCAGGTTTAGCTGTGTGGAGGGACCTTCACAAAGGCCTGCACACTGCTGCTTCTTAGCTTCCCTGTGGGAAGGAGGAGCGGCTCATTAAGGTTTAGCAAAATGCTTCCAGTCATCTCTGACACTTAGCATCTTCCTCTGCTCAAGAGAGGAGGATCATGGGAGGCATCTCATTCAAGGATATCAAGAGAAAGTGCTCACTAGGCAAGACTAAGACATGGTAACTTTAACAAACGGTGAGACTATAAATATGCATGCTTGGAGGTGGGTGAAGAATGAGAGAAGCCACATACCATATCGTTGTTATACAGAAATTTAGAGAAATACTGTTGAGTTGTTAAAAACATCCTGGGAAGTCTGTATTCTGGATTGTTAATTGACACATTCCCTTTAGTTGTTGTAGTGAATCAACGAAAGAAAAATAGGACTCAGTAACTGAATATAACCAATGGGTCAGCAGCTTGTAACTTGCAATCTAGCACCACTTCCTTGTTTGATAGACATAGAAACTAAAGTCAAGAGGAGAGGGCGATAATTTAGAAAAGATTACAGAGTGACCAGATCTCCCAAAGTCTCCTATGTTGCCTGGTAGGTGGTACTACAGGGCTTTCATCTGTATTCTACCCCCGAAAGAAAATAGCAAAATTTCATTTCACAAATGTACTTATAAACCCATTTTTCCTAATCAAGTAAATAATGTGTGCACTTGGGGGGATTAGACAATAGGGCAAGGATAAGGAAAAAACAAAAGGTGAGCTTCAGGTGAGTTAGCCCCAAGTAGATGCTAAAGGCAGAGGTTGACCTTCACTGTGCTTTAGCCCAGCAGGTGGCAGTAGTGAGCAAAGAAAAACCACATGGAGGATATGGCAAAAGAATCAGCCTTGTCCAGCTTTGAGATCCCAGACCAGTCGCCTCTCACACTCACCCTAGGTCATCACATGAGAAAGAAAACTGTATAGACAGCCCTTTCACGCTTTTTATATGAAGTCTAAAATCTTCTAATGTAAAACTTTTCAATGATTAAACATAGATCAATTTCTGAAATTATGGGCCAAATGAAGTCCATCAAGATTCAGGGTTGGTCTCTCTCCTTCTGCTCCTCCTTTGGATCGTGAGACTTCAGTGCAGTGCTCCAATGTTGGTCTCTGTCTCTGTCTTCTTTTATCGCCTGATGAAGGTTAATATTCAGGAGGATGCTTATATGTTTTTCCTTGGGTTCACCTTCTTATTTAGCTTCTCTAGAATCACGAATTATAGTCTCAATGTCCTTTATTTATGGCTAGAAACCAAATATGAGTGAGTACATCCCATGTTCCTCTTTTTGGGTCTGGCTTACCTCACTCAGGATAGTGTTTTCAATTTCCATCCATTTGTATGCAAAATTCAAGAAGTCATTGTTTTTTACTGCTGAGTAGTACTCTAATATGTATATATTCCATACTTTCTTCATCCATTCTTCCATTGAAGGGCATCTAGGTTGTTTCCAGGTTCTGGCTATTACAAACAATGCTGCTATGAACATAGTTGAGCATATACTTTTGTTGTATGTTAGGGCATCTCTTGGGTATATTCCCAATAGTGGTATTGCTCAGGACCGCGAGCGGTGCACCCACACACTGAGGCAATGGGGATGTTCTATCCAGAACTCACCAAGGCCAACTGGCCGGGGTCTGAAAAAGCATGGGACAAAACCGGTCTCGCTGAACATAACGGACAATGAGGACTACTGAGAACTGAAGAACAATGGCAATGGGTTCTTGATCCTATTGCACGTAATGGCTTTGTGGGAGCCTAGGTAGTTTGGATGCTCACCTTAATAGACCTGGACGGAGGTGGGTGGTCCTTGGACCTCCCACAGGGCAGGGAAACCTGCTTGCTCTTTGGGCTGAGGAGGGAGGAAGACTTGATTGGGGGAGGGGGGGGTAATAAGAGGTGGTGGCAGGGAAGAGGCAGAAATCTTTAATAATTAAATAAATTAATTAATAAAAAAAAAACAATCAAGATTGGAGTTGAACTGATCTCTTGTCATATGATGGTCCACAGCGCTCATTGCGGGGCCCAGCAGGTGCACCTCTTTTCACAGACTGCGAGTGTTTAGGACTGAAATGATCTGTTCCTGGAATCTTGGCAAAGATACCTATAAAACTGCCTCCACCTGTGTTTCCTCTGTGGGAAATCTTTGGAGCACTGATAAGGTTATGTTAGTACTCCGGATGACAAACTACTCAACCGGCTTGTGAAGCAGTTCTTCCCAGACTACAGAGCCTATGCAAACTGCACGGCCAGGCACTTTGGTCTGGGGTCCACGCTGGGACTGATATTTTCAAGTTCAGAGTTTAAATTTCTTAAGTCAATTTTGTTAATTGTATGATTTCCTCAGATTTGACGTTTATTAGTAAATTGTCATAATGTTAAAAAAAAAAAGATTCAGGGTTGGGGCTGTGGACAGGTTCTTTGGGACTCTTACTTAGAGTAAGAGTGACTCACAATGAGTAAACTGGGCCCTATAAAGGTCTGAGTGCTGTGTGTGGTTAGTCCAGTCACAAGTCAGCAGAGCGAACTGATACAGAGATGACCAGTTTTAAAAAAACAAGATGAAGGGAATGAAGACAGGTTGTAAGATTAGGCCAGCAGTCCCCTGGGAAGAGATGATTAGAGTCAGCTAAAACCAAACTACCTCTTTCCAGATCCTTCTGGGAGAACATACACTTGCATCTAAAGCTCACATTCTGTATGTGTGGGTGCACGTGCGCATGCGTGCACAGTCAGTCATGTATGTATGTGTGACTGTGTTTGTGAGCATGTGTGCATATGTGTATATATGCATGCATGTGTATGGGTATGTGTATGTCCATTTGCAATCTTTATCTTGTTGGAATAATGTAGATAACTCCTGAATTGATTCTTTGCAAGACCACTCCATTTCCTCCAAAGCATAAAAGTTATTTTTTTTTTACTGATTTTAGTAGAAAAAGAATTATATCACTTTCTTCTTCCTTTTCCACCATAAGTTCATCCTTCCCAGCTATCCTTCCTCGAATCCCCCTCATGGTCCCTATTCTCATAGTGATAACCACTTTTTCTTTTATTCTTATTTTACATATTTGTGTATATGTATGCATAAATTTTTATTGATAGATTATACTGAGTCTTTTGTTGTTTGTGTGTATATGGTTTTAAGACTGACCACATGTATGTATGTATGTATGTATGTATGTATGTATGTATGTATGTACATTAATATTTATAAAGAGATTCTGCTGAGTCTGTTTTCTTGTATGTGTATGTATGGCTTCAAGGATGAATACTTTGCATATTTGGACAACCGATAACTATGCTCATGCTTAGGAAAGGCTAATTCCCCTTCTCCCAGTAGTCACTAGTTGCCTGTAGTTCTTTGTCTACAGCTAAGATCCCATGAAATCCCCCTTAATACATTAGCATGCCTATTTATCTTGCCATTGTTCTGGTCTTTTTATGCAATCATTTCTTTTTAATTTAATTTAATTTTATTAACATTTTTATTTATTTTACACACTGACCACAGTTTCCCCCTCTCTCCTTTCCCCCCCATTCCCTCCTCCTGACTGCCATCTACCCCCCTCCCTATCCACTCCTCCTCTGTCTCCATTCAGGTAGGGGCAGGCCTCCCAAAATCATCCTGAGTGAGATAACCAAAACCCAGAAAGACAAACATGGTGTATACTCACTCCTAAGTGGATATTAGGAGTAAAGTACACGATAACCAATCTACAGTCCATAGCCCCAGAGAGGCTAGATAACAAAGAGGGCCCAAAGAGGGATGCATGGATTTCCCTGGGAAGGGGAAATATGCAGCCATTTCTAAGAGAGACTGTTTCACAGTAGACCTCCTGGTATTCTGGCTCTTACAATCTTTCTTTTCACCTCCTCTTTCCTGATGTTTCCTGAGCCATAGACGCAGGAGCTGTGATGTAGATGCATCCACTGGGGCAGAGCTCCATGCAATCTGTCAATCTCTGCATTGTGTCGAGTTTCTATTATGGTCTCTATTTACTGTAAAGACATTCTCCCTCGATGAGGGGTAGTGCCTACAATTATCTGTGGGAATAAGGGTATGATTTAGGATGCAGTAAGGAATTGTGCAAGTCCAGGAAAGTGGCGGTAGTAGATTCTTTTGTAAGGTCCACGACCCCACTAGCCCTGGAAAACCTGGCTAGGTTTTCAGTACCAGGTCTGTTTTCCCTCTGTTAATATTAAAGGAGCAGAAATGTTTAAGATAAATGAAGACGCTGATTAGTGTGTCAGCTGTCTTCATTTTACTGTAATCAGTGAATGAGTATAAAGGGCAAAACCAAGTTGATTAAGGAAAACAAAAGTCAACACAATCAAACTAGCCTGGCTTAGCAACAAAGAGGGTATGAATTGCTTACTCCTCAAAGTGCCAATCATTTAGCCATAGCAGGATCCAGAGGCCTTATCAGAGCTAGGTACCTTTCACTAAAAACTGCAATATACACAGACACAGACAGACAGACAGACTGACATACATGCGCACACATACACACATGCATGCATGCATGCATGCATGTACACACACGCACACACATATGCACTGATACCTGCCAGAACTGAATCCTCTCCATATCTAGCTCTGTAGTAAGAGACCTTCTCTTTCCTTCCACATTTTCAACACAAGTTTGTCGTACTGTCATTAACTTGAATCAAATCTCATCCTCTTTCTGAATCCGTGTATGTGGCAAAATTGAAATATACCAAGTGGTTGGACCAAAATGTGCCCCATGGAGTGAAGAGGCATTTAGATTGACATCCAAGAGAACATGGAACATCATTTGTATTCTGCACGTTAGCAGATAAAGCAGCAGACCTGATTCCCTGGTTGGAGCAAACCACTGCCATTGAAGTAGCTTCCTGGGAAAACGTCCAGCTTGCTTGGGAAGTTTATTTGGGGCTGGAAGCATCCAGCTGGAATGGAGAGGGCAAAATACTTAATTACTGCCTGATGCCAAAACGAGATTGCACATTTTATACTTATTCCCCTCCTGTGTCTTTCAGCTTCGCAGAGGGAGGAAGATCATGAGTGACTGGAGAAACGTGTCCCAGTGAAAGCCGAAGTGTGAATAGTAAGTGGTTTTCTTATTGGTTGATCACACAATATGGACTCCCCTGGTACCCAGAGGAGCTTTGCTAAGCTGCCATTGTTTTCTTCCGTGCACTTCAGCAAGTATCAGCTAACTTCATTAGTCAATCAGATGCCAAGTTTATGGCTCTAGTTTCTCTGCAATGTTTGTATCTGCATGTATATAAACATGTGTGCACACACTGAGCAATCTAGGAACTATCAGGTTATATATTGAGATGTGTTCTTGTCTGTAAATAACAGGAAATACAGGCTTAACATGGCTTAAGTAATATTTTTGTTATGGACTTGTGTAGCAGGAAGTCTTAGCATAAAGCAAGTCACAGAGTGGAGACAGCTAACAATGCCACCAAGACCTGATTCTGACAGCTTCAGATGGATATCTCTCCCATGTCTCTCTTTTTGTGCACGTTTCTAGGAAGCCGCCAGCTCATGTTCATTTGCCTGAATGTGTCACATGCTTTTGTGACAGAGCATGTGGGACTACCTACCATGTTTTGGACCAGCCCTTAGTGCTCCTAGGTAGAGAGATGGTAACTCTGACAGACCAGGATCTTCTGGAGCAAAGTAAACCAAATGAAGATCTTGTTAGAAATAACACAAAACGGTGAACATTCATTTTACGGGCCATCGGCAGTGTCTGTGGGACAGCAAGGCTATGCAAATTTCATTACTCATTCACCTAAGACCAGACTGATGAAAATAACCATTTTCACGATCTCCATCTTGGCTCACCTCCTCCCATGTCACAGGTGAAGTTAAGAAGTGAACAGAAATACTTTGAATCTGCATATAAAACCCAAGTCATTATCATTATACCATAGGCAGACTGTTTCTTCAATTTGCATAATTATTAACTCCCTCTCAAAGAGTAAACATTGCAGCCAACTTTAAAAAAAAAAAAAACTACAAAGCAGCATTAAATATGCATTGCTAATTTGACTTTCTAATTTGTCAGGGATCTTCACAAAGACATGCAGAGCTCCAGAGATCCTGAATGCTTAATAAAACATTCCACCTGTCGAAAAAGAAGTCACAGGGAAAGAAAGCTAAATATCAGGGTTGGAGTGGGACTCAGGCATTAGCTAAAGAATTTCAGTTGGTGCCTACCTGTAGGAGTTGATTCTATTAGTGTGACTCTAAAATTTATTCCTCTGTGCACTGACTCCTCTCATCAAACATAGATGATTGTTTTGTGTGCCCTAAGAAATAACATTTGCTTAATAGGTTTCTATTTAGTTTTAGATATCAGATGTGTGCTGGATGTGTATTTGGGCATTAATAAGAAGTGGTTGGATTCATGCACAAAGGCTATGTTGTCTTCCAAATCACTTTTACTGATCTGTCCCAAACATCTAGGACAACTCCTGAACTGGTCAGTCCTTGAAGGCCCCAACTATAGCATAGATATGATACATGACATTATGGAATGTTCACCTGTTCCTATATTCTTTGACTTGAGTTTACAAGTTGATGACAGTGATAACCAGGACATGGGATATAGATCTTTATTCACATAAAAGCGCTCCTGCAGTTACGTTAATGATTATATGTGTGTGTATACATATACATATATATACATATATTTGATGTATGTGTATTTACTTTAGTAGCTGCCGTTTAAGCTGAACTGTACATCATAGACATCTTGATATATGTGTGTTTCATGTGTACACATCAGTTTTACTGTGAAATAGCATTGCATTTCAGGTATTAGTGGCAACCTCTTTATTCAATCCTTTGCTTAAAAATATGTGTCATGTGAAGTTACATTTTAAATGACATCAAATTATTCCCCTACAAGCAAAGCTTTCTCCACAAATACAGCTATCCCTGTGGTGATGTCTCTTGATCTGTGAGTGGTCCCAAGACTGTGTCAAGGGAGGAGTAATCAAGAGCCAGGTTCATGACACTGTCCATGGGCTACCAGAATAGAGCCCCTCTAGATACACTTGTCAGGCTGAGGGCTCCTGTCAGAGAAAGAGATGGTAAGGAGAAAGGAGGAAAAAAAAGACGCAAGTGCCAGGAACACTAAGGAGACTGCCATTATGGCAAGCAATCAGTGTAGTCGTTCATATGTTTATTTAAATAGTGTCAACCCTTGGTCTAGATTATAAATGTGCTGCAAACAGGAGCAAGCTCTGTGCTCCTTGTTACTTCCCAGTCTGAAGCAAATGTGTACTATATTTACATTAGCACGTGACTTCACCTGGGGAATAAAAGATGAATCAACTACATAAGTAAACTTTATAAGAAATTAAAGAAATATTAGTCAAAAAGATAAATTTCATTTCAGTTGTGAAGAATACATTCAAGAGCTCTATCGTATAACATGGTGACAAGAGTCTGCCACCCAGGGCTCTTGCCGGTTAGTCTTCACCTTGACCTCTTATGATGAAAACTCTCACAAGTGCGGAAGCAAGCACAGGGGGCGGAGTCTCTCAGTCAAGGGAGCGTCACTAAGATAGGCAGCCCTGGTATTCAGACAAAGGTCTGGCTGACTTTAAAACGAATTTAACATTAGTTTCAAAAACCACTAATAGGCATCAAGAGCTAACGTCACAAAAAGCCTACAAATGCATTTGGAAATATATATATTCCAAATATATATAATATTATATTATAATATATATATATATATATATATATTAGCTCTGTGGAGCTGTTCTACCATGCATTCACATTTGAGAATAATATATTACACACACACATATATACATATATACACACACATATGTATGCACACACACACACAAATGCTGCTTGCCACTGTTATGAGTCCTAATGTAAATATCTGATATGAAACCCAAGGGGTCATGACCCACAGGTGGAGAAGCACTGTCTTAAGATAAATATTATTCTTATAAATGAAAAAGCAGACACAGGAAGAAAAATCATTTGTTCAGTTTATTTAACGTCTCACAACTAAAACAGGCAGTTCTGGGATTTAGGCAAAGACTCCATGACTTTAAATCAGATCCTGTTGCCACTAGCCTGCCTTTGGCTCTCTGAAGATCCCTTTATAGAATCATTTTAAACTATTTTGGCCGGGTGTGCACCCCATCAGTGAAACCTTTCCAGAATTTATCCTTTGTATGTGTGAACAGCTTTCTCCGGAGCACCTTGATCTGTAACTGCACATGAAGCCCATGAGTCCCCGGAGGACAATGAAGTGAGCTGGAGGGAGAAAGCTGCTCTCACCTAGTGGCTTACACCTAGGGGGGGAAACAGACTACCAGCCTCTCCTTGCTCTGTAATAGATGCCAGCACGCACATGGTACGTGGTGGGGTATAGACAACTCTATTCCTCCCATGTCTGCTTCTTAGCTTTGAAGGGATAGTCCTTCTCCCATACTTGTGCCAGTGAGTTTTACTCTGGAAGAAATAAACAAAACAAGCAAACAAACAAAAACCCAGTTTCTCACAATTCTAGAGGCTGAAGTACAAGACCAGAGCACCAACATGTTCAGCCTCTGGTGAGGGACTCTCATAACTTGCCAGTGTGTAACAGTCAATTTCCCCATGTTTACCAGCACAGCAGGAAGACTTAGAGAATTATCCAAAGCTCCCTTCATCCCACTGCACAGCTTTGCTCTGTTCTCCTGGCATCTGTACATGCATAATGTGAAGAGCCTATATAGTCTAGAACCTACCAATTTTAGAAACCATCTCATTTTGTCCTCATGAGACTGACTTAATTCACTTAACATTATGATCTCTAGTCGCATCCATTATCCAGCGAAGGACAGAACTTCATCCTCCTTTATGACAGAAAAAAAAAATCTCATTGTGTACTACCAATACTTGTGTAAACATGCTTTCATACGCTGCCTCAGATTTTAAAAATGCATAAATGCTCAGGTGCTAACTCCAAGAGAGACTTTCTACTTTCTAGCAAACTGCTCATTATTGCTTTAAGATTATTTCTGTGTATATATTAAGTAGAACATTCAACTGTACAATAAAAATGTACTAATACATAATTGGTGTTTAATAAAAGTTAAGCTTTTCAGTAGTCTCAAAACTCCACTCCCATCCCCTAAAACAGTTACCTGTATGTGTGTTCACCTTTGGTGACATCTGATGCCCATATCAATGTACATACAGATGTTCTGTCTTCTTAAACCTAATTTTCTTACCCACTATCTGCACCATGGTTTTAATTCATTTCATGTTTCCCAGGGATGGAGTGAGATGGTGTACAGTGCTTACTCTATTTTTTTTAACATAGATGTAATTTTAGTTTTTGACAACTTCATAAATGAGTACTGCATCTATATCACTCTGGCCCTCTTTCTGTGTGTGTTTATAATTTATACTATGAACATGTGTAAATATAAAACATATATGTAGATATATGTGTTTGTACATACAAACTATAGAGTGCACTTAGCACTGCTCATATGTACAAGCATCCAGGGCTGCCCACTTGGGACCGTACAACCCATGTGGGACTTCATTCCTGGAAGAAACTGATTCTCTCTATATATGTAGCTACTGACTACCTGCAGCTTTCCATCTTGGGGTAGGACTTTGTTGAATTCCACCCATCTACACTGGCATGGCAACTGGTGGTATTATACCAGTCTTACCCAGGAAATGACATGGCTGCGAGTTAGTGGGTGCATTTCGAGAGACACTATCTAGCAGCATCCATCCTGGTCCTCTTATAATCTTCCCACCTCCTCTTTTGTGATGTTCCCTGAGCCTTAGATGTAGAAGTAGCGTTGTAGATGTTAACACTTGGGGCTGGGTACCACACAATTGCTTATTCTCTGTAATTTGACAATTTTGAATTCTGTAACAGTCTCTATCTGTGACAAAATAAAGCTTTTGTCATGAGGAGTGACAGGTGCATATCTGTCCATAAAAATATTTGGGATACAGTTAGAAATTACATTCATTTGGGGAAATTATAGTAGCGGATTCTCCTCTAGGACCTATGACTAGCTAGTAATGGATTGTTACTTGGGTTGACAGTACCACATATGAATTATAAATTCCTTACCATTCCCATCCAGCAGACTTTAAGATTAGACAGCTATTGGTTACCCCCAAGATAAAAGTGCCACTGTTACAATATTAGGGATATCTTGCCTGGTGAGTCATTAATGTTGTTAGTAGTTAATTTACTGTTCTTTTTGCAGCATAATATTGTATTGTATGAAGGGATCAATAATACGTATTCAGTCCCCAAATGCTGAATATGTAGGTTGATTCTGATTTATTTGTCCTTATAAATATGATGCAATAAACGTATCCATTAAGTAATTGTTTTACAAGCATTTTACTTTTTCTATACCCCCCAAAATTTCAAAAGAATTGTATGCTCATTGATGACACCAAGTCATGAGGTATGTTGTTGAAAACATACCTCTTCCTTCTTCTCTATGATTTCTGAGTTCTCCTTGCTTCAGTGTTTGCTTGGTACCTTAGCTACACAATCCCTGGCTATTGAGAGAGAAATATTGTGCAAATTTCCTTAAAGAGTAGAGGAATTAAAAATGTAACTTCCATTTTTGTATTTCCCAATGAAAATGTGGAAAACATGGATAAGAGATCTACTATAGGCCAGCTACCAGGCTTTATCAAGAATATCACATATCCTCCATCAGTGGGAGCATGGTTTGGTGAGGAGAGCATGAGCTGTAGGTCTATGCACTTATCTTCTATGGGCCACTTCCCAAATCTAGATACTGTCACCAGAAAATGGAGGCTGGATGACAGCCAGGTAAAAATTATAGGGATGTTGGCAGAAGCCGTTTGTTTGTTTCCAGCTGTCCATACCCTAAATAATCACTCAGAAACTGTACTAATTAAATCACTCCTTGGCCTATTAGCTTATGCATATTTCTAGATAACTCCTACATCTTGAATTAATATATTTCTATTCATTTGTGTATCACCATGTGGCTGTGGCTTACTGGCAAGATTCTGGTGCGTCTGTCCCTGGTAGCAGCTACATGGCTTCTCCTGACTCCACCCACTCTCTCTCTATATCTCTTTCAGCCTGGCTTTACTCTTGTAAGCCATTGGCCAAAAGCAGCTTCTTTATTAACCAATAAAAGCAACACATAGAAGGACTTCCCACACCATAGGTGCCTACCGTAGTGTGTTCAAGCATATGCAACATCACCATTACTTACCTGTAATATGAATAATAAATACCCAGAGACAGATATTGGGGTTCTCAACCTGAAGAACAAAAATGAAAAGGAGCCAAGCTACTAGAGACTTCTTAATCTCCTTGAAATCTTCAGACTGAAAGAAAGGTGAGTTCCTGTCGCATCCCACTTTATATTCCTCTCTAGTGGCCTCTATGGCTAGCTAGGGTGGCTGCTGGGATTAAAGGCGTGTACAACCACTGACTGGCCTGTATGGCTGACTAGTGTGGCTGCTTTGCACTGACCTCCAGGCAAAATTTAATCATTAAAAATGTCTTTAATGATTAAAACACAAATATTATACAACTATATTTACCGGGTTGTAGACAGCTTCGTAAGTCTCCTTCTGCATTGGGGCTAAATGAGCCCCATGGTTCCATTCATCTCTAATCTTCCCTAGCTTTGTGACTCGCCTTGATGAGTGAGAGGATGAAGCCTGGCTCAGGCACCTGCTCTGTTTTGTTCAATCATCATGTAAGATCACTCAGAGCTCACTGGACATGCAAACATGCTTCCCTGGTGCATCCTGAGGTCTGCCTGAGGACAATAATTAACATCTGTCTAATTGAAATGGCTTCTAAAGGCACACAACACTCTGCCCAGGAGGACAAACATATACCTACACACTGAAACCTCAGTCTCCGAGTTCTGCCTAAGCAAGATTTTTCCAGAGAGGATATACTCTTTTAAGCATGAAACTTTAAGATTGCTTGAAACTTTCTCTTATTTCAAGTGTCACCATAAAACAATCTATACAACAACAATACCAACAATAATAGCAGCCTTTGCTTAGAAAACCTAGATCATGGTGACTGATGACTGGTGACACAGCTCAATTGATAAATGCTTGCCTAGAATACTTGAAGTCCAACATTTGAACCTTAGTCCTGCATAAACCACACCCATAATCCCTATCACTGGAAAGGTGGCAGCAAGCAAATCTGCAGCTTGAAATTATCCTCGACTAGAGTTAAAGGTCACCCTGGACTACATATGACCCCATCTCAAAAAAGTATAGGACCAATGTTACCTGGGTTGGGTCACCATCCCAATGATCAGTAGTTGTATTACCTTGAACACCTCTTGATCTCTCTGAATGTCAACCATACCACCAACAAAACAGCAGTAGCTGCACCTACCTCATGGAGCTGTTGTGAGGATCAAATGATGTCGCCCACAGAAAGTGCTTAGCCAGTGTCTGGCACACCATGAACAAACAGTACCAGCTACCATGTCTGAAAGTTACCCCTACAAGATTATTCCTTGCAGTTTTACAAACTGCAGACTCACCATCAAAGAAGACAACTTGCGCAAGACCAGAAATAACAACACTGAGATTTGAACTTAGGACTTACTAATTCATCAAATACTGATCAAGTACTTGCTATGCTCTAAGCACTGGGGATACTGAAACAAGTGAACAAGGCACCATCCCAAACCTCAAAGGGTTCATAGTTTTATGAGAAACCATGAAACTCCATGACATATCTACCACTCATTGCCTTTGCAAAACTTCCTAGGTTCCCTATTTTAAATACCTTGGATTCTCTGGCCAGTGACTGTACAAGCTTTGACTTATTGAATGATCCTGGAGGACCTTACCTTTCCCAGCAGCTCTGGGAGACAGTTACAATTACTATCTCCATTTGAAAGATTAAAATCCTTTTGGAAGACAGAATGACTTGTTGGACTCAGCAGGCGATGTTGAAATTTTAAATGTCAATTATATTGCTTAAGTGAAACAAAGTGTTTTTTTTTTTTAAAAAAAAAAAAAAAGATTTATTTATTTTATGTATATGGTGCTCTATCTACACATAGAGCCCTACAGGCCAGAAGAGGGCACCAGACCTCATTACAGATGGTTGTGAGCCACCATGTGCTTGCTGGGAATTGAACTCAGGACTTCTTAAAGAGCTGCCAATGTTCTTAACTGCTGAGCCATCTCTCCATCCCCTGATGAATTCTTTTTTTAATTGATTTTTATTGAGCTCTACATTTTTCTCTGCTTCCCTTCCTACCTCCCCTTCAACCCTCTCCCAAGGTCCCCATGCTCCCAATTTACTCAGGAGATCTTGTCTTTTTCTATTTCCCATGTAGATTAGATCTATGTATGTCTCTCTTAGTGCCCGCATTGTTGTCTAGGTTCTCTGGGATTGTGGTTTGTAGGCTGGTTTTCTTTGCTTTATGTTTAAAAACCACCTATGAGTGAGTACATGTGATAATTGTCTTTCTGTATCTGGATTACCTCACTCAAAATAATGTTTTCTACCTCCATCCATTTGCCTGAAAATTTCAAGGTGTCATTATTTTTTTCTGCTGTAAAAATTTTTTCTCCATTGTGTAAATGTACCACATTTCCCTTATCCATTCTTCAGTTGAGGGGCATTTAGGTTGTTTCCAGGTTCTAGCTATGACAATCAATGCTGCTATGAACATAGTTGAGCACATGTCCTTGTGGCATGATTGAGCATCCTTTGGATATATACCCAAAAGTGGCATTACTGGGTCTTGAGAATGGTTGTTTCCTAACTTTCTGAGAAAATGCCACACTGACATGCAAAGGGGCTATACCAGTTTGCATTTCCACCAGCAACGCACGAGTGTTCCCTTTACCCCACAACCTCTCCAGCATAAGTTGGCATCAGTGTTTTTGATCTTGGCCATTCTAACAGGTGTAATATGGAATCTCAGAGTTGTTTTGATTTGCATTTCTCTGATGACTAAGGATGTTGAACATTTCCTTAAGTGTCTTTCAGCCATTTTAGATTCTTCTGTTGAGAGTTCTCTGTTTAGGTTTGTACCCCATTTTTTATTGGATTATTTGTTCTTTTGATGACTGATTTCTTGAGTTCTTTGTATACTTTGGAGATCAGACTTCTGTCTGATGTGGGGTTAGTGAAGATCTTTTCCCATTCTGTAGGCTGTCATTTTGTCTTGTTGACTGTGTCCTTTGTTTTACAGAAGCTTTTCAGTTTCAGGGGCTCCCATTTATCAATTGTTTCTCTCAGTGTCTGTGCTACTGGGGTTATATTTAGGAAGTAGTCTCCTGTGCCAATGAGTTCAAGTGTACTTCCCATTTTCTCTTCTATAAGGTTCAGTGTGGCTGGCTTTATGTGTAGGTCTTTGGTCCATTTGGACTTGAGTTTTGTGCATGGTAATAGATATGGGTCTATTTTCATTCTTCTACTTGTTGATATTCAGTTATACAAGCACCATTTGTTGAATATGCTTTCTTTTTTCCATTTGATATTTTTTGCTTCTTTGTCAAAAATCAGGTGTTCGAAGGTGTGTGGATTAATATCTGGGTCTCCAATTCAGTTCCATTGGTTCTCCTGTCTGTTTTTATGCCAATACCAGGCTGTTTTTAGTAATGCAGCTCTGTAGTAGAGTTTGAAGTCAGGGATTGTGATGCCTCCAGAAGTTCTTTTATTGTACAGAATGAAACAAGGTGATTTGAAACTAGGATTATACTTAAAACAAAAATGTAAGCACTATTGCAGCCCAAATCTTATCATATGAAAAGTATGCCCCATGTTCTGTGCCCCTTAACTACAGTAGTCACTCTTAGAGTCAATAAAATATTGGAAGAGATATAAGCTGTGAAAATGAACATATAAGGCATTATCTAATTTATAAAAGACTTAATATGGACTAAGTTTGCCGCCCTAAAAATTATTTCTCTCTGGGGCTGTTAGATCTGTCTCTGCTGCATGCTGCCTTCCTTGAACTTTTGGACATAGAATCTCTCTTATCTAGGTATACGCAAGAATAGCCTGGAAGACTTATGTCAAGACAAATTTGAGAAATACAACTAATAACCAGCCATGGCTTAGTAAATACTACAGAGCTGGTCTTCTCCATGGGGAGGGCCCTGTACACAGGAGTTGAACAAACCAGTCCTGTATTTTGACCCAGAATATTCACCTGAATCTCTACAGTAGCCTGGTGGGCCAGGGAGCTATACATGCAGGCAATATGTGGAATTCCATCAGCGTGGTTGTCTCCCTGTTGCTGGCGTTATTCATGGCTCACAACTACAACCAAGGAGGGAGTGGCATGTAACCTTAAGACTCTTTCAAGTTGATTGGAAGTCCAAACAAAGCAGGGAAGAAAGGATCCACACAGCAAGAAAGCCGGCTTTGACCTTCACACACAGTCAAAGCCATACATAGCTGGAACCTGAATTTAGATCTGTGTGGCTTGTAAAACAGAAACCCCAAGCAAAATTAAAACAAAAAAAACACTAGAGATTTATATTCTGATTTCAAATGAAAAGTTAGAACCCTAAAGCAGTAAATTGTGCATGGATGAATTTCCTACCAACTGACCAAAGACACAGTCACCTCAGGAAAACAAAGAATGGCCCAAGACTGTCCTAAGGAAGAGGCACAGGTCCTAGAGTTAAGTCTTGGCAGAGAACATCATCTTTTGTCAACAACTTACAGACGATGTGTCTCACTTGAGACTCACAGCATCATGGGAGGGAACAAAGGGTATTTTTTTTAACTCATATTACCCTTGCATTCAGTCACGTGGCCATGTGATAGAAAGAAGAAGACCAGCCCGCATCTCTCTGTGCCTGATGTCCATGTAAGACAGTTTCTGCTCATCCAGGAGCGCGATGAGAATGCTTGGTGGGGACCGGCACAGCCAGCCCATCCTAAGAAGCATTTAGTACTCATTAACTGTTGAGCCTTTGCCAAGACTCCCAGCCACTCTTCCTTCAGGGCAGAACTCAAGACCAACATTGTTTACTTTGTGAACCTCCTGGGGGGGGGGGGGGCGGATACTGGAGAAGTTGCTAATGAACCAAGGCAGATAAAGAAGGCAGCCGGTTCAATTAAACCCCCAGGAAGGTCTTTTATGACTCCCTACCTGCAGGGGAAAACACTAAATAGGAAATGTGTGTATGAATAGAAAAATAGAGAGAAAGGGTGTCTATGCTAATTTCCCCCAAAAGTTCACAGGCAACTTAAGGATGGCAAACAGCCCAACTCCCTTCAGAGCTATCAGGCTAGACTTTTGTGAAGACACTTTGCTGCTGCTAATGGAAACCCCTGTTTCAGCCACCTAGTAGTATTCCGTCATTGTATATAAAGGAGTTGACAGGTAGGCATCTTGTGACCACTGGGCAGAGCAGAGGTGGGTCCCTGAGAGTGTCTCTTCATGCAGAATATGATACTGTCTTGATGAAAAAAAATAAACAAGAGCAGATGGTCAAAAGTCAAAGAGAATTGGAGTCACGGTCTAGATCTGTCACTCTCTAACTGTGGCACTGGAGATGGCTACTGCACATCCATATTCTTCAGCTATAGGACGGAGCGGCTGCTGTACCACACAATGAACAGGAAACGTGGGCTGTAAAATAGATGAATGTTCTCCTTGGTCGTCGTATCTTTTTAATGGAGATGGAAGTGACCACAGAAAACATCTCATTCAGAATCCTACTGAGATGTCCATGGGTAGGTCCCAGTCTTGCTACCTGTGTGACCCAATTTCATGGCCTCAGTGTCATAGACATCCTGTTGCCTTGATAAACAGTTACTATCGTATCTGGGTAAATTCCATGCTTCTCCTAGCCAAAACTACATTGTTTACTCCGACGCTGAATCTACATAATAAGCGTCTATATTTTCCAAAGCTCCTTGGGTGATTGTTCAGCAATCAGAGTACTCAGCATCAGTCTTTACAACAATCTGGGATCACTATTGACCTGAGTCCTAGAGAGAGGCTTTGCAACCTGAAGTTCTCAGAACAACAGCACTTACTAGAAAACGATAGCAAGCAAGGACCCCAAATATATTACTAGAAAACCATAGCAAGCAAGGACCCCAAATATATCCTCAGTTTTTCTGATTCACAATTTACTGATCTCATCAAATCAACACAACAAAACTAAGAGAGCAGGATAGCTTTGGGGTCTGTTTTGTGGAGAGTGATCCAGATTTTCCAGGCCACCCATGTGTTAGCAACTGCTTCGAATTGTCAGTTGGTTGTTGACTCCCCCCGGGATTTATCCTGTAGATTCCAGCTACAATAACAGACCCAAGGATCTGCAGCTCTGCTTTGCCCCTGACCACAGAAACTATCCAAGCTGGCTTCATGGGCCATGTTAATTTCCAGGATGAAAGGAGCTATTGAGATTAGCAAGTCTGCACACTGACCCATGGCCTGACACACTGCAGCTATATTTAGAGGCTAAAATGTAAAGGAACTGGGGTAAACAAGAAACCCTCATATTCTATTCAGTGAAATTTAAATTGGCACAGTCAGGATGGAAGACTTCATAAAAGTGTTTTAGGAAAACTCACAGTACGGCCCAGCAACCAAACCAAGTATTTTACCCCCAAAGGTTTGAAATCAGAATATAAATGTTGCATCTGCCCTATCTTGATCATTCAGAACCTAAGAGCTTATCAGATGATCATATGATGAAAAAGAGTCTTTTGCATTATACATATGTATACATGCATTTATATTTATAAAATATATTTATATATCTATATATGCATAATGCAAAAGAATTACCTTTTAAAGAAAGTTTTGTCCTTTGTGACATCATGTGTGGAACTGAAGGACACTTTGATAGGTAAAATAATCCTAGCATGAAGAAACAATAATTGCACATGCATTTGTATATTTGTGGAAGCTGCAATGATTGAACTCAAGAGAAGCAAACACCATAATGGCTATTTCAGTGCTGAGGTATGAAGGAGAATGGGGACAGGATGGCGGAGGAAGGCAAAACCTTAGTCAGGAAGAAGGAGCTGTTCTGTGCCATTGACAGATGCTGCGCATCCATGTAAATACAGTAACTAAGATTTCAAAATCACTGAGAGTCCATTTTTAAATGTTCTTACCATATAAATGATAAGTATTTGAGATGATTGATACAGTAATTAGTCTGATCTAATCGTTCCATGAGTGTTCATAAATCATAGCATCACTTTGTGCCCTGTTAATGTAATTTGTCTGTTTAAAAATAAAATAGTAAAACTCACAAAAGAGAAGAGCAGATTCTCTAAATGCCAGGAATATTCTGATCACTGAGGTAACACACCTCAGTAAACTTAGAAGACAGTGCTGTTGCTTAGCCTATATTTTATCCCATGATGCTCTTTGCTAATAAAGATAAAGAAATGTGACCACTGGGAATACAGATAAAGACAAAAACACACAGACCAAAGCCAGATGGGAAAACTGCACAAAAAAAAAAAAAAAAAAAAAAAAAAAAAAAAAAAAAAAAAAAAAAAAAACACATCAAATCAATAAAAGGAAAACTTTTAGTAAGTGCTATATCTGTTGATAATGACTTTTCCTTGAAGCAACAATGCCTTTTGGCTTCAGTCCTCTTCCCTCTTTTATTTTCCTCATTTGTAAGAAGATTTACAACGGGCCCACTCCATAAGGTTAGGGGGACTAAATGAGTCAATGCGTAGAAAGCACTTAGCAGAATGAACGCCTCATAATTGTTCAATGGATATGAGATTATTATGATAATTGTTGTTAGGCTGTAGATTTGGTCTTTATAGGCAGTAAAATTTCCTCATCTATGAGTGAAAATGCAGCAAATGATTCAGTTGGATGCATTATGTATAATAAAATATTACATTTATATAATTAGAGCTAACATTTATGACTTTAGATACTGTATTAGTTTTCTATTACTATCTTACAAATTACAGAACTTCACAGCTAAAAGCACAGGCTATTTATCAAGTTACATTGTCTGTAGGGCATAAGTCTAAGAAATACATGGCTGGGTCCCTCATTCGAGTCTACAAGGCTGCAATTGAGTTCTGATCTTTTTTACAGGGTCTTGGAAAAAATCCACTTCCCACCCAGTTCAGACTGTCAACCAGTATTTCCTTGGAGAAATAGCACCACAGTTCACATTTCCTGTTAATTCTCAGATCTAGGACCCTCTTCTCCTACATGTCATCAGCCTTCTCTGCCATGTGACTCTATCCATCCACCTATCCATACGTTCATAGACAACAGAAAACATCTCTTGTGCTTTCAGATCTCTCTTTCCAAAAGGAACCATTTGAGACTAGTCACGCTCATCCTGGGTCATCTGTTTTAAGGCCAGCTCTGTTGGAATTTTAAGTGGTCTGCCAATTCCCTTCCCCGCCATTATCTACAAGAGTATTTAGTGAATGGCAAGAGTTTTGTATAAAACCAGAGCCAGGGATCCTTGGGGTCACCTTGGTGTTCTTCCTGCTACAGATTTATTTTCTCATCCTCTTTTGCTTGGATCATAGCAAGAAGGGACAGGCAGCTAATAGGGAATTGTGTGGCGTTATGGCATAAATACTAGGTCGAACACTAGACTTTTCCTAAGATTGATTTATTAACATTCACATTATGATAGACATCATGAGATGATGGAGAACTTAATTTTCTTGGCTACTACAAGCACCTTGCATCACGTTCCACGCTTAACTAGATACAACAAAAATAAACATTGCGTGGCTTTGAAAAACAAGATGGGGCATTAAATGAGAGTGTAAGAGTGGCCAGTGTGTGATGTGCAGCTTGCAAAATAATGTTTTGTTTTGTTTTTGAGAGAGCATCTCACAAAATCGCACAGGCAGTTCTTGTCCTCATTCTACAGCTCAGCGAGGGCCTGAGCGTATGACCCCCATCTCCCGCCCCGCCTTTTCAGTTAGCTAGGATTACAGGTGACTCATTTACCTTGGCTTTCCAAGGTGCTGAGATTACTGGTCTACACCTATTTTATAATAACACTTCATAGGTGGGACAGCCAGGACCCTTAGTCAACACGAACCAGGGTTAAAGTTGTTTAATGTGCTATGGTATTAAATAGCATCTGGTAAGAATCCCGAATGCAACTGGGCACTGGCTGTATAAGTCAGTTAGCCTTTTAAATGCCAATTTGGTCATCTGGGCAGGGAAGAGGTGTATGTTGCCTAATAGGGCTGATTTGAGGGTGTGATCTGTCTTATGAGGTTGACATGGTTGTGACCACCTGCCGCCGCATGCAGCTTTGCAGTGTAAAGACACTGTGGCCTTATCAGAACATTGCCATGAGCTGAAGGAATAGAGCTTCAGAACCGAGGCCAGAGTCATATGTAAACCCCAGCTCTATTTCCTTTAGCAGATTATTAAACATTTAGAGATCCCATAGCCTTAGAAAGTGGGAGCAGAAGGGATAAATGGCAGCTTAAACATGAGCCATAGTGTGTAGCAGATATCCAGTATAGAGTGGATACCTGAGTACTGGTTCCTTTTAAATCACTAGGCATTTATATAACACCTGGATGATTGTTTCCCAAACTGAAAATCATATATTCTACAGTTTCCCCATGGCTATGATTTGTTTTGTCTTTATGATGTGTATGTTGGGGGCTTGACATAATGCACATATGGAGATCAGAGGATAACCTCTGAAGTTGGTCCTCACCTTCTACCTTGTTTGCGACAGGTGTCTTTAGCTGGCCTATGATTTTCAGGGAAATGTTCCTGTCTCTATATCCCATCTCACCATAGAAGCGTCTGGACTACAATTATACAATACCATGTCTGATTTTACAGGGCTTCTGGAGATTCAAACTCATGTCTTCACATTTCATAGCAAGCACTTTACCCACTAAACCCCCTCCCAAGTGCCTTAATACTATTTAACTCAATCTTTTGTTTCCTTATCCATGAAATTACAGTTTTGATATGCCATTTTCATTTTCTATAAAATCATGCTAAAATAAATGCTTAGCCATTAAGATAAAAATGTATGACAAAAGTTTCCATGTGGCCTTTGTATTGGGGATAGATACAGTAAAGAAGCAAAAAGACACTATCTAAATATAAATGCCCCTCGGAGTCCCTGATGAAATTAGTCAAGAGCTAACTGTATTTAAGATACTTTTATTTTTTGTTGTTGGAGTTGTGCCTCCAAATAGAATTCACATAATTTTTAAATTAAGCTAAGAAATGGGGCTGGAAGGAAGGGGCCTAGTGGAAATGCAGTGAAAACATCCCAGCACCAGGTGTCCTAACTCCAGAGTCTGTGCTTTTACAACACAGGAAGAAAAAAAAAGTGGTGAGAAGCCACATGACAAGGTAAGAGCGAGAAAGCAAAGAGCAAAGACGGAAAGACAGAGACAGAGGAAGAGTGAAAGGAGTGGGGGCTAAGAAGCAAGGCAGGGAGGAGAGGTGTGGAACCTAGCCATGCGTACATGCTTACTTCACTACATCCTCAGCTCCTGTGGACTTTATTTTCTGTATATGTATACTAATACGTGTGTGTGTGTGTGTGTGTGTGTGTGTGTGTGTGCCATAGCCAGAGGTCAGTCTCCACTGTCATCCCTCAGGCACTGTCCCCCTGCTCCAGTGCTCACCCAGTAGGCTAGACTGGCCAGTCAGAAAGCCCTAGGGAGCGTCCTGGCTTCGCTCGCCAGGCCTGTGCACACCACATCCGTCTCTTTTAGTAGCTGCTGGGTATTGAGCTCAGTTCTTCCTGTTTCCAGGGCAAGTGCTTGGCACAATGAGCTATCCCCATCGCCCTCTGGGCTTTAAATTGCAGTTCCTCCCTAGTCGTTTCACCTTGCTTGTTACTTCGGTGATTGACAGCTCTCCAGCTGCTCTTTTCTGTTCGGCCTTTAGAATTCCACCGCGAATCCAGGTGCCACGGATGCGCCCTGGGTCAAAATTATGAACAGTGCAGCTTGTTCATAATCAGCACCATCCGACTCCAGCATCTGAACCGTCAAGCTGGGAGCCTTAACTCTGAGACCCTGCCCTGGAACTGAAACACAGAAGCCCTAAGTGCGTGTCGGCAGCCAAGTGAAAATGGCCTTGAACAAGAGAACGGAAGGGTTTCTTTTGACTTCCCGCTCCATGCTAAGTGGTTCTCAGGAGGTGGATCTCATACAGCCGCTTGCTTCTCCGACTAGAATTACATTTTCTATCTTTGCCATTTCCTATCCCAAGAAGCACAGCCGCGCTGTCGGCTCGGTACCAAGGGAAGAGCACTTTCATTCTGTATTTTAATTAGGCCCTGACATCTGGTGTGGCCCAGGGGCACTTATTTGCACACCTGCAGGCTATTGGCTGTAAAGGAGCCCAGTCTGGGTGGAGATTATGTGCGCAGATGGAGTCTATGGTCGTTTAATTTAATAGAGCAATTGTGTGGGCCTTGTCAAATGTTCTGCAATTGTGAAACGTGGGCCCCTTCTCAGCTCCAGGTATACTGGGCTGTTCCTTATGCAATGCATATTTCACCTCTCCTGCCAGACGTGGAAGAAAATGTAGTCAGTTAGAACAGACGCTTGGCAACCAGGCAATCTTCGCAACCTTTCACGGGAGCAAGGAGAATGATGGGACTCTGGGAAGGAGCAGAATTCATAAAGACAATGAGATTTGTCAAGTTTCTAAGTGATCATCCACCCTCCTGGGGTAAGCCAATGTGCTATGTGGAGCTACGGGATCCTCTAATGAGGACTAAGAGTGAAGCCAATGGGACAGGAGGGAGGTGGACAGAAGCCACTGTGCTTTTCCACATCTGGATGGCCACCCATGGCTGAGGCTCCAGTTGGATGGAGCTGCACTGTGTCACTCAAACCTCTCCTGGTACCCTATGGAGCTTACCGTTTCCTAGATATCTATGAGAAGAGTGGCTAATGGGCACAGGAAGTACTGTGGCCAGACACAAGCACCCATGGGCTTCCCAAGTACATCTTTTTGGATGTTCTCAACGCTTTGCAGCCAACCCGGGTGGCTCGCTAGAAAACAACACTCATCAGTGTGTTAACTGGCTGTGACAGTCAGATACTCATGGTTGACTTATGTGTCACCTAGTTGTCTTCTGACTGCCCAGTGGGTCCTGGAAGCTCCCATTACCTCAGGAGACAGGGTGCTTGTAACAGAGTAACAAAAGACACAGGAAAAGACTGCAGTATTGAGGAAATGTTGGAAGGAGTGAAAATTGCCCATGGGCTAGGAAGGTCTAGGTACTAAGACATTCATTCATTCATGGATGGTGAGAAACTGTGGGAAATCTCTAAGAGGAAAGGAAACAGGAGGGTTTGTGGGCAGGCTTGGTTTACATTTCCACCTTCACTATTTTCCTACAGCGTGAAATTTACATTAGGCTTGGGGAAATGGCTCTGTGGTTAAGAGAATTGCTGTTCTTCTAGGCGATTTAAGCGCCCGTCAGGTGGCTAACAACTGCCTGTGACTCCATCTCCAGGGACTCCAGGGACCTCCTCTTGCCTTCTTGTGCACCTGCATTCATGTGCACATACCCACATGTATACCCATAATTCAAAATAAATCTTTTAAAAAACAATCTACATAAAAAAAGAAATTTACGCTAAGTGGCACAATTTGTCTAAACTTTTGTTTACTCATTTTCCCATTTAAAAACTGGGAATAATTATAATGCAACTGCTAGAGATAATCGCAATTAAAAGAAGCAGTGAGTATAAAGCACTTAGCAAAATGTCACACATGTAATAGATGCCTCGTTAGTCACAAGGCTGCTTGTGGGAACAAAGAGAATACAGATGGCAGCAATGACAGCAGTGCTCAACATCAGAAGCCAATATTGACTAGAAAAGAGGAAAGAGGCAGCTGCAATTGCGGGGAGGAGCAGAGGCTCGGAAGGTGTGGCATTAGCTTTTGGAGAGGCAGGACACCGAGTTCAGAAAATAATAAAGAGTCAAAGAAGTGCTGAGGTGGAAACATCTAGGAATAGAAAAAAAGAAGGAGTTTTCCACGAAGGCAGGGGAGTTGAACTTCAAATGATAGTGCTCTCCCTATGAAAACACAGGTGTTTAAGGGAGTAAATGGCAAACTTACCAAATTTACCAAACGTCTACTCAGAGTAGAAAAGCAACTTTCTGTCGTGATTACTTTTTTCAAGATGGTGGTGCATATGCATCACAAGAATCCAGGATTCTGGGTTTTTTGTTTGCTTGCTTTTCAAAGAAATAAACAAGAGAAGAGGACCACAATCAAAAAGTAACCTATTACTTTTGGATTTGTGAAAATGCTTTCCCTCTACCCCTAAAAAAAGAAGTGAAGTGTTCTGATTTGGTTTTGTTGTTTCTGTTTTTCTCTCAATTGAGATAGCAGTTTGCAATCCACTTCATGACCACAGACGTTTAATTCCAAGAGCTTTGGAGTCAAGCCTGCTTGGGTTCAAATACCAGAACCCATGTTAGATGGTACTGTGAGCACGGGTTTGTTGCTTTAGGTTTCTGAAACACAGTCTCTTGGTTTTTCCAAAGGTATGGAAACACCCTCGTTTCCTTTATAAGCACCCAGCACAGTGAATAACAACACGTGGGAAGTCCTCAGGCAGAGGCAGCCCCCTTCACTGCACCGCCCAAAGCAGGCCTTCTTCAGATGGCTCAAGAGCTGGAGGGAAAAGGAACACTTGAAGGTGGGCGTTATTGCCTTGGTGATCCTGAGAGCCTGGGGCTTCACCAAGATTAGAACCCTCTGGAAATTAATCAGGGGCAGGTGTGGAACTCCAGGTCCTGTTCACCAAGATCTAGGTGTGTGTGTGTGTGTGTGTGTGTGTGTGTGTGTGTGTGTGTGTGTGTGTGTGTGTGTGTGTGTGTGTGAAATAGGGCTCCTATCACCCTGAGGGCAAACTGCTGCCCGGTGAGTAAAATAAAGGCTCTTATCAGAAAGTCAAATTTACCACCTGTACAAGTTACTATTCAATGTAAGAGAGTGTCCTTGCTAACGTTTCAGTGAGAGTCAAGTCAGCACATCAGTGTCTGCTTTTGTGCTTTTTAAAGTAGCCTTCGCTGGAAAAGTAAAAGTGTTAAGATTCTAGGTCAGCTGCCGCATGTCTATGGCTATATAATGCCAGACTATGGGAGCCTTGGTGTGCAAAGCAGAAACTTCCTGTTTCATTGGTTGGGACAGGAGACACAGGCGTGGCACCTTTTATCCATGTTTTTGAGTATATATAGGAAGCACCTAACCAGGCATTACTTATTTCAGGCACTCCCTTCTCAATACCCAGGCTGCTCTTATAAGCATTTGTAAGGAGTCAGTTATACTATGGACTTGATGCTTTATGGTCTAAGAGTGCAGGGTGTTTGGGCTGTGTAATTAACCTGGAACTGGGAGACGCATTCACTTTCTTGATATTCAGAACTTGGGAGCCCTACTCGATGGATGCTCAATGCATTCCTTTGGATACCAGACACAGAACCACTCCTGCAGAGCCTGTTATGTCTACACCACATGATCTCTGATCATCACTGTCTGAGATAACTTCCTGCCACTGAGAAAACATGCCTTAGATAATAGCCTTAGTGAAGGACAGGTTGGTTTGGGCTCATGGTTTAACAGAAGACTTAGTCCGTGTTCACTGGGTCCTGTTGACATTGAGCCCGTGGTCAGATTGTACATCGTCATGGAAGTGTGTGGTAGAAGAGACTGCTCACCTCATCACCGTCTGGAAAGAAAGAAGAGGAAAAGTAAAGGAGCTGGACTCTCAGTAGCTGCTTCAAAGGCATGCCTTCGCGATCCAGCTTTCTTCTTCCAGGCCTCGTGGCCTAAATGTTCTACCACCTGACGATAATGCTGTAGGCTCGCAATCAAGGCTTGAATATATTGTCCTAGCAGGGACCTTCAAGATTACAAGTGGAGCATTGGAAAAGTCCAGATTTAGAAAGGCCTTGGATGGAAGTTCATGACTTGCTGAGTTCAACAAATTAGCATGTGGGGGAAACAGAACTCATAAAAACAAACTACACATTCAGTGAAATAAAAGATTATAGACGTACCATTCGCGACGGACACAACTGTTTTCTGGATTGGAGGTCAGAATTAGTTACTGTGCTTATTTGTGCGCTCCCTTTGTGACACTGTTAAGGGAGTGACACGTTATTCAGATTGCGGACTATCACTCAGGAGTGGTTCTAAAGACATTACAAGACAGATGGATCTACCAGACAGATATCCAGCAAAGCCAGCCTTATCATGCAGGGCATGGAATAGTTAATGTTGGCTGTGTCTAGAAGTCTATTCAAAGCCAGATATCAAGGCAAATTCAAAGAAAATAATTAGGGATTTAAAGGGCCCCCGAAAGGCTTCTTTTAGAGGTCTTAGAATTGTAATTTTTATGATTCAAAAGGAAATCTAATGATTGTCTAATTATTTATTATGGATTGGGCTGCTGCTTTGATGACTATAATAGAATTGAAAGTTTGTGTCCCCAGGGTACCAAATCCAGCTTAAAATCCTTAGGGATTTCCCCCAAGAAACTCAGGCACAATAGCTAAACAAGAAAAATAGGTGGAAATGGTTACATTATTCATACCTGTGAGAATCATAAATGTCTGATAAGAATCAAAATAATTAGATTGAGTCACAAGATTTTCTGAAACCTAAATTATTATTCTTACTTGTAGGCTCACACATACATGTGTTTCTTTCCCCCCTTATATTGCATATGTCTGTCTGTCTGTTTGCTTGCCTGCCTGTCTGTCATCTTGTAATTCTTGACCCCGGGATATTAGGATATACTAGAAGACAAAGAGGAATGATTCAGCCCCAAGGGAACCCAAAACCACTCACCTACCTGGGACCACTAAATCTGAAAGGGGCGAGTCATTTTCCCTACTGGCCACCAACCCTGTCTCTAATGAATGATCTTACCACAGCAAGTACACACAAGAGATGAATGCTTTTGAAGATACAGTGGACTTGCCTTCTGGTGGCCTCTGTTTCAGTGTTTTGATCAAGCAAGCAATTTCTCTTCCTTTGCACAGAAATAATGATAATGGATAAGCAAAATAATACATGTGTTCAGCCCCTGAAGTTAGCAACCATATTTGCTATGCTTGAAGCCTACACCATATACTAGGTTTTGCTGAGCAGGGTATGTGTGTATTACATATTTAACCGTCACTGAACCCTGTAATGTTGGTATCACTATACTAGGGTTACAGATAGGAAACCTGAGGTTAGCCAAGTGCCTGGTGGTGCACACCTTTAACCCCATCACTAGGGGAGGCGGAGGCAGATAAATCTCTGAGATGGAGGCCAGTCTAGTCTACAAAGCCTGTCCTGAAAGCAAATGTAAACAAATAAAAGAAAGCTGAGGCTTAGAAAGGCTTGATATCACTTACAGCAGCGAGACACAAAGTGTTGTAATGTCAACTGTGATGGAGAGCCACCTGCTGTTGGTTTGTAATAGAAAGTTTGCTTCATTGCCAGTCCAACCCTAAGCAAATGATTCTATCCCTGATCATTCTTACCACAATTTAGTTCTTTGTCTTATTGAAAATGTCACCTTATGACCCACTACACCAATTACTTAGTTTACCTAATGGTTTATTTGTTGTGTTGTGCTTTGTTTGTTAGGTTATTTTTTTTTATGGTGATTCTACCCCAGTGAGTCTTTGGCAATGTCTAGAGACATTTTGACCCACATTGCTTGGAACTACTGGGCTGATATCTAGAGAATGAAGGCCAGGCATGCTGCTAAACATCCTGAAGTATCCAGGAGAGCCCTCACTTCAAGAATTACAAAGCCTAAGATATTCACAGTGCTGAGACTGAGACATCCTGTGCCGTAGCCCCACAAAGATTGAATTACGTTCTCTGCTAGCTGAGATGTCTGTAGAAAACAACAATGGCACATCTAATCTTTCTACCCTATTCATGTCTACCCTCCACTTACTCACCATATCCCTGCCCCACTGTCTCTTCTTCCTGTATCTGTTTTAAAAACTTTAAAACACCACCTTTTCTAAATAGAGGCTCAGAAGGCTAAAGAACAGTGTTCTCAACCTGTGAATCATGACCTCATTTGGGGGGGGGGTACCAAATGACCCTTTCACAGGGACCACATATCAGATATCCTACACATGAGATATTTACATTATGACTCGTTACAGTGGCAAAATTAGTTATGAAGTAGCAGCAAAAATAATTTTATCATTGGGGCTCACCACAACATGAGTAACTGTATTAAGAAGGTTGAGAAGCATTGCTAAAGAACTTCTAAACTCCAACATAAAGCAGATAGAACTCACAATACCCAGCTCCTGCCTCAGCTGTCTCTCAGCTCTGCCCTAATGCTTAGTTTATCCAGGAGAATGGTGAATGGTAGATCGCCTCTACTCTTACCAAGTTTATCCCCTAGGGAACCATGTTGCTTATACAGGCAGGGAGCATCAAGTCTATTATCGTCTAAATTGCTTATGTCTTCTTTTAAAGCCGAGCAAGGAACTCAGGACCGCGAGGGGTGCACCCACACACTGAGGCAATGGGGATGTTCTATCGGGAACTCACCAAGGCCAGCTGGCCGGGGACTGAAAAAGCATGGGACAAAACCGGTCTCGCTGAACATAATGGACAATGAGGACTACTGAGAACTGAAGAACAATGGCAATGGGTTCTTGATCCTATTGCACGTAATGGCTTTGTGGGAGCCCAGGTAGTTTGGATGCTCACCTTAATAGACCTGGATGGAGGTGGGTGGTCCTTGGACCTCCCACAGGACAGAGAAACCTGCTTGCTCTTTGGGCTGAGGAGGAAGGAAGACTTGATTGGGGGAGGGGGAGGGAATGGGAGGTGGTGGCGGGGAAGAGGCAGAAATCTTTAATAATTAAATAAATTAATTAATAAAAAAAAAGCCAATATGAACATATCCAGAATCAAGACCTCAAAGCAAAGGTTGAATACTTTCATGTCAAATAAGAATCTGTGTCAGGCATGGTGACACCACCCTTTATTCCCAGCACTTGGGAGGCAGATCTTTGTGAGTTTGAAGCCACGGTGCTCTACATAGCTTGTTCCAGGTCCAGAATAGCCTGGACTACAGAGGAAGACCCTGACCCCCTCCCCCCAAAATGGGTGTGTTAGTAAAAAAGAATAAAATTTCCAAAAAGCTCCCATGTGATTGGTGCTTGGAAACTCATCAAGGTTATTCAATAGGAAATTGATAATCCTTCTAACAAATGACGGTAGAGCAGTGGACAGTGATGTACCTGAATCCCTTTCCATACCATAAAGAAAAGTTAAATAAACCTAAAAAATAAGGTTTGAATTGTAACTTTTAAAAGAGAAAAGTCTTAGTGACCTTGGCAAGCATTTCCTCAGAACAACAGAAAAGCTGAAACTGGAAAAAAAATCAATAAGTTGGATTTTATAAAATCAAAAGCTTTGCACTTCGAGAGATGTTATTAAAGCAAGCACAAGATCACACACCTGCAATTATAGCATTCAGGATGCTGAGGCAAGTGAGTCATGGGTTCAGGGCTGGCCTAGACTGTACCTCAGGATTCTGCCTGGGGAAGAGTAGGGAGGAAGGCAAGTGCTGTTATAAAACTACAGCTGCATTGTTTCAAATATTTGTAGGATACATATTTAATAAGTAAACATACTCTAGTAAAGATTTTTCCTTAGTGGTGCTGGTCTCATATTAATCATAGCTTATTCTTTAGCTTCAGCTGATGAGACACCTCAAATGTATTAAATACAAAGCATCACACAAATGGCCCCAGCAGAGTCTTTTCTTCTGTCTGAACCTCACAAATCAGGCCTCCTTTATCTGTGTTGCTCTCAACATTCTTATCTTCCAAACACTTACCGAACAGCCCACTAAGCTCTGAGCCCAAAGGTCAAATGATATCATAATCCCCCCCTGAACCTGCCAGGTCTGTCACAGCAATACCATCTGGCCTTGTACGAATCTTTGTATGTTTTTAGGTTCCTGCTACTATGATGAACACCATGATTTGAGAAGACAATGGATTTATTTCACCTTTCAACTCTCAGGTCACTCTGTTAGTTGAGGGGGGGAAACAAAGCAGAAACCTGAAGACAAAAGCTGAAGCAGAGGCTGTGGTGATACCACCTACTGCTTCCTCTCTCTGGCTTGCTCTGCTTCCTTTCTTAAACAGCTCAGGGCCGCCTGCCCATGGGCAGTACCACCAGAAGTGGGCTTCAGCCTCCCAGACCAATCAAGAAAATGTCACCCCAGACTTGCCTACAAGCAATCTGGATGAAAGCATTTTCTCAGATCAGGTTATTCTTCCCAGGTAGCTTGTGTCAAGCTGAGAAAAAGAGAACAAGAAGGACAAGGAGCTCTGCCTAAAACATATGGAGAACTCATAATGGAAGACCAATCATTTGAAATGGACGGATTTGAACATTTTGGCTCTCGAAAAGTATTTTACCAGTGTCAAAAATACACGATGTGTGATACTTCAGTTTGTAAGGAAATACGACCTGAAAGTGATACACCGCATGGCAAAGTCTGGGAAGAGTTACAGCAGGTTGTCGTGTCTGTGGTGCAGGGGACACAAAATAGAATCACTCTCTAAAATATATAATCTGGAAGTTGTGTACAAAATCAGACATTCGGGCAACCCACTGTGGGCTATAGGTGGTCCTCAGCAGTAGAGTGCCTACCCAACACACACAAGATCTGGATTCAGTTCCCAGAAACATATAGCAATCGGTTGCCCTCATAGGCAAATATCAACGAAGACAGCAGAGCATACATGCACATAAGGTGTTTAGACGGATGTTCAAAGTAACTTTACCTCTAACAATCAAACATTGTAAAGTACTCAAACATATGTCAACAGCTAAATAAATAAACAAGTTTTGTTACATCTATGTAATTTAAAAAAGAATGTCTGACCCCTAATATGATATGGATCAGTCTCAAGAAACTAGGCCACCCAATCAATAAAAACATACACAATACATACATACATGCATACACACACACACACACACAAACTACAGAAACCAATGCAGTAGCAATAGCTTCCTGGGAGATGGGGTAGGGAAGGCCAAGGGCTTATGGAAAAAGCATGAAAGGAAAGTTTGAGGTAATGGGCATGCTCATATCTTGAGTGCACAGATGATCTCAGGAATGTCTGTGTATGTAAGAACTCATCAAATCACATGCTTTAAACATATGTGAATCATATATAATATATTCTACTTAATAATACTTTAATAGTAGTGGAAAGAAATAAGAAAAGGGGGAGGTGTGTGAATGTGGACACATGGTTGTGTATATGTGTGTGTGGCTTTTGGCTACCTGGACATTTTCCAGGGACCAGGGGCTTTGGTATCTCTGTCCCTGATATGCTAAGTGGAGACAGTAACTCTACCAATACTTGCTTCCAATAGTGCCAGCCCCAATCTGTCACATTAAAAGAACACAGCTATCCAAAATCAGCCTGCCTACCCATGAAGAACTAAAAAGGCAGCAATCATTTCCACATCAAGCATCATTGATACAATGGCCTCATTTGGGGTGATCTTGGTTATTAAGTATGGGCTGAATTACACCAGTTATTTCAGCTCAAGACACATCATGGAGATCACCTGAGTATTTCATGTCTGAAGGCTGCATCTCAGCATGTCTTTTATTTGCATAGAACGTTGCCACGCCTCATCATTGACTGGCAGCATCCTTTGTCTGTCTGAATGTGTGTTCTTGAAAGCTTGTTTGAGTTTTCAAGGTCTCTTTCCTGACCAAGCAACTGTGAGACACTGATCTACAAAAGGACCGTGATATACTGAGACATTTCCTGGTAAGCAAGTGTCTTCCTCCAAAGAAGTAAAGCATGTTTAAAAGTTAGAGGTTTGTCTATTTTGCTGGGAGGGCCATGCACCAGGGCTCATGTGTGGAGAGCATAGGATAACTTCATGGAGTTGGCTTTTCACTATGTGGGTCCTAAGGATTGAACTCATATCATCAGATGTAGTAAGGAGGCTGCTTGTTCGGTTCCTGGCTGCTTGGCCCTGAAATAATCACACAGAAGCTATATTAATTAAATCACTGCATGGCCCATTAGCGCTAGCTTCTTATTAGCTGACTCTTGCATCTTAATTTAACCTATTTCTAGTAATCTGTGTATCACCATGAGATTGTGTCCTACCAACAAAGTTTCAATGTGTCTGTCTCTGGAGGAGGCTTCATGGCTTCTCTCCACTCTGCCTCCTATCTCCCAGCATTCAGTTTAGTTTTCCCCACCTACCTAAGTTCTGCCCTATCAACAGGTCAAGGCAGTTTCTTTATTAACCAATGTTATTCAGAGGGGAAATCCCACATCAACTAGGCTTTGCTCTTACCTGCTGAGCCATCTTTTTGGCCCTCAAAGATTCCATTAATATTAGTTTTCTCTATGTCTATATAGGAAGAATAAAAATTACCTTATTCTATATTAAAATGAGTTACTTTGACAACAGAAATGGCAACAAACTTTGTGTCTATGTCCCATCTAAAAGATTATTTGATAAGTGTCTCAGATACATAACCTTGGACAAGTATCTAAACTTCTGGAATCCCAAGTTTTCTGTGAAATGGTACCCTTGTAAGGGTTTCATGAGATGTGCTCTTTTAAGAGCCTTGTGCCATAAGAAGTCATAATGCTGGTGACAGAATGTGAAGCCAAACAGACAAGCTTCAAACCAGACCTTCTTATGTTGTGACACTCTGCCTGGGTTTCCTCATCTTAATAACAGAGACATCAAGAACACTATGCCCATAGGTTGGTATGTGAGTTAAAACACATGTAGAACACTGACAACAGTTGCTGGCACAAGTGGGAATTCAATAAATCTTAGCTGCTATCATCATCATTATTCCATTGTAGCACATACCATGCAGTAGATATTGAATCAATGGAGGACATTTTAAAAAATTAAACTCCTTGGTATCCAAGTTAACTTTTGTCCTATATAGCCATCCTATTGAATTCTGGTAAGGAGCTCTACACGATCTTCAGATTCCACTGAGAATGACATCTTCTCCTGTGAGTTAGTGTGTGTTGTGCAGCAAAGCAAATAGAATAATAACCAATCTGATATTTTAATTATCATGCATGTCAGGGATGCTGCTTTATAAATCAAACCTAATTGATTCTGAGCACTTGCTATTTCTTCAGCCCTCCTACCAGCTCAGGAGCAAGCCTGCTATTTTCTGTGTAAACAGAAAGGGTGGTTCCAGAAACAGAATTCAGAATCAATGGAGGGCTGTTGACACAAGAGCAAACTCTAGACCAGGAACTGAGACTTAGCATACTGAGTTCCAGCCATGGTTTACATCCAGACGTGGCCACGGTGTTCCTCTCTGTGATGTTTGAGCAGCTGTGCTTAGTCTGAATCTCCAGAAAATGGCTCAAACTTTTGAATCAATTTTCTCTCCCTAATCCTGTGGAGCACTCGGTAATTTAAGTGGCAGTTACATAAACCAGCACTTTTGTTTATCTAAGTGCTTGATTTTCAAGTTTATGTTTGTTCACACTAAATCTTGCAGAGAAATGTAATTCATAAAGCAAACCATGAGAGCTGAGAGACACAGGTTGAAAACTGCAACCAAGAAAGCATTCAACCAACCCCCTTTACCATGAGCACACTGGATCCCTGCACCTGACCCCAAAGGATTCTATGAAACTGCCAGTTGTCTTCCTATCACAAATCCAAAGCCTCAGCTTTAGAATTACTCTTACCACTCAGTTTGCAAAGAACATTTCTATCAATGTGTGGGTTGATAGAGACACACACACCTACATTTTTAAATTCACTTTTTGTTTGATTTAACATAGACTATGCCCCCAGTAAAAACACCATAAGATGAAGGAAAAATGCATTTAATTCACGTAACCTACTGAAGATCACAGTTTAACCACCTAGCATAGTGTACAGAGCACGCATTCTGGGAGTCACATGAGTGGTTCAGAGCTACAGCTTGCTGCTGCGGTTCAGCATCGTAAGGGAGTCACGTACTAACACCACCAGTTTAGGAAAAGAACAAAATTTAAATTGTACTTTTTAGCAAATGGGTATTGCATTTGCACTATTCTGAAACCAGAAACTCTTCTTGATCCACTATAAGTGATGGACTGCCTATTAACTCGTCCTCCCTACCCTGCCAGTCATTTCTCCAATCATTAGGATAATTTGGGGGCAGGGATTGAGAGCAGCACATTGAGAAAGAGATTAAGATTGAAATTTTAAAGATTCTTTAATCTAGAAAGATACGAAAGAACCTTTGGAGTGACTAACATCTGTACAGTTGCCCTGGGGTTGCAAGACAAAGAATAGGTTAGTTCAGCAAACTCTTCCCTTGTGGATGGAGGCAAGAAATTTCTCCCTTGTAGCTTGAAAATGAAGATTCTTGAAGAGTATGATAATTTATTACTGCAGCGAACACAGATAAAAATTAGAAATCCGTTTGCAAGAGACTGCGCGAGTAAACAAAGATGATAAAGCTGTCCGCGTTTACTGCTCATTTAGTCTTGGTTTGTTAAATCTATGGCAAGCTTGCCCCTGTTCCACCCACAGCTCTCCAGGCATATGAGCAAGGTGTAGGTGATCTGAGAGTCCCACGTGACCAGCATGCCAGACAGTGACTACCAAGTCATTAATCAACACTAGCATGTGATTCAAAGGTGTCCTGCCAGTAATCAACCACCAGATTTTATATGGGATAAAGCAGGCCAGAAAGGTGGATATTTGTCCAATGTTGCACTGTTGGTTGAAAAAGATCATATTTTTACCAATTAACTCTTGATCATTACACTGAGCATGCAAGAATATTGATGAAACCCTGTTGGAGAACCCTTCTGCCGCTACACCTGTGCGTGGAGATAAGAAATTTTCAGAGCCTTCATCTAGATCTGAAGTTGCTTTATAATGTTGGTACTCTTGCTGCCTTTTCAAAATTGTTATCACTGGGGCTGGAGAGGTGGCTCAGTGGTTAAGTGCCCTTGCTGCTCTTTCAGAAGAACACAGCTCTGTTCCTAGCTCCCATATCAGGTAGTTCACAACTGCCTATAACTCCAGCTCTAGGAGATCCAATGCTCTCTTCTGACCTTCAAGGGTATCCCACATACACACAAAACATACACACAAGCACACAAATATGCATACACATATACCTAAAGAAAAACGCTGTCTTTGATAATGCACATGAAAGGTAGCATCCCCTAAAAGTAAAATGCATGCATTTTCAAACAAGGTTTTAGCTACTATGCCATTACTACTTTGAGGCTTACTGCATGATCCCAGCATGCAATTTAACATTTTTGAACTTCCATTTCCTAGAGTATAAAATAAATACCTAGGGATGCTGCATTATCCAATCAAACTCTAATTTGGTAGAGCCTAGCATAGGATTTAGTACATGATGGTAGACAAAATAGTTTAGTGTAAGACTTTTCTCTCGTTCTTCCTCCCATCATACCTTTTCTGGCCTCTTTCTATGTAGTGCCACAAGTTAACTCCTCAACCATAGGGAAGAAACATTACCTTTTTGGGATTCTATATTTTCAAGACAGGGAATCACAGCACTGAGCTCACTGTGCAAGGAGGAACACACGAAATTATAGCAGCAATAACATACTCAGCTTATCACATGGCTACGGGCTCCATACACAGAACCTTCCAGAATATTATCTAATACCCCATGCTTAAATTTCTAGCCCCAGAAAATACTGTACTAAGTATTTGTGTCATGACCAGTAAATTAGGTAGAGAGCAGAAGAGTAACCGTGAGATAGAAATTCGAGTTCTCTCCTATAGTGAATGAGATGCTGTCTTAGTCTGTTGCAATAAAAATAAAATATTTATGACTAGGTAATTTACAAAGAATAGACATTTACTTACCTCCCAGTTGTAGAAGTCCCCAGCATCTCACAGCATCTGATGAGCATCTTCTTTGCTTCCTGTGAGGTCCTGGCAGCAGAAAGTGAGAGGCAAGGGAGTCCCTGTGGAAGAGAGGTCACATGCTGATGGAGGAGGCAAGAGATAGCCTCATTCTATAACTGCTCAGGTGGTAACTAATCCAATCTGGAGAGAATGAGATTTCACTTGTTCTCACAAGGTGGCATTAGCGTACTCATGAGGGCTCTGCCCTGGTGGCCATAAAACCTTCCAGGGACCCCCTTCTCCCAACACTGTTGTTTTGAGGAATTAAGCCCGCACTTGAGTTCTGATGGGAACAAACCATATTCAAATGTAGAATATAGTTACAAATTTGCTGACTAGGAGTCTCACATTGAACATGTCATCAACAGCCTCTGTGACCTTCTGCAGGCCATTTCACCTCTCTGGACTTCAAACTTCCCCACCATATCCACTTTCTAGAATTAGCAGATGAGAAACTTTCCAGGGAAATATAAAGGCTCTATATAGATGGAAGGAGTTAGTTTGTTTCCCTTTTGCACAGAACAAACAAACAAACTAATTAAGTAAGTAAGTAAGTACACGCTCCATCCCCAGAGCCTGAGTTGGCTTCAGTGTGTCTTTATTTTCTTGTATGTTCAAATTCCTCACTATGTGACAATATATTTCTTTCCTTTTACTTGAGAATTGGAAATAGGGCTGCCCTAGTTAAAGTGAAGAATGTCTGTGAATAGCTATCTTTCATTCCTACCCAGGTAGCCAATGAGAGAGCTGCACACTAATCCCAGACCCCAGACAATCTTCTCTTGAGCTTTATGCAAAGGACTTTGTGTTGGGAGAGCTCTAGATCTGATATAGCTCATGAGTTAGTTCATCTGAAATAAAAATGAGAACCGTATAAACCCCTCCTTACTGTTCCTCATCACACAAGCGTGCCGGCACATGGTACCCACGCACACACAGACCTCTCCCCCAAGTCTTTGGGAAGCTCCAGAGTGGCACATGGGAGTTAAGAGGAACCATTTTGACCAGGAGCAAAAAGTTTTCAAGACTGGATAAGAGCAGTAGATAATTGAAAGAGTCCTTTGGGCTGCCAGGTGTCTAGAAGATAGGAGGATAAATTCTCATATCTTGCTCATTATAGAAAAAGAGACATTTTTTCCTCTACAAAAGAAAGTGAAAGGACTAGACCATTATCAGTTACCATGGCAACTGAGATCTACTACATGCTTAGTTTACCCTGTCATGTGGAAGACGTGAGGGAGGGAAAAGTAAAACTAAGCTTTTCTGGGCTTTTTTTTGTCAAGTATTTCAAAGTGACAGTTCATGGCCTGAGTCCAAAACACCATTGTAAGAGTGAAAGGAAGAGACAAGAACATGAGAGAAAGAGATAAAGGACAACGCTTGGCTTGGGGACACTATTTTAGACGAACCAATTGTGGCTGATGTGGTCAGTGCCATGCAAACTGAAGGGAAGAGAAGAAAGCAATAAATATTCATTGAATGTCTACCACAGACTCCTGGTGCTACGCTTAACAATATGCAAGCCATGGCCTCTCAGAGCTCTGTGTCTGGAAGAGAAAAGATGGTGAGCAAGCAATGACAATCAGAGGGACCAAAGCATATGCAGACTAGGGCAGGTAGCCAGGATGCTGTCATAGGTATAGATGTAGCTAGAGATTTCCCAAGAAATCAACACTGCCTTGTGAAAATGTGTAAGGGAAGCTAGGGGAAAGGCCAGGGCCTACCTGATTAAAATACTGAAATATACAGAGGCCTGGGGTGAAAAAGTCTGACACTGAAGTTCATGGGTGTCTGGTGTTGAATATGAGCAAGCTTTAAATGGTAGATAGCTCAGTCACAAGTTTACAGGGGCTAAAATGAGATGATGCCCTAAATAAGGCACATTAAAGGATATAAAATGTATCTGGACAATAATGAGGAGCCATTCAAGTGTCAAATGCAGGTTTGTGGTACTCACGCCAGCAGCCAAACAGAGGATGGTTCTGGAGCCAAACAGGAAGGAAGTAAGGGAACCCCTAGAGCTGTATGCGTGTGATAGATTAGACAAGACCTAATGGTTGTGGGACTGCAGTGATGTGAATATTTAATGGATCTAGAACCAACAGCACTTACTGGGAGGAAAGAAGTGGGCTGGGTTCATGGGTTGTTCAGCAAGCACTTGCCACAGGAGCACGGGGATCTGAGTTTGGTTCCCTCGCACCCATGTAAAAATTCTAGTATGGTTGCTTGCACCTCTAATGCTAGCCTTAAGGAAGAGGAGGCAGGCAGATCCTTAATACTTGCTGGTCATCTAATCTAGATGAATCAGTGAGCCCCAGGTTCAGTGAGAGGTCCTGACTCAAAAATTTAATAACTACAATTCAATTAAGAAAGATACCTATCCATCCAAAGGAGGAGCAGAAGGAGAGTGAGCACGAGCAAGGAACTCAGGACCGCGAGGGGTGCACCCACACACTGAGGCATAGGGGATGTTCTATCGGGAACTCACCAAGGCCAGCTGGTCGGGGTCTGGAAAAGCATGGGACAAAACCGGTCTCGCCTAACATAACGGACAATGAGGACTACTGAGAACTGAAGAACAATGGCAATGGGTTCTTGATCCTATTGCACGTAATGGCTTTGTGGGAGCCCAGGTAGTTTGGATGTTCACCTTACTAGACCTGGATGGAGGTGGGTGGTCCTTGGACCTCCCACAGGGCAGAGAAACCTGCTTGCTCTTTGGGCTGAGGAGGGAGGAAGACTTGATTGGGGGAGGGGGAGGGAATGGGAGGTGGTGGCGGGGAAGAGGCAGAAATCTTTAATAATTAAATAAATTAATTAATAAAAAAATTTAAAAAAATGGAAAATAAAAAAAAAGAAAGATACCTATCAATCAACCTCTACACTAAACACACACACACACACACACAACCTTCTCTGTACTGGGGGATAATTGTGCCAACAGCAAGTCTTATCTAGTAGGTGGTAATGAAGAATTATCAGCCAATTATTAATTATTAAATCAGTTATTAAATCAAGAATTATTAACTCAAGGTGTGGAAATGGGATTTAGAATCATTGATGGAGGTGGGTCTTGTATTAATCTGTTGCTTTCATTGGTTAATTAATAAAGAAACTGCCTAGGCCCATTTGATAGGCCAACCCTTAGGTAGGTGGAGTAAACAGAACAGAATGCTGGGAGAAAGAAGCCGAGTCAGTGAATCGCCATGATTCTCCCACTCCAGACAGACGCAGGTTAAGATCTTTCCTGGTAAGCCAGCTCGTGGTGTTACATATTAGATCAATATGTAAGAGCTAGCCAATAAGAGGCTGGAACTAATGGGCCAGGCAGTGTTCAAAAGAATACAGTTTCCGTGTAATTATTTCAGGGCATAAGCTAGCCATGCGGGCAGCCGGGTGCCGGGATGCAGCCCCGCCGCTCTTATCACAACAAATCATAACATCAATATGGCAGCTGGATCACAGAAAGAAATACTATCTCCAGTTGCTTCTTGCTGCTACCTTGCCATGTATGTCCAGACAAACCTAGGAGGCATTTCCTTGGAGCATTCTTGGGTGTCCTGTGGGAGGACACTGAGGTCTGAGACAATTGAACCAATGAGTATCACAGAGCTGAAACGGCCAAGTATTTCTTCTCCAATATAGACTAAGACAATGAATGAAAAACCTCACTCCTGCACCTTCCATATGTTAGTCGTCCAATGCTGTAAAGTAGCCTTGAACACAGTCCCTCAATATGGCTACTTAATTCACATCTACTCCAAGAACCCCCAAAATAACCCAGATCTGGGTTCATACTGCCTAGATCCATCTCTGGCATTTACCCAGCGCATGGTCTCAGAGAAATTATTCAACTCCTGGAAGTATCTATCCCAACACTGTAAAACAAATGATGTCATAGAGTTAGAATGTTTATACAAGGGTCTGAATGCAGGGCCTAACACGGAGTAGCATTCACTCGGCAGAGATCCTTGAATAACAAATCTATCACCACCACTCTGCGTGCCTTCGGACTTCCTGTCAATTCCGATGACTGAAGAACGTTGTCCTACAATCCTGAGGGAAGCGTGTAAGGGCAATGGTTGTGAAGCATCAACAATGTGAGAAAGGACTGGGGAAAGTCCTCTGTCTGGTTTTAATCTGGAGCGTGCTTAAAAAGTCTCAGGCTGCATCACGTGGGAAGGCATCTGGATGCTTCTCTTCCTTGGCTAAGCACTTCTGCAGAAGCCAGTCCTAGCAAGAGGGGGGGCAGCCCCTCCACAGGCAAAGGAGATAGGCAAACAAGAGAGCGCTTAGTTGGTGCTGTGCGCCCAGCATTTCTTTGTACGGAGCGGCTATGTGAAGGGTGGATGAAGGGTATTTGGTTTTAATTGGGAAACGCTATCAATTGTCCTAGGCTCATTTAAAAATCCATTAGTATCAGGAAGTGGACAGATTAAGCAATGAGGAAAGGAAAAGAAAAAAAGCTGTCAGTGCCCTGCTTGGTAGGGAACATACAGTCTGTCTAAGCTTCACCAGAGAGGGCGGTTGCTGAATGCTAAGAAGCCACGAAAGTCAATTTTAAGAGACCGGGGAAGGAGGGTAGGTGTCTGGGCCAATTCACATGAAGTCCTGAGCAAGTTTGTTGTTCTCCCAGCTTCCATAGATGATATTGCCAAGATCCACACTGCGTATGTCAGGCCCTTGCAGCTGTTTCTGGCAGCCTGGTGACTGTGCCATCCAGCTGTGAACTACCCGACACCTGCTAGTCCTCCTCACTCCATCCTTCCTAGGCAAGCTCTCAAAACAGGCTGTCTACCCTTCTGTGCCAGAAGGCGCAGCAGACTTGAGACAGGCAGGGGGATGAGCTGTAGAAACAGGCTGGAAGATGGGTGAGAGAGGAGGAGGAAAGAAGGGGAGACAAGAGTGAAGAAAATTGGGGCGGGAAAGAAGGCTCAGCCTGTAAACTGTGTGTCATGCAAACATAGGGGTGTGAGTTCAGTCCCCAGGACCATGTCCAAAAGCTGGGCATGGTGGTGTATGTTTGTAATCCTATGCGGGGGAGCTGGAGAAAAGCAGATCCCTGGAGTTTTCCAGTTAGCTGGCCAGCTTAGATGAATCAGCAAACTCCATAGACATCAGAGAGGCTGTCTCATAAACCAAGGTGGGGATTTATTAAGGAAGATACTTGAGGTTGAACTCAGACCCCCCCCCACATTCACACACATACAAGATAAACAAAAATATGGGAGCAAACGAAAGGGTAAATAGAAGGATTCTGTACTCATTTTGTAGCATTTATATAAGAAAGCAGCAAAACAAGGTTATTAAACAGCAGAAATAGATTCTCCCGGGGATGCATAGGCTAGAAATCAGAAATGAAAGTGTCAGTGGGACTAGTCACCCTCCAGTAGCTAGAACTGACAGTCTTTTTGCTCTTCCAGCTGTGCTAGGCCAGGTGCCCTTGGCCATAGTAGCAAGCATCGCTCCCATCTCTGCCCCTGTCTTCTCACGGCCAAGTTCCTTCTGTTTCTAGGTTTGTCAATTCTCTTTAGGAAGGCGCATTACCCTGGGTTAGAGTCCGCATCAATCCAGGGTGACTTCATCTTACCTTAATTACATTTGCAAAGCCCTTTTCCCTAACAAGGCTGCATTCGCAGGTACGGAAGAGTTGGGACTTGGGAAACACAAGTCAGTGTGCACCAGGCTGGTTCAAAGTCTTCTGCCTGGGTAGTGGTCTGGCACAAGGGGGATTAGAAAAGTACTACTGAAGAATTCATGGTTGTGAGTTGAAGAAGATGATGATAGGACTTAGCCCAGTGAAATTGCTGGGACCACAGTGAATTGGAATGCATGCCCTGGATCACAGTCCTGGCCTTTGTCATTACGTGGGATTCAGACGCAGTGACACTAGATCTGGTGAGGAGTTAATATTCCATTTTCTAAGTCAAATCTCTCAATCCTCTTGTCAGCTTAAGCATCCATGTTTTTGCTCCCAATACAGTATCAGCCAAAATCATGCCATATGAAAACAAGACTGAGCTATAAGCAGCCAAGCTGTCATCACTGTATAAAACCTTAGGGTAAACCACAGGCGGGTTACTTGCTGTGTGACCTTGGACAAGTGACCTCTCTCTCCCTCTCCCTCCTTCTTCCTCTTCTTCTCTCTCTTCCTCTCTCCCTCTCTCTGCTTCCTAATGGGGACTGAGTTCCATCAGAACGCAGAGTGAGAGCGTTCAGACGGATAGGGTACCAGGTCCACCCTGGAAATGCTAACGGTTTAGATTAAGAAACTAAACATACAAATTGGGGAGATGAGTGACACCATCTGGCGGCTCTGGGTGTTATTTCAGTGGACCGATTTCAAACTGCTAGGAAACACCTCACCCACACCGGAGCTGAGTAATTTCTCTTCATATATCTAACCCCTTTGTACGAGCTCCTCCCCAAATAAGACGGCCTTGCATAAGAGTGAAAAGTGTACTTCCAAGCACAGAGACGTGAGTGAGACAGAGCCTGGGAAAGACCACGCTGGAGTAGAAACACAGCTTAAGCCCAGTTTCTGTACCACCAAGGACAACAGCCGAGCACTCATAGTCCTTGAACTGACTCTGTGTGCAAGGCACTGTGTTAAGCTCTTGGGCTCTGCTCAGGGCTGGTCCTCACTGGACTGCTGCAGAAAGAGGCTAGAATTTACAATCAGTCCAATTCCACTGATGAGGAAACAGAAGGTAATCCTGACGTGTCGGGTAAAATCTCCCGATTCCTTTGCATCAGGGCAGCTAAATCGAATATTGTTTTCATGGTACCTGGAAGTCTGACTGTTCAAGTCCACCTGTAAATTGGGTCCAGCCTAGGAGCAGCCACTTTGCCATCTTGGGTAACGAGCTCTGGTCCTAATGTTCTATTTTCTATGTGACCTTGAGTGAATGACATTCTCATTCTAATTCTCTCTGTCCCTCTGTCCCTCTCCGTGTGTCTCTCTATCCCTCTTTGTGTCTCTCTGTCTCTCTGTCTCGTCTGTCTCTCTCTTTCTCTCTCTTCATCTCTCTCTCTGCTCCCTCTTTCTGCCAGGAAACGCATCTTCAATAGCCAAGACCACAAAGACGACAAGTGAGAAAGATCATCACATGGACCCAAGCAGTGCAGCGTCACTAAGTTCAGTCATTACAACAGTTGTCCATACATGCTTCGGACACAATCTAAAATCCTTCCACCATCCATGCTATGCAGCTGGAACACAAGATCCCGGCCCATGTGTGCTGAATGCATCTCTAACAAACTGCAGCAAAGGATAGGGAGGTGAACATGGATGCCTGGAGCATTACAAAAGAGCAAGGAACGCTGAAGGACCCTCCTCAGCTCTCCATGCTTTGGCCCGAAACTGCAATACGCAGCCCCTCCTTTATCATGCCAGTTTCGATTCACACTTCAGAGTAAAGAAAATCCAGCTTTAATGTTGGGTGTCATTTAGTCTTAAAAGCTCTTGATGTGAAAATGAAGGTACCTAGTGGTTTTTCACATTTATTTTTAGAAAAAAAAAAAACCTTTAAAAAAAAAGAGCGAAGCCTTTGCTAGAATGCAAGCATATAAAATAGAGTCAGCTGGTGTCCATTGTGTGCCTCCAAAAAAGCATAATAATGACGAGGCCGGCAATAACCACAGCGGCTAACCCTTGCTGAGAACCTGCCCAGCACCCAGTGCTCTTTATCTGAAGACTTTTCCATAGTGACTCAGCTTTCCAACAACGCCACAAGGAAACTGAAGTAAGGAGACATTAAGTTGGATGCTCAAAGTCACAGCATCTCTCAGTGAGATAGTTAGATACCAGCCTCTAAGCCTGTATCCAGCCTCTAAGCCTGTATCCTTCCTCATCTCTCTGCCCTGCCGCCTACCCCAGGCTCCAGGCCATCACAGCAAACGGTCACATAAGAAGCAGCTGAGAGAAAAGGACAGCCAGGGACTGAAACACCGTGTGTCTGTGATTTGGAGTCACGTTTGGAAATCAATGTGATCTTGCTGTCATTGGGGTCTTACCATGCGTGAAGTGTCTGTCCCTGTTGACGGTCACACTGACCTGCCTCTGAACCTCACTCAGTCTTAGCTAGCTTTTCATGAAATACTTCACAGGGTCTTTCAAAGAGTCAGGATATCTTAAATGTTCTTCTCCAAAATTTCTGAAAATCTAACTCATTTTGTGTGTGTGTGTGTGTGTGTGTGTGTGTGTGTGTGTGTGTGTGTGTGGTAAAGCAAGATCAAGTCCAAATTTTATTGGCTTTGTTAACTCATGTTGTGAAGGAAAAGAGGATCTAGAGCATGACCCTGAGGCTGCCAGGGTGGCTTCTTCAGAGAAGGGTAGACTGGACCCAGAGCCTAACACGCAAGGCTGCCAGGATGGAATTTTCAGGGAAGGGTAGACTCTGTGATCCTGCCCAGAAAGCCCTGCTTCTGGCCAGATAAACACACACCTAGCTGCAGTCTTTGGGAAAAGAAGAGAGCTGTGTGCCGAGTTCAAGAAGAAATGATAACATTCACAGGAAGGGCATCTTCCAGGAGACTGGAGGGGACAGAAATTCTGGGCTCTGATAAAATACAATTTCAAATAAAACCTGAAAGGTATTAAACCTCTACAGAGGTGAACTAGAGCCATTTCTCAACCTGGGTGTGTGCAGTTTGAACTGGATAACTGTTGTGGGAGCTGCGGGCTGTGTTCCTGCCATTCCAGCTCCTGGTCGCCTAGCTAGGTTATGCCCCAAAATAACAACACACAAACTGTATTCTTTTAAACACTGCTTGGTCCATTACATCTAGCCTCTTCTTGGCTAACTCTCGCACCTAGACTAGCCCATTTCTAATTTATGTGTGTAGCATCAGTCTTACCGGGAAAGATTCAGCATGTCTGACCTGGCAGCTTGCTTCATTGCGTCTGCCCCAGAGAGGAGAGCTATCGAGTCTGTCTCTCAGAGGAGCTGCCCTGCATCTGAGCTCACTTCCTCTTCCTCCCAGCATTCTGTTCTGTTTACTCCACCCACCTATGTTCTAACCTATGAGGGCCAAGCAGTTTCTTTTTTAATTAACCAATGACCTTCCTCCATCAGATAACTCTGCTCTGGGGCTGTCCTATGCATCATGGAGTGGGCAGGAATATTCCCAGCCTCTGCTCACATGTCACTAACACACACGCACACACACACACACACACACCACATACACACACACCATTAGTGAACAATCAAAAATACATTCAAATAAACCCCAGCCGAGACCACACAACACAATTATATCAGAGGTATGATTCTGTTCTCTAATTCGCTTAGATACTTCATGGGATTTAAACAGAAGTTTAACTCAGTTTTGCTTTGGCACTGCTGAAGCTATCCCTTGGTGGGCTGCCTGATGCGTAGGTAAAGGCCCAGGTCACAGTCCTTTGCTGTTCTACTCTGCCCTGGCTCCCTGCCCTCAAGTTAGTTGCTGCAATGTTTAGCTTAATCATCCTGCGGATTGACTTCTTCCCACCTGCTGTTGCATCCAGCTCCTTCTCTCTTCCCACAGCTGTGAAGCTGGAGAAAAATGAAAATAAAATGTCAAATGTCTTAGGCAAGGAGCTTAACTCGCCCAGACAGCCTTTCTCTTACTAGCTCATCATTATTTTTCTTTAAACTCCAAGATTGTCTTTCTCCCATCAACTCTCTCCAGCAATATCTATTTAACTGCTTAAGGCACAGGTTCTGTGCCTGGCGTTTGGAGCCAAAAGTCCATAATCACACCACAGGCTGTCTGTGTCCTGACTCACCTATCTGTTTACTGTTTTCACGATTGCAGGTGTGTCTCTGATGCTCTCAGTTTATTTTTCTGTTTGGTTGTTTGTTTGAGTTTTAATTTAACTTTTTCTTTGACAATTTTATAGACATATATAATTGGTTTTATTACTTTCTCTCCCACCCCGATTAATTCCAGGCTCTCCCTATAGTTCCCTTTCTAAGGTTCCTGCCCTGGTATTTTGTTGTTGTTGTTATTGTTGTTGTGTGAACTATTGGATTAAACTAGAGCCATATATATGACCTAGAGGTTGGAACTATTCCATAGAGAGAAATATGTGCACCAATGGGTGCTCAGTTGAAGACAGTGATGCCACCTCTCCAGGAACCCATCATTAGCCAGTAGTTCAGCATGGAAATGTAAGCCCCCATTGACCTGACCTTCACTGCTTTGGACTCGACCTGCCTGGGACAAGGAAAGAATGAAGAAAGGACAGATACACAGACACACAGGAAAGCTGGGATTGGGTAGCCATATATTCTGATGGATACACCATCAACAGCCTGGAAATTCAGCACATTTATTTTCTATAGCTGGATGGAGGGGGCAGGTTCATTGTCTGTAGATGAACGGAGGAAGTAGGTTAAACTTATCCCAGTAGGTAGTCTTTGTAGAAGATCAGTCTTGGGCTGTAAACATCTGGGAGAAAGAATTTATGGTCAGCACTTTATGCACACACAAACGGTCAACATTCACACACAGAGCAGGGGACAGTTTGCCAATTCCCTGAGACGTACCCAGGGAAGACTTCACCAATTCCCATGGGTCTGAACATTGACATGGCCATGTTCGTGGCAAAGATTACACACACCCACGGTCTTCTCTGTTCCCCACTCCTCAGTGAACCTCTCCCTGGGCCATTGCTGGCTGGTGACAAACCCAGCCTTGTGCAGGTCCCATGCAGACCACCACAGCTGCTGTGAAATCATGAATGTAATGACTGCCATACCCAGAAGATGGCATTTTGCAGAACTCCTTCCTATCTTCTGGCTCTTCCATTCTTTCTGCCTCCTTTTCTCTGAAGTCCCCCAAGACTGAAAAGAGTTATATATAAATGTCTTATGTAGGGCTAAGCAGTCACTGTCCTTTATTCTGCACCTTAAACATCTAAGAGTCTCTACATTCATTCATTCATTGCAGAGAGGCACTTTTCTGCCTAACACTTGGAGTATGTGCTTTAGTTCTATTGTTTAAAAATTGGGGGAAATAAAAGTGCCAGCCTTATAGAGGCATGGCCATAATTTATTTAAACATAATTTATTTATTTATTTGCATTAAGCGTTCAGCAAAGCCCAACACAGAGAGAGAGAACTCAGCACATACCATGCCTCTGATCACCACCATTATCATGCTGATCATCACATCACTCCATTCCTTCCTGTTTCAGCGAGAGGTATCTGCCAGTAATAACTTCATGCCCCCAAGGATCTGATCTGAGAAATCTGTCAACATGTAGATTGCTTTTAGTCAATCAGAAGTCATCATTATACCTTTCAGTCACTCACAGGACACTAGTCAAAGTATCTACAGGGTGTCCAGAATGTCTACAATGAGCCCAGCAAGAAATTAAAGCCATCAAGTCCCAGGAGACCCTCACTGACACCCCAAACCAGCCTTCACTCTTTTCTTACCCCAAGCCAGGGCCTGGGCCACTCTATCCCAATTTCTACATACAGAAAGTCATTGCCACAGTCTTTTACTGTGATGATGCTTGATTTCAGGATGACAAAGGGTTGAAAGATAGGGTCACTATTGTTTATTATTGTTGTTACTAATTTTCTTGCTAATATTTACTACTCAACAAGTGGAATGTAAAGTCCCACCATGGAATGACTGAACGTTAACACATGAGGTAGCTATTGCCATTTTATCACCAACAAGCCATCGCTCATATTTCCAGTACAAGGAACCCAGCCCTGTGAGACTTACAAAGAGCACAACTTAAGTGTCTCTCAAGTCCTATTTCTTTTGTTCAAGTGACCGGTTATGAGAGGTCTGGGTAATGGCTTGCATCCTGAGTGAACAGTATAACATTGTGCCAACATCTTCAGTCTAAAAGTGTACAGACTTAGATAATAAACCCAGCTCTACAAATTACTAGCATGAGAGGATTGTTATGCCATATATCTCAAGAGATTTTCCTTCCCATTTATACAAATGGTCCCCAGGCTAGCTAGCCCTCTTGGTACCTAAAGTGGATTTCATTAGATACCATTAACCCTAATAAACCCAGAGTCAGAGAATACATCAGCTCCTTGGGATTATATATCAGCCCATCGTAGATTGAAAATGACAACTTAAGCAAGTATCTAATTGTTGAAAACTCCATGTTCATAGTTGTACTTCTTCTGCATATGCTTATTATGATGGTTCAGTATAAAAATAATGGTTGTGAGCCTAGCTTTTAATGGCTGAGCCAGAGAGGAGTGGAGAAAAATGTATAGTGCAATAAAAACAATAAAAAAAGGAGATGAGAAAAAATGTGTTGGCTAAGTACTTAGCCCAAAGCTTAGCAAATGCTTAATAAATAGTTTGAAAATAATAGTTATTTAGATGATGATAATAATGGTCTATAGAAAACAGTTTATAACTTTCATTGCTCCCCTCTCTGCCTCTCCCCCATCTCAGCCATATCTAGCTCTCATGTTCCCATCCCCCAACCCCCTTCTATTCCTCTTCCCAATTTATCCAGGAGATCTTAACTATTTCTCTTTCCTGGGACTCTCCTCACCCTTCCCTTATATTCCTCTTCTGAGTTTACCAGGAGGTCTTAACTATTTCCCTTTCCTGGGACCCTCCATGTATGTGCCCCTTAAGGTCCTCGTTTTTATCTAACTTCTCTAGGATTGTGGATTGTAGCCTGGTTACCTTTTATTTCATGTCTAATGTCTACTTATGAGTGAGTAAATACCATGTTTGTCTTTCTGGGTCTGGGTTACCTCACTCATGATATATATTTTTTTTTTTTTTAGTCCCATCCATTTGCCTACAAATTTAAAGATTCCTTTGTATTTAACCATCAAGTAATACTCCATTGTGTAAATGTACCACATTTTTCTTTATCCATTCTTTAGTTAATGGACATCTAGGTTGCTTTCAGATTCTGGCTATTACAAATAATTCTGCATGAGCATAGTTGAGCAAATGTTTTTGTGGGAGTGTAAACATGTATGGCATGTTTCTCAGAAAACAGGGAATCAATCCCACCAGCAGTGGAGGAATGTTCCTCTTACTCCACATCCTCTCCAGTATAAGCTGTCATCAGTGTTTTTTATCTTAGGGATCCATTATGGGGTTAAGGAGAAAACAGGTGCTAGGGAAATTCCCAGGAATCCACACAGATGACCCTAGCTAAGGCTCCTAACAATAATGAAGAGAGTGCCTGAACGGGCCTTCCCAATAATCAGATTAGTTACTACCCTAATTGCCATCATAGAACCTACATCCAGTAACTGATGGTAGCAGATACAGTAATCCACAGCCAAGTACTGGGCTGAGCTCTTAGAGCTTAGTTGAAAAGAGGGAATCCCACATCAGGTCAAGATCATGATTGAGAAAACCACAGAGACAGCTGATCTGAGCTAGTGTGAGCTCACAGACTCTGGACTGACAGTTAAGGATCCTGTACGGGGCCGAACTAAGTCTTCTGAAAGTGGTTGACAGATGTGTGGCTTGATATGTTGCAGGGGACACTGACAGTGGGACCAGGACATAGACTGGGTGCATGAACTGGCTTTTTGGAGTCCATTCACAGCCTTGACACAGGAGGGACTTGGTCCTGCCTCAGCTGTATGCCAGACTTTGTTGACTTTCCAAGAGATACCTTACCTCCTCTGAGAAGTCAATGAGGGGTGAGATGGGGGCAGTAAGTGGGGGAGGAGTAAAAAAGGAGGGAGGGGAAACTAGGCTAGTATGTAAATTTTTTTAAAAAATTAGAGAAAGAAAAAAGCTTATAAAAAGATCTCTGAGCTGTCAATGTACCTACCAGACAGATCTGAGACACCAGAACTGTCTCTCATTGCTATCATTAGCTATGCACTCAGTTTTCAGGACAATTTATCAAGGTTAAATGTAGCTAAGAGCATTCCGTGTGTGTGTGTGTGTGTGTGTGTGTGTGTGTGTGTGTGTGTGTACACATGTACTTGAGTATGGAGGTTGTATGGTGGTAAGAGGACAACACTGGGTGTCTTATTCTTTAGTCACTCTTTTTTGAGGCAGAGTCTTTCACTCCACTTGGATCATACTGATTTAGCTGAGTTGGTTAGTCAAGAAGGTCTAGGGATCTGTCCAGATGATGGGATTGCAACCTGACTTTTATGTGAGTGCTGAGAATCTGAACTCGGGTCCTATGCTTGCAAGTCAGTTTTACAGACTTAACCAGCCAGCCCCAATATCGTCTGCTTCAAATTGCTTGTAACAATAATAAGAGGCTCGAATGGACTATAGGAATAGGAAAAAACTTTAGAAGTATAAAACATAAAATAAGTTTAACTAATCAATGATTCCTCATTCTTTGTAGGCTGCTGTGTTGGGCTGTATTTGTTCCTAATGATAGAGCAGCTTACAAACAAGATCTGCTAGCATATTCCTAGATAAAGATATACCTCTATAAATGATAAGATAACTGAAGATAACGGAGAACAGCATCAGTATTCTTCCTTTGGACCTCTATGGACACGAACGTATTGTACTGGCTAATGGCATGAGTACAATAAGGCATCGGGGTATTCTGTATAGCCATTCTGTTTACTAAGTTGGCAGAATTGTTTCTTCGGAGCTATTTGTCTTTTCTTCCTTGCTCTTCAGGGTAAAAGAGTGTTTGCAGGCTGACAGCTGGTGATGGGCTTACTTGGGAACAGTTCATAAAAGCATGACTGCCTCTAGGACAGCTCTTTGCCTGGGAGAGGGCTCAGTCCACTGTTTGTAGCAGCAGACTGTCTGAAGAATCAACAAGTAAATTCCTGAAGATCATGTCTGTATCTTGAATAGCTCCCTAAATGGGAGGGGAGCAAGGAAGACAGAAGCCATTTCTACTCCATGAGGTTATCCTATCCCACAGAGATGAGAATGTAGACAGAGACTGCTCATTCATTTCCCAGCTGCCCAGACCCGAATAATCACACAGAAACTATATTAAGTATTAACACTGCTTGACCAATAGCTTGGGTATTTCTACCTAATTATTATATCTTAAATTAACCCATTTCTATTAATCTGTGTACTGCCATGAGGTTGTGGCTTACCAGGCAAGATTCTGTTCTGGCGTCTTTCTCTTTCAGCAACTACATGGCATCTCCTTAACTTTGCCTACTCTCTATATATATGTTCAGATTTCCCACCTGATTTTACTCTGCTAAGTAATAGACAAAAACAGCTTTATTCATCAACCAATAAAAACAACACATATACAGAAGGAAATCCCACATCATTTTCCCTTTTCTTTCAAAATAAAAAGGTAGGTTTTAACTTTAACATAGTAAAATTACATATACAAAACAGTTGGCAAATTAAGAAATACTCTATCATATATCCTATCTTTGTGAGTCTAAAGTTTTGTATCTAATTTATCCTTTATCATAATGAAGAAAAACTATAACTATAACTATCTCCTTATCTCTCTTCGACTCTTCAAAGACTTCAGAAGGATGTTATATTACCTAAGTAAATAGAAAGTGCACTATACGCAACTTCCAAAACTCTAGACTTCACAGAGACACCACACTACCTAGATAATCACCCAAAGTTCTTCAGCCTATAATGTATGACAGGCTTTTCCATGAAGCCAGAAATTTGAGACACTATTTTACCTATATTGACCGACTGTCAGTCACTTTGTTTTGTGTCCTGCCAGGCAGACTATTTCATGAAGCAGGAATCCTGAAGGTCATGCCATCTTTTGGAAAGTTCAGGTTCTGCATGTCCAGTTCATACAGCATACCATCAAGCAGTCCAGGCGAGAACAGTTTCTTGCCCAAATGACTAGCCTTGTCACATTAAAGGCAAATTCTATAATGAGTTTTGTTCAATGCCCATCAACATTTCTAAAGTAATTGATGCTGCCAGAAGTAGACATGTCTCACTGTTTAGAAAAGTCTAAGATCTTAACACATTTTAAATGCCATATTCTGTAGGTCCGTGAAGTGTTGAAGATTATCTAGGTGAAATATATCTCTACATATCTAAAAATCCTAACATGACTGTAAGTTTGACTATATATATTATATTATATATGACATTATTATATTATAAATGACATCTATTAATTTGTAATTTTAATTATACATTATGAGTTGCACAAACACAATACCTTAAACAAGAGCAAAAATACATACACACCGTGTAACAAATCAATCTTAAATTTGTATTAGTAGAGCAAGATTTATACTAGTACAAAGTATTCATCTTTATATCATATTTCCCCATACCTTTTTAAGAAAGAGACTGACTGTGACCATTTAACCATTTATAATCAATCCTCTCTAAATGAAAACAAACATTTATAAACACTCATTTTAAGAATTGGGTGTTGTTTTCTCCAAACTGCCTCCTGATGCTTGCTAGGTGAAGTATTTTTAAGGTTCACAGAGACCTTCCAGGAAGTCTTGTTCCATAGAACCACATTAGCCTGGAAGGAATCTACAGGCCCTCGTACTCTGTGGAAACAAAATCAGAACCTCTTTTCCAAGGTAACATATACTTAGATTCAAATTTTTACGTCAAGATACCTTTATGTTAATTTAGCTTAGCAGGCCCCTGAATCAAATGTCTCTGCAGTCAAAAAATTCAAAGAAAACACAATAATAGGCATAATCCAGACTTGTTGTGTATTTTCCATCTTTACATGGCTTATTTTTTCTACTCTACTACTTTTTAATATTTATTTTATTATCTTTACTTCTTTAATCTATGACTGTCTATTCTTTTGTGGATAGTACATTTTTCAAAGTGATTGACAGCAAGAAGGGGATGGTGTCATCAAAGGTCCAAAAACTCTTGCTACTGCTAAGTGTTTTTACAGGGATAAATAAATTGGGAAGACATAAATACTACATGAACTCTTCATACTCAAAAGCCTCCCAGACTTTGCAATAATTAGCCTTAAGTAAGCTGAGACAGGGAGTTCCAAAATAATACTGCCTAATTCAACGCTGGTTTGGGGTTGAGGACACTGGCCATTTCTAGGCCAATTACAGAAGAGAAGAAATTAGTTAGTGATGGCAATATTTAGTGTTCTAAAAAGATCAGATAACCCTTCAGACACTTGAAGAGAACCTCAGTTGGAAAACTGTAAACCCTTCATGTGGCAAAACCAAGGTCAGTAAATGGTGGTCACAACGTGACTCCATAGTTGGCAAACTGTCCACACTGAAATAAAATGCTTTGCCAAGTAACAATTTTCCCATCAAAGGTAGACAAAAACAGAATGCCTTGCAGTCTGTGAAGGTGTATGGTTCTCTTTGAAGTTAATTCAAGTTACGATGTGTATAAAAATAAGCTTTGACAGCTGGCTCTAAAAATTAAACAATCAATTTTGGTCTATATTACCTTTGAAAATCTTTTAAGTTGACAAACATAATATGTGCATGATTTTATTTTTACAACCCTGGACAGTTAAGGTTTGAGAGCCACCAGGGGCAATGTTGTCAAAAATGGGTGTCTGATTAATCCCAGCATTCGGGAGGCAGAAGCAGGCGGATCTCTGTGAGTTCGAGACCAGCCTGGTCTACAAGAGCTAGTTCCAGAACAGGCTCCAAAACCACAGAGAAACCCTGCCTCGAAAAACCAAAAAAAAAAAAAAAGTGTCTAAAAACACAGAGTTCACTTTCAGTTAGCTTAAAGGGTTTAAAACTGGAGGGACTCTGGCTATTCATGTCTTTCACTTGTGCATTCTCCGGAGCATATGTTCTGGGAGAAGATGGAATGGCAGGAGGAACCACCAATATTATTTAAACAGATGTACATCTATATGTGTCTCAGTGCACATCATATACAATTGAAGTTATCGATATAAAAAACCTGCTGCCTATCATATATATAGGAGGAAGGAAGGAGTAAAATCTGAACCTTTTCATCTTTGCTAAATTTTTAAAGACTATTCTCACCTCTATTATACATATTTGGATTGAATAACTTAATTGGGGACATAATAGAAAACAGAAAATATTTACTTATATAATAGAAAGTATTTACTTCCATATTTTATTTACTGTTGCAGAATTTATTATGTGAATATAATCTGATTTGATCTAATCTACCCCCACTCATATTTTTATGTATTTTAGATTGACACCATCACAATACAGACAGAAATTTTATATCACCATTAAAAATTTTCCCGAAGCCTAGACCCTTTGCAGTCCCCATTAGATATTGTAAGCCATGGGTGTACCTTCCATACCTAGAAAGTTGCCTTATTTGAAAAGCATATAAATGAATTCAGAATAATATCTGAAATGGATTCACATTGTTGATTTCTCAGTAGTTCTTATTTCTTATTCTTTGAAACAAGGCCACATATTTTATGGCTTCAGTGGCTCTCTGGAACTTCAGAAGAGAAACCGTAATTCCATCACTCCGGCATCCTTTATGTCGCCAAGCCAATACCAGGTGCATGATACCACCACGTTCCACTACCAATTCAGGAAGGACCTTTGTCCCTTAGAATCATATTAACAGCTTTTGTATGCAGTTGCCTTTTAGAAGCAAAAATCTTGAACGTTTTTCTGCCTTTCTCAAGCTGGAAACTTGAGCTAGGTGGGGCCTTGCTGTAAAGGCTCTCCTCCCATTGTTCTGGTATAGAGAAAAAAGTCTACTTAATGGAACTAACGCCTGTTAACAATTATAGCCTTTCAACTCATGCCTTGGCTGTAATATAAAACATCCTGCTTCTCTTTTTCTTAAGCTGTACCATTTGTGTTTCTTTCTGCCTCACTTGCTCTTTTTCATTGTGCATATGCATAAGAATTATCAGGGAAAAAAAACATGCAACCAAAGAAATTAGCTCACTACCTTTTAATTTAGTCTCAAGAAAATTCTTAGCACACTCAGACTGCCAAAATATGACATGAATGGCCTCTAGACTGGTGGCTAATAGAGACTCCATTATCCTCCGAAACCTCCTGAGCTACACCTCCATGGTTTCTGTCATTCTCAACACTACCGTCATCCAGGCAGCTGCGAGATGGACTGATAAAGCTCTGCTTGGAGTAGAGGTCCAATGTTCCCAAACCTTCTACATTGCCCTCAAAAAACAGCACTGTCAATTCCTTCCCAGCAACAGTTCCACACTTCTCAGTACCAACCTCTCTAGGAACTGTTTTACCTTGCTTTCATAAAACACCATGGACAAAGGGGCTTGGGAAGAGATTATTTTGGCTAGCAGAGGTAGAGGCAATGGCAGATGTGAGCACAAATATGAAGCAGAGAGAATGAACTCCAAGTGAAGTGAGGAGCCCGTCTTCCAGTCCCATACTTTTTTCCAGTGGGGCTCAAGGGTCTGAAGTTTCCTGATATGCCCAAGCAGAGCAATCAAGAGCCTATAAAGGATGTGTCTCATTTAAACCACCACACCCCACTGATATCATAGCACCTGTGATTAAAAAAATAAATGTAACTAACCAATGAAGACCCACTATCTGTGCTTAATGCAATAATTTCCTGTCTTGCTTTATACTTGTAGTAACTATTGTAATCAGAGTCTGTAAGTTGTCAAGCATCTTCCTTTTCAAAATGGTATTGACTGGATCATGTTCTTTGAAGGTCACATACTTTTTAACTGTAATTTGACAGCAAATTACAAAAAGTTTAGTTAAAGCTTTCACTGGATACCACTGAATCTCTAGTACAATCATCAAGATAGTTGAGGACCTAATTTAATCCATTAATTAAGTTAATTTAATCCATTAATTTAAGTGTTTTCAGTTCTTTAATCAATGTTTTATGATGAGTGAGAGAACTTGAATTTTTAAATTAAATTTGTCATTTGGTATTTTTATTATGTTGCTCCTGGATATATAAATTCAATGTTAATTTTCATTGAGCTATTACTAATACACAAACATTGATTTTTATAGATTGACCTTATATTCTCCATTTTAGGATTTTCAATATATATTTTCTTAGTATGTGCAAATCAAGACAATTTCACATTTTCTTTTTAAAATATATATTACCTTTAATAATGTGTCTTCCTTTCTGGCAGTGCCTAATTCCCTAATGCAAGTTTCAGCAAAAGTTCTGGGGGAAGACATCCTTGTCTTAATCATGATCTTGGGGAACCTTCAGCCTTTCATAACCAAGTATGCTATTGGCTGAAATTCAGTGTCCTAAGACAGCCTTATGATGTGAGAAAGATTTCATCTAGGGCTGACTAGATGGCTCAAAAAGTAAAATGACTATCATGTAATATTGACAACTAGAGTTCAATCCCTAGAACCCACAGGAGAGAACCAACTCCACAAATCTATCCACTAACCTTTATACACATGCCCCGCTATGTAATTTACACACACACACACACACACACAATACTAATAATTTCCTCAAGATCCCATCCATCACCAGTTTATAGGTTTTTCTTCATAAATGAAAGTTGAATTTTGTCAAAAACTTTTTTCATCTATTAAAATGTTACTGGATTTTTACCTTTATTTTATTAATATGGAGAGCTAAATTGGGTTTTGTATGTTAAATCCTATTTTGATTTTCTGGAATAGCTCCTCGTGGCCACAATCTATTACCTTTTCTGTATTTTGCTAGCTTTGATTTGATAGTATTTTGGCCTGTGTTCATGAGAGATATTGGTACACAGTTTCCTTTTGATGTATTTGTAATAATGAGTTTATCAAACAATTTGAGGAAGGTTCCCATCTTTAATATTTCCTAAAGAAATATGTATATGACTCATCTCACATCATCTTAAATGTTACATAGTACCCACAGTAAGGCTATCTGTGCCTATTCTTCTTAAGAAGATTGTATTTTTATTTATATATACATTTGTGTTTGTGTAGGGATGGATATATACATGATGTGCATGCCCACAAAGACCAGAAGAGGGTGAGGAATCTGCTGAAGCTGAGTTGCACGTGATTGTGAGCCACCCAGTGTGGGTATTGGGGGCAAGCTCAGGTTCTCTAGAAAAACAACAAATGATCTTAACCACTCAGTCATCTCTCTAGCCCAAGATTTTTTAAATTAAATTATGTTCCCCGAATAAGATTACTTATATTTTTGTTCGGTTTCTTTCATTGTCAATTTTTACCATTTATTATTTTTCAAAGAATTATGCCCATTGTTAGTTGCCAAATTTATTCCTGTGAAATTCATACCATTCTTTTCTCTTGGTTTTCTGAGACAGAGCTTCTCTCTGTGGTCCTGGCTTTCCTAGAACCCACTCTGTAGACCAGGCTGGCCTCAAATTCACAGAGATCCTCCTGCCTCTGCCTCCCAAGTGCTGGGATTAAAGGCATGTGCCACCACCACCCAGCTCAAAATGTTCTTTTATCACCTTTTCATTACAGAATGCTTGGTAATAACAGTATTTCCTTTCCTGTATCTTCTCGTATTTTACAAAGCACATTAATCTTTTCAAAGAAACAATTTTGGGGTTGAGCAATTTCATATTTATAATTAACTATCAATATTTCTGCATCTGGTTTTATTTTCTTCCTTTTATTAAAAAGAATTTACTTTGGTATTTTCTAGTTTTTATATTAGAAACTTAAATCCTTGACTTTTTATTAGCATGTATTCATTATACAAAATGGTGAGGTTTCATCATCATATTTTCTTGTATATGTGTATCATCTGCTTTAGACCAATTCACCCCCTTTACCTGTTTCTGTCTCCGTCTCTCCTCTTGATTATCCCCTTCCTCTTCCCAGAGAGTCCCACGTCTGTTTTCAAGTGTTATTTTTGTTGTTGTTAAACCTGGTTTCTACATATTAAAGACAATACCATTTTTTGTTTATCTGGACCTGGCTTCTACCTACTGTGATCATATAAAGTTCTACCCATTTTCCAAATGGCATCCTTTCTTCCTTCTTAATGACTAAACAGTATTCTATTATATTTATCACATTTTTCTTTGCCACCCGTGTGTTGATGGACACTTAGATTTCATATCTTGTCTATTTAGAAAAGTACTTTATAAAAGAATATGCAGGTATCTCTGTGTATACTTGTTTAGATTCCCTCAGGTGTTCACCTAAGAGTAATTTTAATAATTCAGTTTCTAGTTACAGATTTTTGGTGTGAACATCCACACCAATTTCTATAATATTTTCACTAAGCTACATTCCACCAAAAATGTTTAAGAGTCCCTATTTTCCTGCTTCCCCACTGGAGTTTCTTGCTTGATTTCTTGATGATAGCCTTCTAATTGGGATGAGGTAGATCTTAGCATAAATTTGATTTACATTTCCCTGATGGGTGAATGTTGAACATTTTATAGACTTATTGACCATTTGGATTTAATTTTGGGGGGGATCATTCAGATTATTTGCCTACTTCAAGCTTAAGCATACACAACAGCTATATTCTCTGTGCCTAGTATGCATCGCTAAAGGCTCCATCTGATCGAAGAAAGAACATTCAGATGCCAAACAATTAATTTCCAACCAGCTGAGTTGCCTTGGACTAATGACTTCATCTTTATTTGTCTCATATTCTGCATCTATAGAATGAGAGGAGAGAGATTTCCTCATTCAGTTTCACAAGAAAGTGAGCTGGCCGGTCAGGGAATGTTGACATTTAGAGCACATACTTGAGACTTGGGGACACAGGCCTGGTCCTTCAGTCTGTGGTGCTAAGGCTCTGCACACACCCTGCCTTCTCTTAGCTGTGTTCTCCACAGTTACAAAATAAGGACAAGGGAATCCACGATGGACTCTGTCAGCACTGAATGGTTTACACGAATCACCAAGTGCAGTGCTAGCGTTGGGCCTTCAAATTATGTTCAAAACTGTATTAATTAAAACGCCACTTGACCTATTAGCTTAGGTTTCTTATTAACTAATGCTTACATCTTAAATTAACCCATTTCTATTATTTTATATTTTACCACAAAGTTTGTGGTTTGCCCATAAGGTTCCAGGGCATGTCTCCTTTGTTGGCTACATGGCATCTCCCTGACTCTACCTACTTTCTCCTCTATCTCTGCTTGGAATTTCTGTCTTGCTCTATTCTGTCCTGCTGTAGGTCCAAAGCAGCTTTTTAATAATGAATGGTAATGAAATATATTCAAAGCATACATAGGGGAATCCCACATCAAATCTGAAGCCTTCAGAGACCTGACGAGAACTTAATTTAGTATCTACATGTTATAGATATACAAAGTGAGGCCAGGATTGATTTAACTCTGCCCCTGCACCTCAGAGAAGCATTTGAAAAATAAGCATCAGAGATATGACCAGGATGGGAGGCTCGTACCTGCCATGTCTACAGTCCACGTCATTAATTCTACTCCCAATCCAAGACTCAGCCTATTTTCATTGCCCTGGGCTGGGACCCTGGCCTTCCATCCCTGCCATTTCATCAGATCTGAGAGGTAGTGGTAGTTCATTCCAAGAGTTTGTTACTTAAGGAGACATGAGACTGGCTCATTCCAAGAGGATGAAGCTGCCAGCATTAGGGCTGAGTTGATGAAGTTGGAGGAACAGATCCCACACACAACTTTCACTTGGGATACCAATTACAAGTTAGTGGATTTCCCAAAACTGCCCTCTCAGTTTTTACAGTTTATTAGGAGTCTCAAAACTCACAAAAAGTTGTGATACTCTGTGATACAGTAGGCTTTATTCCATGGCCAGGGTACTCATCAAAACCAGCCTGGAGACAAGCCAAAGAGAAAAGAGTCCACAAACGCTCTGCAACACAGTTCCCAATGCTTCTGCTGTGGAGTCACAGAATTTCTTTCACAGCACCTAAATATAACAACACATATTAGAACATTGTCAACCAGAGATGGTCACTTAAGGCTTTATCCTAAGTTTCTACTGGGGCTCTATCACATAAATAAAATATAGGTGAATTCCCACCCACCTGTTCTCAGAATCCAACTCTTCTTGGAGGATGTGAGAGTTAGCCAGTAAGAGGCTAGAGCTAGTGAGCCAAGCAGTGTTTAAAAGAATAGAGTTTCCCTGTAATTATTTTGGATAAAGCTAGCCAGTGACCTGGAGCCAGGCGGCAGGAATCGGCCCATTGCTCCTTCTACATGGAGCTAGAAATGCCTAGCCCAGCAATATGTTTAAAGTACAAAGTTTGTGCCTTAAATGCCCTATGCTAATGTCCAGCAGGAATCCTAGGAATGGCAACTCATTTTAATGGCTCTTTCTAGTTCTGTTCTTTCTCACTCTTCTTTTTTATTTTCTATGCTTCTTTTAAAATGTTCTGTCTTCCCTCAAAATAGGAGGAAGCCACTCAACTTGTTACGAAGAAGGAAATTTGGAATTCAGAGGACCAAATTCACACAGTGCTCTTAGGATAGCCCACCCAAGGGATGGCATCTGACAGTATCTGCTCCACACAGCAAGTTGTCCATCCAAGGCTGAAAGGAACACGACTCACACTTTGTAATGACTTAGCTCTGCTCCAGGACTGGTGTAAATTGAAGATGAAAATGTGTTTTCTAAAAATACACAGGCATCTGCTGATGTCTGCACTTGTCTCACTTTGGTTATACAATGGCCTTGCCTGGACTTCTCTTCTGGGTCCACATAACCAGGGTCAGATGCCAGAAATCTTCCCTTTAGGGCCCAAGGGTCTCCCTGGTTTGAGTAAGCAGTAGGCTTACTACACAGGGATCATCTGGAGCAGACTAGAATATTTCTGCCCACATGAAGCATAAGGTCTTAGTAAGACCAAAGAACTGACATCACACCAATCAGGGCTTCCCCGTCTCAGGGTGACCCTCCTGATGTTCCCTGGAATGGTCCAGGGATTTGAAAGAATAAATAATACCATACCCTATGATGGGCACAAGTCTTCCATGAAATCTCTCTCCAAAATACCTTATACTTCCATTCTCCTTTCCTGGATACAAATAAATCCTAAGTTTTCTAGAACTATAGTCACTTAAAAAAAAGAAAGAAAAGAAAAAGTAAAGTTTGTGGTTCGAAGCCTCAATTTCCAGGCGGTTAAAATTCTGCATCACAGGTTTTACCATTTGCTTACCTTCTTCCCTGCACAGAAATGTGACATTCAGAGTGACCAGTTACTCTGGGACCTGTACATTCTCCACCTGGGATTCCTACAATGGGTCTGTAATGCAGAACAGGCAACTGCAGCTGAGTAGGATTGGACATCCATGCACTGCTCTTACTTCTGCTGCAGGGGCTAGGTAGAGAGTGTGCTTCTCCAAGGTCATAGACATTCACAGCACAGTGACCTCTGAAGGCTAACTTCAGTACACTAAGGCAAACATTTGTTTTCTACGTGCTCAAGCCATTTTTATACCTTCCTTCTCCTGTTTAGCTTCAAATTATACTTCTGTAAATAATCCTTTATGGGTCTCACGGTCATTTATTTTCTTTCTCTTGTAGATTAGCCATCATCTTTTTCAATTGTTAAACTCTCTAATTATCAAGTCAAATGAATAGGTGTTCTCACTTAATTCATTACTTTAATGGGTACTTATTTCTGCCTACATGTAAGGGATTTACCTAAATATTCTTAAAAAAAAAAGATTAATGGTCAAAATCCTTGCATTGTTTAATTTGTATTTTAGTAGTGGAAAGTAAGCTATAAGCAAGCAAACAAGAAAATAGTAAAACAGCTTATTGGACAATGATAAATGTTTTTATTCTTTTCTATTTAATTTGCATAATTCTTATTGCCAGCAATTGCACTATCATTACTTTCTTTCTAATCTTTATACTTTTTATTTTTTAATTATTTTATTTCTCTAGATTATAATATAATCACATCACTTCACTTTCCTCCCTCCAAACCTTCCAAAATATCCCTCTTTGTTTGCTTTTAAATGCATGGCTTCCTTACTCATTAACTGTTATTGCACACATATCCATACACATATAAACATACATATACACATATACGTTCCAAATATAACCTGTTTAGTCTGCATAATGTTACTTGTATGCTTTAAGACTGACCACTTGGTATTGGGTAACCAGTTGGTGTGCTCTTCCCTGGGGAAGACTATTTTGCCTGCTATCAACATTTCTTAGTTGCCTGTAGCTCTTTGTGTAGGGTTGACACCTCAGGAGCTCTTCCCCACCCCTGTACAGATTGATGTGTCTATTGTTGTCCTTGTTCATCACCTGTTTAGGCAGCCATTTTGTCCTCTTGTCACTCTGCTGTGCTGATTTCCTTTGCAGAACTAGAAATAGTCTGATAACACATGTGTTCCTTTGTCTTCCCATCAAAACTCAGGCTCCATGAGGACATGGGCTTCATCCACACATCCCATACTACGTCATTAGTTTCCGTACCAGTGCTTTAGCCTCAGTGTACACTTGATGAGCATTTATGACAGGCATGAGCAACTCCTACACGCAGGCAGCCAGGATTTCCCTGCTCTTTCTCTCTTGAGAATGAACACATGGATAGTTTCACACATTTGCTCTTTATCATTTGTGGCTTGGAAACATTGATAGTGGCCACTATTCTAACTCGGAAAAAAAAATCTTTCTTTTTGCCATATCTCAAGTTCAGCTACTCACAGGCGACAGCAGGAATGCCAAGATTCCAGGCACAGCAGCGGAGCCTACTCCTCCTGAAGCTGAAATCAATGCACCCAGTTGTACTTTAATTAGCGGTGCTCCTTCTCTGCCTCCATCCGCTGATTCTGCAGTCAGGTGTCGCACATTTCCAAGCTTGCTTCCATCCCTTGGTGACTTAGCTTGCCATGCATAGCTAGAAAAGGCACGGAAAGGGCATGGAGCCAATTAGATTGAAATGGAATGTAGTCTTTAGAGGCCCTTGTCAGAGTAAAGAATATTGGATGTTCCCAAAGATGACAGATGCCTCTTTATTTTGGTGGACCTCAGGGGTTAAAGGTCATTTGTAAATAAGATTTGCTCCATTTGGTAAGGCAAGCCCTGTTTCCTCTGCCTTTCTTCCTTTTTTTTTTTTTAATCCCCAAGTCTTTCCCTGTGCACTGGCATGCCTACTTTGATATCAGAAAGGTGACTTGCTCTAGAATGACCCTTTCGCTTCCTTTGAGCTTTCTGAGGTAGTAACCAACAGTTAGATGGCTTTGGAAGGGTACTGAGGGCCAATTTAAACTTTGCTGGGATATCACAGTAGCCAGGAAAAAGAGAAACAAACTGGTGAGTGGGTGGATGGGTGAAACCCTAGCAGTTATTTCTCTTGGGTTAACTGAGAAAAGGTAAAAATGGGGTAAACTTCCTTTCAAGCCTTTAGCTTGGTGATCAAAGCTTTTGTATGGGTGATAGTTCATGGGATACAATCTTCAAAGGAAATAAGATCATTCTGTGTATGAACAACAGCACTATTTCAATTTAGTGCAGATTCATGGACCGTTAGAATTCGTGAACTATTCAACATGTGAGCGTTCTAAGGCATTTGGTTAATAACCGCTTGGAGGAGGTCCCTCATTGAATGTGTGGGGCAGCAATTGCTCCAGTGCTTTAGAATGTTATTCCACAGCAGCCCCTTGAGGAAGAGTCAGTGTTAGTGCTACTCCCACGTAAAGCTCTTGCCCGAGGTCTTGAGTGGTTAAGAAAGACTCTGTCAATGTGTGGGAGTGCTGGGATCTGCAATGAGGTAAGATATATTGAATTGTAAGAAAACAGATGAAAATAAGATTTCGAAGATGATGTTTTATAAAGATGGCATAATGAAAGTTAAGAGGAGCATCTCAGAGATCTCAAGAGCAAAGTTATCAATTGTCTATGTAAGGAGCTGGAGTCAGAAAATGCACAGTCATCAGAAGTCTTTGTAAGCATGTAGCTGGTCTCTAGGCTCCTTCAGTTTTCTCTGCAACGTTGACCTATGAACTCCCTCATGGTTAGAAGGTGGCCTTAATGGATGAGCCACAGTGGTACCCATTCTTCACTTCTTCCATCTGGTTCTCATATTTACTTCTCCTCATTCGCTCAGTCAGAGGGGACTTTAAAGATAACAAATGTTAACCCAAACCAACAGGGATCTGAAAGTTTGACTGTATAAGTTCCAGTAGGAATCCTTGGTTATATTTCATCATTTCTGAACAATCTCCAGAACTATGCCTCTCTGCTTATGCTCTGACACTTAAGACAATGAACCTGGGCATACAAAAGGCACATGTGTATGCTTTATCCTAAGCATGACCATATTGGAGACTTAACAGAGCCCATTTTACGGCGCAAAATTTTATTTTACCATTTAATAAGAACCAACATCGTAGAGACTAGAGAGCTGGAAAGTCCTTTTCCAGGGGACCCAGGTTTGGTTCCGAGCACTCAAGGCAGGCAACTCACAAGCCTCTGTAGCTCCAGGTCTAGGGACTCCAACACTCTTTTCTGACATCTGAGGACAGCTACGTACATATGGCAAATACAAAGATACACATTTATTCATAAAAATAAAAAAGGATATCTTGTAACAAAAATCATTTTCACCTTCTATAAGGAGAAGAACATCCCTACTCATGATTCTCTGTATGTTCTAAAACAGTTTATGATTAATGTAGACCTCTGTGTGATTTCTTTGGGACTTAATGACTGCGGGAACCATGCAGGACAGAAACCTCCGGTCAACATTCTAAAGTACTCAACTCCATGGTTTAAACAGAGCAACCTATATTTGCAGGCTCAGCTCACAAAACCTCAGTTGCCAACTTTTCACATTTAAAGTGTTTATTTTATATGAATGAGTGTTTGGCCTACATGTATGTTTATGTACCATGTGCCTGTGAAAGCCAGAAAAGAGTTCAGGATAACTTGGAACCAGAGTTATAGCCTATCAGGAGCTACCAGGTAGGTGCTAGAAATGCAAGCCCATGTCCTCTGTAAAAGCAGCAAGAGGTTTTCAACTGTTGAGCAGCCCAGCCACTTTGTCTCTCTTTTGAGACAGGATCTCACTAGGTAGCCCGGGTTAACCTGGAACCCGCAGAGATCAGCTTGTATTTGCCTCCCAGGTACTGAGATTAAAGATATGCACCGCCATACCTCTCCCTAGTTGGCTTGGAGGATTTTGCTTTGTGTTGCTTGCGAATACTGTCTGTGCACGCACACTTCCAAGCAACAACATTTACAACTGCAACCTACTCGCTGTAACCAACTCTGATGCCAGTTCTCAGCTGAGTGAACTGGCACCAAACCAGCATAATTGACAATCATAAGAAAGAGCAATGGCCTGAGTCATGGGATAGAATTGGTTTTCATTACATGGCTTTGGGAGTGGATGTGCATTTCCTATGCTTCTCTGCCAAAGCTACATAGTTGACCAGAAAAGGAAAACCAAATCCTCTGAAAAAAAAAAATGAAGACGAGATGTGGTATAGCATCCAGGAAGGACTTCTCAGCTAGAGCAGAGTGTGCTTCAGAAAGAGAGGACCACACACTCAGGACAAAGCTGTAAACAGGGAAGAAGCCAGCAAAGCATCTCTGAGGCTAGGAATTGTAAAGAGCATTTTATTTCACAAGCAAGTTCCAAGATTGCTTTGGCCGAAGCCTGATTGCTGAGGCTTTCACATATATTGGCTCATAAGAGAAGTTTTTAAGGGAGTTAACTTTAATTTGAATTCAGTACAGTAGACCCCGGACTGAAGAAGAATGCTTAAGAAGCTTGTTAGATCTTTTCTAGGAAAGATAGCCAGTGTTTTCATTTTAAACTTCATTGCATTCTCAAAAATCCAAAAAAAAAAGTCTTTTTAAGACGACATTTAAAATTATGATACATCCTTACCATTCAATATTTGATTTTTTTGATCCTTAATATTTCAGAGGCTTATTTTTCCCTTCATTCGTGTTCATGATTAATGTTGGGATTTTGTGGCATGCAAAGAGTTTTGATATGCTTAATAGCAATTTTCAGCCTCATACCAATGGGAAATAAAAGCTTACATTACGAGAATACATTTGCCAGCAGAAAATGAATGGGTTAGGAATTGCAGCTGGAGTTTTTTGAGAGTAGCCATTAGATCCTCAGCACTTTGGGAAGAGTTGTATTGAAGAGTCTTTTCTCAAGGAGAAAAGCTGTTCCTTGACTCGCTTTTGTTGATGCTGCAACCTAGCATTTAAAAGGAAAGGGGTCAGCCGTCACAGTAGCTCTCTCGCTTTTTCTAAGGACAGCAGAATTGTAGAATTTGGAGTTTAAAAAACATGGATTTCAATCCTAAATGACCCTTAGTGATTTGATCTTTGAGAAATCACTTGACCCTTCTAAGACTGGTCTCCCCATTGTAAAGTTTTGATGATGATGATGATGATGATGATGATGATGATGATGATGATGATGATGATTACACTATGCTCAGCAGCACTGAGTCTTAAAGTTTATCTTCTTAATAGAGCCTGGCACACAGGATGAATAAAATAAATGCTAGTCATAGGTTTGTGGTTTTATTTACCTTGTTACAAATGTGAGGACATTTTTCTAAACGGTGGCTCTTTATTTATGTATCTGTTATAAATAAAGGAAGGAAGATTTTAGAAAGGAAGTTGATATGAATGGGTCTCAGACTGGCTTTTTAAGGAGAGTTGGGCAAAGGTAGCCACGGTGAGTTCCTGAAGAGGAGAGAGCAAGCCTTTGGGCCCAGAGAAGAGGTTTCTTTGGAGAGATGGTTACCGCACATAGCATAATAGGGGTCCTAAAGAGAAAGAACTTCTCAGAATAGTGGGACAGTTATTGTCACCATGAAGAGTATCACAGGTCCTGAATGGAGACACCCTTCTGTTCCCAATAAATAAAGGAATCCCTGGATTTAATAGGTTTGGGAGGAGGGGAAAGGGGTTTTATACCACATAACCTAGGCTATATTCCAAAGAAGGTACTAGATCAAAGTAAAGTTATAATTCTAGGTCATCTTGGGCCTGAGTATGCAACAGAGGTCCGGGCTTGCAGCTACAACAAAGATACTCCAAACCTGGGCCACTTACCAACTCTTTATCCAGAAAGGGAGTGTCTCTCTGGGAATGCAGGCAGATTTCAGGGAGAGAGAGTTGGAGGATCTATGCACTAAACGTATCTGTGTGGAACATTCCCTACTATCCTTGCCCAATGTTAGAAATCACTATTTTTATTTGATAATTTTGCCATTCGGGTTCAGTTCAGCAAGCCCAGGATGGTAGCACATACCTCTAAGGCTAGCACTTTGGGAAGTTGAAACAGGAAGATCATGAGTTTAAAGCCAAGCCAAGCTATATCAAGAGTAAGTCTCAGCTCAGCTTAGGGACAGTATTTTCCCTAATTTAAATTTAAATATGGTTAACTGGGCAGCTAGTCTGCTATTCTGCACGTACCACTCAGCCTCAGAGTCAAGGAGAAGCACATAAGTAAGAATAATGCCTTGGTCTTCGCCTTATTTTCAACTTCAGAACTGTGGTGCCCAGCTTATATCCTTCTTGGCAGATGATTTCGTCTTGGTTGACTCCCTGGATTGTATCCTTCAAAGACAAGACCATGACTAGTAAAAGTTAGTAGGGGAACGTTCCACGTGACTTCTGAACCAGTGTTTCTCTGAGCAGTCATTCCCTTGCTTGCTTGCTCCTTTACCTCAGCCAAGCTTTATGTGACCCTCCCAAAGTAATATTCCACCAAACACAGGGCAAAGCCAGCCTGTTCTTCCATTCTATACCCAGCAGCCCACCTTTCCCATTGTGTCCTAACATCAAAGGTGACTCCTGCAGTGCCACAGCACAGGGTGATGTTTTCAAGGTGAGGTTCTCAAGCCTCATGGGTGTGGATTCCAGCCTAGTTCTGCCCTTTGGAGTGAGGAGTCTGAGGGGAGATGCTTGACTTCTCCGAGCCCTGTTTTCTTCATCTGTACAGGGAGAAAAGATTGTTTTTAGCACCAAGGATTCTTCTAAGGATGAAATAAGCTAATACTTACAAATACCTTATCTTCATTTATGATGTCTGATAACACCTCATCAGGGTTATTGCTGAAAAGCAGGTGTTCTGAAAAAGTTTGTTTTGGGGACAACCTCATATCCAACGAGGACTTGAACTTCCAAAAGGAAAAATCAGTTGTTTGGGATCAAGACTCTTTCCTACAGAGGGGAAAGGAGTGATTACACTATACAAAAGATAGAGAAACTTGGGTACTCACATGTTCACTGGAGACACTCAGACCTTAGCCTCCATCCAACCAGTCATATTTTAACATGCATTCTTACGTGTTCTTATATCTTTGATTTCTAAAAATTGGTTTATCACATATCAATTCCTCCTTCCTTCTCTAAACCATAAGTATTGTCCTAAATTTACTATTAATTTTCATACACATTTATTTAAGTATAAACTCTAAAAAGATATTTTACATGAAAAATAGTTTTGTTTGAAACATGCATTATGCATATATATACATATATGGTACTTATAACAAAACTTAATAACCTGATAAATATTTTTCTTCTACATTGAACATAGAGTTTATTCAAGGTAACAATGTCTCTAACTCAAGAAGTATAGACACCAACTTCTCTTGAAAAGAGGGGTAGCCAATAATATTAAAGATTGTAGGTCATAGCCAGGCGGTGGTGGTGCATGCCTTTAATCCCAGCACTCGAGAGGCAGAGGCAGGTGGATCTCTGTGAGTTTGAGGCCAGCCTGGTCTACAAGAGCTAGTTCCAGGACAGGAACCAAAAAGCTACGGAGAAACCCTGTCTCAAAAATCAAAATAAATAAATAAATAAATAAATATTGTAGGTCATGAGACTTCTCCTTAAATCTTCAGAGGGACCATGCTGCTAGGTATACATTTACCTGTCCTCCTTTCTTTCTTTTCCCTGTTTGGAAGAAACATGACTGATGCTCCCAGATCCCTTTGATTCTTAATATCAAACAGCAATGCCAAGGAAAATGGGACAGAGAAATCCATCATGACTTAGGACCTCAAAGTGTGCCTTAGATTATCAACCTCTCAATGTGTTGTATGTCATAAGTAAATACCTGGTTTACAGCAGTTATGAAGCTAAACCTAATGCTAAATAAAATAGGATCATATTTTATACGTCACGTTCCTAGTTGAATACTTAATTTAATACTGCACTTGTACTTGTTTGCTGAGGCAAGTGTAGTATTTTAAAGTAACACTTCAGGGGTTAGACTGGCTGATGGGTGGCTCTCTTCTGCCACTAACAACTCTAAGGGAGAGCTACATATAATTATACCTCTCTATGCCTTATTTTGTTCATGTGTAATAGTGTCCCTATCATGGTTGTCATGAAAATTGTTAGTTTATATCCACAATGTTTACTGTTGTGCATAAAGGAAAGTGATAACTCTTAGTGGAAGTTGCTAGTTTTTTCTATTTTCTACTGTTTACTTCTATCTTCATATAGTATTCCATTCTATTTATATAGTCCCATTTATTTTTTTTATAATCTTATATAGACATTTCCATTTTTAATTTTCCTAAATGGTGGTGAAGTTAGTATTTCCAGATATGTTTCTTTGTATGCATTTGTACAGTTTTCTCCAGGGTACCCATCTAGAAGTAGAAACACTGGATCCATGGACAAATATACTTTCAACCTACCCTCATAAAGTTAAATTGCTTTCAAATGTGTAATAGCAATTTGCAAATGAAAATGCCTGTTGTAGCTCGTCTTTGCCAAATCTGAAATTCACTAGGCTTTAATTTGTTTGCCAGCCTGGTAGTGTGACAGTTGCAACTTCATTGTTTTAATTTGATGATTACTAATGAAGCTAGAAGTAACTTTGTATGAAGCCCCATGGGTTTCCCCTTCTGCTTCTATCATTCATTTTCCTCCTGGGTTGATGATTGTTTCCTTTACTGAATTTGGATACATACTGATGTGACCAGCATCCTCACACAGACCCTCGTTCATCTTTCCATCTCCTTCAGAAGACACACATTTTAATGTGCTTCAGGCTCACCACTCTTCTGTCAAATTATTGATGTCTTTGTTTTTAGAGTTTCTTCCATGCCTCAGAATTACAAAGCCACTCTCCTATGTTTTAAACCCACCCTTTTGCCTTCAGGAAGGCCTTTAATATACCTTGAATTTACTTTCTATATTTGATAAGAGGTAAAAAGTGATCACTTATTATTACTTATTATTACTGTTATTACTGCTGTTACATTGGTTATCAAAGGGCCCAACATTTGTTAGTCCATACCTCTGTACTGGCTTAAAAAGCCCTATCTGTCAAGTGTCTACTACCATGCATACATTGGATTATTATCATTTGTCTATTTGCCATCCTGATGCTGGTACTCGCTGTCAAAGTCTCAGTCACTTGAAGGTCTTTAAAACATAATTTATAACTTTGATTGATTGGTACTGTGCATTATAAATCATAGTTAGGACATCCACTCCTAGTTAGACAGGTCTTGTAGCTCTATGGAGGACGTGTCTAAGACCCACTGCTACCCAGAAGATAAGAAGAATAGATTTGACTCAAAATAGCATTTTACCTCTCTTATCAACACATCCTTTGATGTCTCATCCTCCAAACCCATCATACTTTCTGCTACCCTCAGGAAGTCTCATACTCCATACCTCCTGCTGCCCTCAGAAACTGCCACACATGATTCTGTGCTTAGCAGTAATCCACCTCGCATCGGTGGGCAGCAAAACCATTTCCCTTACTAATGGTCCACAGATGGAAGCGTTGCCTAGATACAATATTTACAGCCTCAGCAATTGGAAAAGACCTGTGATAAAAACCATTCTATATGAGACATGAGATGCCAGGAAATCCCCACCAACTCTAACAGGAATTACAAACGTGGAAATGTATTTCAACTCAACAGTTCACCCTTTCATGAAAGGACAAAGTGATATTATTGGAGGTGAGGGCAGGCAGTTGAATATGCAAATTTATTTACTTTTATTTCAATTTCCTATATCTGAAAAATAAGCTGAGAGATTGCTGATTTTGTGCCATGAATCAGTAAAGTTTTCATAACACGCAAAAACTGGTTAACTGGATATCAAGTCCCTTGGGCATCAGGAGATGCCATTGGGTCAATGTCCCCTTCCTTAGCCAGAATGTAATAAGACTGGATTTCTGATACCGAGGATCTCTGGCCAACAGTTGGAACTGCAATGAAATGGGAAAATTAAAGCATTGGAGACTGAGTCTTCGAGAGGATATAGTTCTTGGAGGTCTAGGCATCATACCTAAGCCTCCATCACACAGTCTAGCCTGGGCACATCCGCTCTCTTCCTGTAGGCTGCTGGTTACGGATAGACTCATGGTTATTTGCTTTCTCTGTCTCCTAGAGTCTTGCCATGCAGGTCAGAGGACTAGTTAAGTGGTAAAGTCTTCTTTACTTCCCTGACATTTTATTATGTTTTCTTCTCTTGTTGCTAGGTTTATGATGTCATCATAGGAGATTCTTACTCATGTTCTCTTCTACAATTGTATAGACCCTCTTCTAGGGCCTTACAGGTTTTATAGGTTTAAAGGAGAATCTCATGTGAAGGAACTCTGATTTACCTTGGTAATGTAAAAGATTGTTTGTTAAAAAAAAATTCTCTTGGGGTGATCACAGACTGTGAGGTAAACATAGATGTAATTCTGGTTCAAAATAAGTGGAAGAAGCAAGGGCCCCAGTGTATAGGCTGAGTAAGGGAACTGATTTGCTTCTATTGTTCATAGTCTTTGTGGTATGTAACAAACCATCCAAACTCTCTTCATTTTTATTATTATTGCAAGATTATATGCACCTATATGTACATAATATTATCTATGATGTGTTATCATTAATATTATTCTAGAAGAAAGGGAAATTAAAGTCATCTGCACAATATGAACAACTTCAGACATACCCACATTCATACTTTCTAAGCCACAATCTCATCGTATATGACAATTCAATACAAGGGCAAACTCATTTCTAAAGCTCCTTTAACTGACCTAGTCTATTCTAGTTCAAATATATTCAAATATTAAGCCATTTCTAAGAAAAGAGAAGCTAAAGGCTTACAGGTAAACAGAGAAGGCATATGAGAAAGGAAAGCTAAGGAACAGCAAAAGCTGGTGAACTGTGAGCAGTGAGGCTTACTCCGGGTCTACTGAGGGAGGGATGGCTGAGACACAGGGGGCCATCCTATCACTAGTACTTTAGCTGGAGTCCTGAACAAGAGTCAAGGGTTTGTAATCCTGAGCAATGGGGACAGGTCACAAACACTTCCCCAATAATTGCTCTATCTCAAAACTCCAATCACTCTTAGTTGCTGTGATCCCAGGGGTCAGAAGTAATAAGATCAGAGTAACTTTTGTACAAAGCTTTCCAACAGCTGTCAGCGATGGAGAAAACTAGTTTTAAGTTTGTTGTGTAAAGGGAGTTAATACTAAAAACTTCTAGGGAGCAGGTCCTTGGTGAAATTGTACCATATATTAGTACTGAAATGGATTTCACGTGGTTTATTGATGTCAGTTACTATAATCTCTGAACTGTTTTATTCCAAATGTCTTTTGTTATCCTCCCAAAATGTGGTCCCAAGAAAAGTCAAATAAGGTCCTTAATCTCAGGTAATTCTAAACAGGAATACTGGAGAATTGCATTCCCCTTTTAGGAAGAATCAGTATCGCACAGACATAACTGACCTCAAAGGACCACTTGGGGAAGAGAAGTGAAAAGTAAGGATCCTTTTTGGAGAGTTTCAAAGTCATCACACAAACCCAGTGTGTGCTGAGCACTGAAAGCTGTGCCTAGGAAGATGTAAAAGGATGATTGCTCTCAGGGGGCTCTGGGATAGAGCAAAACTGTTCCCAGGGGGCACTGAGGTAGCTGAGTATGACTGACATGTAGATGCTCTCGGTTCAGAAGAGCACATAGTTGAGCAAACAAGACTAAGAACTAAGTTGGGATAAAGATAGAGTACTATAAGTCATATGAAGGATCAATCATGGTTTTCAGGGAAATAAACATGAATGAGCATTGGCAGTGGATTTGAGGTGCAGAGTGCTGGTGTTGATACTGAGGAAAAGATGTACACAAAAGAAGAGGAAAAGAAGAGTAGAGTACTAAGTAGTACCCTGTCTGAGGGTAGAAGAAGAAGCTTGGTACCAGAAAGAATATGGGAGGGCCTCCCAGGATCTCATGGCTGATGAATTGAATGGATAAACCAGACAGCTTGATTTGGCTTTCCTTGACACTAAGGATCTTTGTGAGGACCAGGAGGAGCCCTAATCCCATGTCCTAATAAAGGTCAATTTCACTTCTCCTATGGCTTCTGGACTTCCTGGGAGATCGAGTTTCCTTGTCAGTCTGTGGCTGTACTAGACAGCATTTGCTGTGTTTCTTTCTCTAATCTGACTTTCTCCATGGTCCTCCTCGTACACTTTCCCTTGCATGGTCCCACACCTGGGGCCGGCTCTTCCCAATCAAATGATATCGTTTGAGGTCAACAACCCTATGCTGTGAGGTTTTATAACGTCATTATAAAGTCACATGGAAAGACAATATATCTTATTAGCATATCATACATTTTAAGGGAGCATTTCACTTTTCTGCCAATAGTCACCAATGGCTATCACGTTAATTATGATTCCAGATGTCTTTACTAGAGAATTCTCCTCCCCTTTATCCTTTTTTTGTCCTGTCCCTCTCTCCCATTCTCCCTTTAACTTCCTCCCCAGTGTATGGTCACAGTGCATTTCTTCACTCTGGATGCAGGAATTCAAAATCAGTGTTTCTCACTTTACTTCACAGGTCCAGTCCTATGTTCTTTGTACTGAAACAAGCATCTAGTTCATTTGTCCTTGGTAAGGCTCTTCCCAGATTTCCTGCCCCGAGCTGCCCCCACCTCCCTCTTTCCTGGGTATATTTGTCAATGTGTACCTTGTTCCACGTGTTTGTCTGAGCATGGTGCATTGAGCTAGTCACTCTGGCCTCCTGTCTTTTAATTGCTTATAGCCCTATGAACTTTGAACACCTTTTTCCACCCTTCAGCTAAGCACTGATTCATTCTACTTCTGTGAGCAATTTATTCCCCTTTAATTAGACACAACTTAATTATTTTGCCATTAAAATAAACCAAAAGAACCTATAAAGCAACTTTTAAGTGAAACTCCATTTCTGCCTGCAGGGATATTAAAAATGAAATTGTGCAGCTCATTTTACCTGTCCTATACAAAGAAAAGATTGGCTGCATTGTCTTTAAATTTCCCCTGATCTCTTATCTTTCATCAGAAAGATAACTGGGAAATCAAGGTTAGACTAGGGAGGGAAATTGGAAGCAGGCAGCCACAGTTCTCAACAGACAACAGACACATGAATGTAGGAGACAGCGTTCCTTCAGGTTTGCTGTGTGGCAACATCTGTGCACTGCCTAACTGGGTAAGTGTCTCATCTCTGTCCCCAGATCTCCTTACTCAGAAAATCTTAGGTAGGATGGAAAGTAGAGCTTCCGAGTTGCCTGTTCTGGCACTTTCTGGATTCATGCTTGCCTCCAGACACCCAACTCTGATTCAGTGAATTACCAGTTCTACCTGTTCAGGAATCGTCCATGTCTTCCATCTTTTAACAGGTTCTGACGCTCAGTATTAGCCATTTGTTCAGTTCCCCCACTGATTTTCCATCCAGTTACTTCGCATGTGAATACAGCCTATCTCTCCTCCAAACATTTCATTGGCTAAAGAGCCCTGCCTTCTGCAGCATCCTCTCACGTGACAGCCAATTCTTTCAGAAAATCCATAATGGCCTTGAAGAAATGTCTAATATTTGGAGCATATATGAATTTTCTGTTGTCTGGTTACTAGTAGACTACCCCAGGTCAGTGTCTTTAAGGGTTAATCTCTTGACTTCAGATTTGGAGGACAGCACTTAGATATCATGGTGGTAGAGTAAAAACAGAAATTGTAGAATATCTATTGACAGAGTCACTAGAGACAGGTGTGTTCGTGTGCTGCTGTCATGTTCCACACTGCTGCAGTGGGTCTTACTGAAATCAGTTTCTAAAATCCCATCTTCTTCCAATGCAGTCGGGATAAGGTCACAAGGCTGGATCTGGCTATGGAAATTAGACTATGAGCAAGGTGCTGTACTTAACTTCTGGGTCCCTGACCTGGCAATATTTAAAGCCACATATTGAAATGATAAGGTAGCGGGAACTTGGATCCCCATCTTCTTCCAATGCAGTCGGGATAAGGTCACAAGGCTGGATCTGGCTATGGAAATTAGACTATGAGCAAGGTGCTGTACTTAACTTCTGGGTCCCTGACCTGGCAATATTTAAAGCCACATATTGAAATGATAAGGTAGCGGGAACTTGGATCCCTGAGTCACTGGATGGAGAATAAGCACCTCTACTTGAAAAGTCTTCGCAGGTTGTTCTAAGCCAATAAAATTTGTTTCTCCTGCCTTGACTCATATGACAAGCAGCATGAGCAAAGAATGTTCAAGAAAGAGAAACAACCGGAAGTCTAGGCGCTCACAAACAGTAGCATCTGGAGGCAAAGAGCCGGAAGGAAAGAGGTAGGCAAAGGCAGCAAGTAGCAACATAGATGAAAGTGGAATAAAAAACCTAGATCTTAAGCAATCATAATTACCAAGCTATAGGAAGAAAATGGCCATGGGCTGACTTCCACATTAGAACAGTAATTCTGGAACTATATAAAGACTGGTTACAAATGGAGTGAGAAAGCATGCAAGGGATAGTTTGAAGCCAATGGGTATGTAAAATATTTAGGAGGCAAATACGTATAGAACTTAAAAACAGACTGATTTATATGGCTGCTAAATCATCAAATATAGACCCTATAATAGAGATGGGGGTTCCTAGGTCAAAGTGAACTTCAGAGACAGTCTGAATTTGGGGAACATTCATGATGCAATACCCAGACGCAAGACAGAAAGCAGTGGCATACTTTGGTCCAACTGATGAGAGTGTTGATAATCCCAGGTGGGAGGCCAACTTGGTGGGTAGCAGGGACATCATGAGTTCTAATGAACTTCAGAGGCGGGGTATAGTACAATAGACTGGACTTCTCGCTTGTTTAAAAATGATTTTCTCTTGAAAAGCTGTTGGAGTAAATTTTTATCAAAAATAAAAATTATTCAAAAACTAGTGATGGCTAAGCACAGCCTGCTGGTGATGTTTGGAGTTTTGGAGGTACCCCTTTATTATCTTCTCTAGGCTTGTATCCTTTAGCTCATTTCATCTAAGGACTCTACTCTTTCTTTTTCACTGTCCCTTCTTCTTACCCCAAATGCCCCCTTCTCTGCAACCAAAGACAGCTCTGCCTTCTTCACTCTGCATTAATTCTAATGTGCTATTCTCTCCTCTGTTAGACAGACTCAGCATATGGCATCCTAATTATCTGACAATTATCTGCGTAATCTGTGGTTAAGGCACATTTGCAGCTCATGCTCTTCTCCCTGGGAAGATTTCTAATGCTGGGGAGATGGCTCTGTAGCTGAAATGCTTGCCTTGCAAGCATGAGGACCCGAGTTCAGTTCTTGGAACCCCCATCAAAAATTAGACAGGCATTTTTAATACAAACTGTAATTCCAGAGTTGAGTGGCAGAGACAGGAGAATCCCTGGGCTCCACCTAAGGTTTCTACTTACCCAGGCATTTTTAGGAATTATTAGGTCTTTGACTATTACATTCCCAAGAAATCATTATTGACCAGGTGGGTCTCAGAAGCATAAAACTAACTAGGGTGTCTCTCCAGTGCTGATTTCTGTCATCTAGCATACACTTTTTAAAATTCAATCATAATTTCTGAGTATGAAGTAAATAATAAATAATAAATTAATGATGTGATATAGTCTAGGTTTAAAATACTTGAATATAAATGTGTGAAGGGGAACATTTTGGCTTCCAATAGACATAGCTTTTCCTAAAAGAGACTCGAAAAAAAATAAAAGGTTCCAGAGAACAATCATTCTGTCTTCCCCTGATGACTTCTGTCTGTTCACCTGTAAAATAAACAAAGGCTACATAGGAAAAATGTAATGTCAATCAAAATAAGTGGGAAAAAAAAGCAAAATGAATAAGATTGCTTTCTTGCTAATCCTCTGACCTACTTGAATGTTTACATAATGAAAAGAACCCAGGCTAGCTGAATTTTAATTTCAAGGCTAATGAAAACCCGCTGTTGCAGTTGCTTTGACCTTTCTGTGGGAGTGGAAATCCCCAGAAGGTGATAGGTGCTTCCTCTCTCTTGGGAGCAAGCTTCCATGTGAGAAGAGTCAAGGCTTCACCAGACATCATGATGTTTCTGAACCTGGTTCAGGAGGACATCAGAGACTCAGAAGGTAGCTAGCTGGTCCTGTCATAGACCGATAGTTTTTAAGTCTTTATTTTAATGGATTCTGTTCCTGTTCTTGCCTATTTAAGACATAATAAACACATCAAACTACTTAATTTCTGTCATCACTGTGTTTATATATAGTCAACATCAACATTGAAGCCTCAAAATCAGTTGATTTAGATTCTATCACATTTGATTAAATACATGGTATTTAGGCAAGCTGAAAATGGAAAAATTATTCTAGAACAATTATAGTTTGGGGTAACTGATAAAATCGTTGATTTGAAGCTATACCTGCACATTTATTTCAGACTCTTTCATCTAAGGTGGGTACTGTTTGCTAAGTAGGTGTTGAATAGAAAAGTTTGTTTGTTTTTATTTTCTTCTGAGATTTACACATTTAGCAATCAGGGCAGAGTGTTGTGAAAACTCATGTTTCCTGATGTCCAACTTTCTTGTATTCTAATTCAAATAGCAAGGTAGTATACAATCTATTAAGAAACATAAGCGGTGTGTGTGTGTGTGTGTGTGTGTGAAAAGGTTGGGAGTGTGTGCATGGGCACACATGTACATAAACACACATATATATGGAGGCCAGTGGTCAGCCTAGAATGTTGTTCCTCAAGATAGCCATCCATCCTTTTACTATTTTGTTGTATTTTATTTTTGAGACAGAGTTTCTCGCTGGAACCTGGCACTTGCTGCTTAGGTTAAGGCTGGGTGATCAGCAAGCCCTGAGGACTCTACTGTCCGTCTCCCTGCTGCTGAGACTGATTACAAGTGTGCCTCACAGAGCTTTTTATGTAGGTCCTGGAAGTTGAACCCAAGTTCTCATGATCACACAGAAAACCATTCATAGACTGAACTATCTCTCTGGCCCAAGAAATTGAGTTTAAATGTAATTTTATACCTCTTCTTTCCTCCTCATGATCCTGGACAGCTTCTACTTTTTAGTACATGCTTTAGAAAGTTGTAATTTGAAGAAGAATGGCAATCCCTGGCTTTTCTTATTCCACCTTTTCTTGGGTTACTTCCCATTCTTTCCAGTATGACTGCTGCTTCTCTGAATCCTTACCTGACCCCCACGCTTCTTCTCTCTCACATCCCTCCCTAGCTGCCTTTCATTGACTCTCTGACCTCACATAAGCCCCATCTCCTAAGAAATAAGGTCACGCTCTTGCTGAGTGTGATGTCACTGCTCAGCTTTCCCCTGCAAGCTCTTTTACCCTTGTGCTTGCTTCTATAAACATGTGCCTAAAATGTCTCCACCACACTACAGTAACTTCAGGAGAAGTTTGTACATGCGGACTTAATCACCCTCTTAGAACAAAGATCCAATAGGCATAAGTTGAGTCCATGAATAACTAGTCGACTCCCTAATTGAGAAAATGAAATTTGCTAAGGCTGAAAAAAAAGGAAATGAAAACAAAAGGAATTGAAACCAATAAGAAATGTGAGTAGGACAAAATAAAGGAGTTAAGATCTGAGAAATAGGATTCCTACCTAATATAATGGCCTGCCTCATCAGAATCCCCTCCCCCCCATTATCTAGAAGACTTTCTGCACAGATCAAAATAACTCTGGTACTTCAAGGCAGGGTGACTGTGTGCAAACTGACAACTCTAATAAACTTGATCCTTGAGTTTGCTGGTAATGGGAGGCACCATTTCCAGAGGTGGAGATGATGACTTTACAGCAAGGAGGACCTTGGGCAGTCAGGAGTGCCCTTCCCTGCCATTCTGAGCAGTCATAAACCGCACCTCAGATAAAATGCGACACGGTCCTTGCTTCCTGTTCCACTGTCGGGAAGAAGAACATGATTGAGAGGAACAACAAGGCTGGGAGGTGACAGAGCTACCTGCCAGCCCTCAGCCTCAGCCCTCAGCTCACCCTCACGCTTGCAGTCCGCCTCCTCCACCTCATCATTCTTCTCCCTAAAACTCTTCAGGACTCCCTCGTTCTCTTCCTCACAGCATAAAAACCTAACAAGCCTTCTGACCCAGTCTTGTCTTTCCAGTCCCAGCCCCTGTCGTTGTTGGTGGCCAAGCTTCATGATCTCTGAAGAAAAGGCTTACAGATTTCTGCTTCTTGATCCAGCCATCTGCCTGCAGCACCATTCCCCCTAACCTGCCTAGTGTTTCTCTTTACATACTTGCTAGACAACGCTTTAAATAATGTTGCTTTCCAGGGACCTCCTCTGATTCTGTAAATCTGTGTGTGTCCATGTGTGTCTGTGTTCATAAGAAACACACTTTTATGAACCACTGAGATATATTGCCTTTAAATAGTTTAGGATGAACTTTTTAATAAGAAGAATATTGTTATGTAACTGATACACTTACTGAAAATAACAGAAGATGATTAACATTATTAAGTCACTACACTACTTAATCTGCATTGTGTTCTCAAATTTTATCCACTTTGTAATAATGGTTATATTTTCTTAATGCATGGGAGCAATTATTTATTTCTTTTGGATTTGTTTTACTTTTGTTTTTTCTTGTTGATGAGACAGGGGTTTGCCATGTATCCCAGGCCGACTTGGGACTCGAAATTCTCCTGGTGTTTCAGTCTCTTCAGTGCTACAATATCAGCCACCATGCCCTGCTCCTTATGACTCCCACTCTCAGTCCAGAATACCTTCCAGAATCATAGTCTACTTAACTTCCCTTTCTCTCATGCAGTTCTAAGCTTTTCTTTGATCTGTGACACTTGAAAAATATAGGTTGGTGATTTTTGTGAACTAACCTCTAATTTGAGAGGTTTTTTTAATAATGTTTCTAACTCATAAGTGATGTCATGTTCTCTTTATATTCTATGAGAAAGGCACAAGATGTCAGGATTTCCCAATGTTATTATTCTTTAAAATTAAGAAGATATCCAATTACTTATCGAACGTTCCTTCACTAATTTGCCATCCCTTTCATATCTGCTTCCTGACACTACCACTGCCAAACCCCACAACTCTGAGGTTTAAATCCAAGACCTCCATGTATACAAGGCAAATAACCTCCAAATGAATAACATCCCCAGCCCCCATCCATTTACTTTTAAGGAAGATTACTGTAATTCTTTTTTTTTTTTTACATAGTTTTAGGAATTGAATCTAGGGCCTTACAGGTGCTAAGCAAGCCTCTACCACTGAGCTGCATTCTTCATTGAATTGAATCCCTGCTTTCAACTTCTGCTCTGTGGTTGACCCTCATTAAGTTGCCCAGGCTAGCCTCGACCTACTCTCTAGCCCAGGTAGGCCTTGACATTGTGGTCTTCCTCCTTCATTCTCTTGAGTAGCCAGAATTATGGCCCTGTACCACCAGGCCCAGCCTGTTGTTAGAAAGAAAATCAGAGTATAATTATGACAAAGAGATGTTTAAAATTATCCCACAATACCTGCATCACCTACATCAGTCCAATCTCTTCATTTAAAAAGATCTTACCACCCAAAAGAGAGAGGTCTCTGGTGTATACAGCATTAGCCAAGGCAAAATTTCTCATTTGCATTTTCAACTCTGCTCATGAATGATCTTTTCATTCCCTTTGCCTTTGCAATAAAAAGGTGCCCGTGAAACGAGTATATCTTCGCATAATGAGAAAAAAGACACACTACTCTTTCTGACTTACAAAATGTCATAATATTGCTTTTGGTCCCATTATGATGGGCATCTGTAATTGCGTTTACTTTTTTATGCTTGCTTCAATGGTTTATGTAGTCTCTGAAGAGCTCTCTGCAGCCCTGGGGTCTGTGGATTGAAAAATCGTTCAGATTGATTAAAGCATGAAGAAGAGAATGACGATGAGGGTCAGGTCATGTGAACATCAGGAAAGTAAAATATTACCATTTAAACTACAAATGGAACTTTTTTTTCATAAATGATCAGATTTACAATGGAAGCCTGGGTTGTTCATTGTTAGATTAATAACAACTGACATTAACTCATGTATTTATTCAAAAGAAAATAATCTTATGAGCTCAGTAAGTGAAAAAGACCACTGTATACAGATTCTAACTTCACAAAGTACGTCTTTGAGACATTTACTTCTAGGACTTCAAACAAAATTGGTCAGGAGGGACCTTGAGAGTTTAGTTGTGCATTCCTTTAAAGAGCCTGGCACCTAGAAGATTCAGAGTACAGCACCATCCTTCACAATTGCTGGTTACCTTTGCATCATTGTGACCAAAATTACCCAACAGAAACAACCTCAGCAATGAAGCCTTCTCTTTGCTCATGGCTTTGGGAAATCCAGTCCATAGTTCCTTTGCTCCATGACCTATTGCCATGACCAAGGCAGTTTGAAGGAATCGTTTAATTTGGGGCTCCAGTTCCAGAGCAGTAGAGTCGTGTTCATCATGGCAGGGAGCATGATGGTAGTGAAGCAGGCATGACAGATACTGAAGCTGTGCCTGAGAGCTTACACCCCTATCCACAAACAGGAATGGGGGGAGAGATGTTATGTAACCTACTAGGCTGCCATTGGGGCTGTTGTATAGTTGAGAATGACATTGAGATGCTGACCCTCCTGCCTCCATCTCCTGAGTGCTGAGATTACAGATGTGCGTCTCTATACCTGGCTTATGTGTGATAGAACCCAGTGGCTCACGCTTGCTAGGCAGGCCCTCTCCAATTGATTCCCACGTCCAGTCCCATCCATTCATCTGATGCCCTGCTCTGAAGTGTTACAAGGTTAAAAATTTCATATCCAAAGAAATCCCAAAGACTAAAGAGCTCTTGAGAATGGAATACATGTGACATGGGAACCAAAGGAGGGAGCTCTGAAGGGAAAAGGAGTGGGTCAGAAAAGCATGGGTACAAAGAGCATGCAGGAGGGGACCCAGTTGCATCAAAGCAAGGTGATATATATGGATGAGAAAATGATATCATAAAACCTATTACACAGTACACTACTTTTCTTAAAAACTCAATTAAAAGTAAATTTAAACATCTCTCAGTTTGTCCTAAAATATGTCAACATGGTTTTATGTGCTGCCCAATTGTTTCTTCTCAAATTTCTTCCTACGTGGGCAGGGTTAATAATATTGACTATTCTTCCAGAGGACCCATGTTCAACTCCTAGCACCTCTGTAGTCGCTAACAACTGTCTATAAGTCCAGTTCCAGGAAATCCAATGCCTTATTCTGGCCTCTACAGGCACTGGACATGTAAGTGGTACACAGATAGACATGCTGGCAAAACACTCATACACATAAATAATTTTTAAAAAATTTAATTGCATGAGCAAATGGTGGTAGGAATATCTTTCTTCAGTTTTTAAAAGCTAACTCATTTTGTAAAGGTTTATTTTTTATTTTATGTGCATGTGCACATGCCTGTATGTATGTATGTATGTATGTATGTGTATGTATGTATGCTTGCAAGCATACCTAGTGCCTACAGAGCCCAAAGGAAGGTATCAGATCCCCTAGAACTGGATTTGCATGCAATTATGAGTCACCTGATACGAGCGTTGGGAATTGAACCCAGGTTCTCTGCAAGCGCAGCAGGTGCTCTTAACCACAGGCCACCGCTCTAGCCCATCTTCCTTCTTTTTATATGGGGAAGTCAAAGATGAACAAGGTGAACAGAGAAATTTTAACACTAAGAATGAACGAGAGTTCAAATGTAGCCCTTCAGCATCCCATCCTTGCAGACCAAGCTTTGGCTTTTCTACGACTGCACCAACCAGGTGGTCCACACCTGCCACACCACCGCCATTACCTACTTTCACAACCCTGATGCTTGTTTAGTTGTAGATTGTTTTTCTTGTTGTTTAATACATCTGACCCAAAAACAGATGCATTGTAAGGACTGTTCTCATTTTTCTAGACAAATAAAGACGTATTTCATAGACAAATGAATAGATGCCAGCTGTGTTTCCCTCCTTACTATAGTGACTTCATGTGTCACTCACCTCTCCTGACCACACCTTCCTGTGTCTTTTTAGACCATTGTACCTGTTCCTGGAAATGACTCTTTCCTTGGATTTTTCTTGGCTACGGTGGAAATGGCGAACCCCAAATGGCTTCCCCGAATCCCCTTCAGAAAGCACACCTCTGCTTTCTCCGGAGATGAACCGGCAGAGCTACAACCCAACAGAGCAGCGGGTGGTATACCCCAACAATGGCATGTGTCACCAGGACTGGAAGAAGATCTCCAGGAGGTACCCAGGCAACAGCATCTGTACAACCAAGTACACCCTACTCACCTTCCTGCCCCAGAATCTCTTTGAGCAGTTTCATAGGTATGCAACAAGGTCCCCCAACTATACACACTTTAGCCTACTATTTGCCACTGAGACAAACTCAGGGAAGCTTTTCTCTAAGCAGCGTCCTTTAATATCCAAATGCATATATGGAACAAGCTTCTCTCATTGATCAAGAGATGGCTAGTGATGCCATGTGTTGGGTAGTAAGCATACATGTGGGGAAAATGTAATACTGGACTCATTGTACCATCTATTGAATGAGACATATTAATTTTTAAATTATTAAATTGATTTTAAAAAGGAATACTTGCAAGAAGAAGAATATGGTGCTTTACAGTGAGAATTTGACCTACTTAATAATGTCAGCAAAGATTTTCTTGAGGAAGTAGTAATTCAGATATGACTGGATGAAAAGATGGGTTTCTGGGTAGATAACACTCACAGGGGCATTGGGGGCTAAAGTGTTCACTGAGCCAAGTTTGAGGACCAGAGTTCAGATCCCCAACACCTGTCTAAGGGTTAGTCAAGGGTGAGGCTGCCTACCTATAGTCCTAGTTCTTGGGAGAGGGAGACTGGGGAGCCCCAGAGCAAAGCTGATTAGTTTAGATTAGTGAAATCAGTGAGCTCTTGTTTCAAGTAAGAGACCCTACCTCATTATGTAAAGTATAGAATGACTGAGGAAGACTTCAAATGCCAACATCTAGCACGCACACATGTATATGCTCTTGCATAAACAGGTGCACCCATACATATGCAAACACATTACATATAACACACCCATTTTTTAAAGGAATAAAAATAAAGAAATGGGTGGAAGGAACCAGGAGAATGTTTCTACTCACATAGTCACATGAGCAAAGGCACTGTGGCAGAGGAAATGAGAGTCACTTAAAAAGTTTGAATGTATAATCCATTCGTTTCAAACAATGAACAAAAGCATTAATTATAAATCAAATATATACTTAAAAATCACAAAATCTATTGAAGTTTATGACGTTCATCAGCTGTCATGCTTCAGAACACTTTAGTGTACACAAAACCAATTTTTATGTCACATAACATTTATAAGAGTCCTTTAAAGTGGACAGTATGATATTATGCTATCTTTACACAAGAGAGAAATACACAGGCAGGTCCGTGAATTAGTAAATCACAGAGACAAGGTAAAGGTGATGACCACCAAGACTGATGGCCTGAGTTCAATCCCTGTGACCTGGAAGAAGAGAATCCACTCCTGCAGGTTGTCCTCCAAGCTCCATATGCACACTACGGCAAATGCATACTTGTGGACACACACACACACACACACACACAGAGACAGACATACAGACAGACAGACAGACAGACAGATAGAAAGTAAATGAGTATAATTTTAGAATCTATAAAATTTGCCTTCAAAACCTTTACTACATTGTTTGACTTGACACTGAAAGATGTATTTGTTTGGGTTAAAGCCACTAACTAGGAAGAGATTGGATGAGGAGTATGTGTTTCACCTCCTGGGTCTCCACTCACAGCTTGCTTGTCCCTCCAGGTGGGCCAACCTCTACTTCCTCTTTCTGGTGATTCTGAACTGGATGCCCTCCATGGAAGTCTTCCACAGGGAAATTACCATGTTACCATTGACCATTGTCCTGTTCATCATCATGGTCAAAGATGGCATAGAGGACTTCAAGAGATACTGCTTTGATAGAGAGATGAACAGCACCAGCATTCAAATATACGAAAGGTAAGGGGCTCTCCCACTGTTCTCGCTCTTGTAAACAGGCTAAATAAACTCATCAGCATATTTAAGGGACTAGTCTTTACTTCAGTATGGCGTTTAGCTTTAGTTTGTATGTGTGTGTGTTTGCCACAACACACAAATAAAGTTCGAAGGTCAACTTATATGAGTTGGTTCTCCCTTCTAGTATATGGGGTCTGGGTGTTAAGTCATCAGACTTGATGGCAAGCACCCTTGTCTACTAAACTAACCTCATATGTTCTTTTTTAAAAAAATATAATAATAATATTTTTAAAGTACTACTTTTATTTTTGCTATTATAATTTCATCATTTCCCCCTTCCTTTATCTCCTTCCAAGCCTCTTTATATACCCCCTTGCTCTTTTTAAAATCATTGCTTTTTCTCATTAATTGTTGTTCTGTGTGTATAGATGTGTGTATGTACATATTCCTAAACATAATCTGCTCAGTCTGTCTAGTGTTACTTTATGTATGTTTTCGGGTCTCACCATTTGGTATTAGAGAGTCAATTGGAGAGCTCTTCCCTGGGAAGACACTAGTTCTCACTCTCGGCATTCCTTACTTGCCTGTAGTTCTTTGTACAGCGCTGAGGCCTTGCAGACTTTCTCCAGGACATGTTAGCATTGTCTGTGGTTGTTCTTGTTCAGCTCAAGTTTGAACAATCATGTTGGTGAAACTTCGTGGCTATAGCTTTGGACACACTAGGAGACACAGCCCTGATCCTGTGGCTCCTACAATCTTTTCACCTCCTTTCTCCCAGGTTCCCTGAGCCTTAGGTGAAGGAATGTTTTGTGGAGGTATCACACGGGACTGGGCATTCTGATTGGTTCTGGTTTTGCGTAGTGCTCTCCAGCTGTTAAAAAGAGAAGACTCCTTGGTGATGGATAAGGTCTACACTTAGATGTGGATCAAGAGACAAATATTTAGAGTATAGTTAGGGATTGTGCTGCTTTAGCGAAGTGGCAACTGTAGGATCTCTTCCTAGATCCATGACTTCACTAGCCCTGATAGTTGGCTATGTTTCCAGTGATGGGCATGATTTCCATGTTCTTGATGCGACTTAGTCCAATGAGAGAGCTATTAGTTATTAGCAAGATATGCATGGCACTATTACCTGGTAAGGGTTATTTGTGCCATACTGGTCATTGTTGTGGTTCATAGGTATTACAGTTAGGTAGGCCTGTTAATTGCTTGCTATTTAGGAGCTTGAATGGCATCTTCTGGTATCAAGAAATCTAGTCCTCAGGGAAGGCCATGCAGGTCAACTCCAGCTCAAGGATCGTGGGCCCTTTGTCTAAAGTGCATGATGTCTTTATCAATAGGGATTTACCTTCCACCTTTGAAAGTAACCTGTTATGTTCAGAATCTCTGACCAACAGCTCAAATGAGGACTTCCAATGCCTCATGCTGGGGGTTTTGTTAGATGCATCTTCTTTGGCTCTTGGAGGGAGCATTGTCAGGCCAGATAAGAAAATTTCATTTGAACTACATTTGTATATTTATACAGAGACTTATGTGTGTGGTAGGGGTTTTCTTATGTAGATAGTGAAAAGTTCCTTAGGACTTTTTCAGAGATTGAGTTTTCTTAATTCAGTGATTCTTAGCTGGGTGTCATTTTGACACACACCTCCTCACAACTATGTGGTGAAAGGTTGGGATAGTTGGTAGGCAGGATACTACCAGCATCTAGCAGATGGAGGCTGGGGGTATCAAGATATGTCTTAAATACACAGGACAGGATACACACACACACACACACATATGTGTGTGTGTATATATATATATATATGTATACTAGTCAAAAATAGCAGGGCTGATGCTGAAAAACCTTGATACAGCTCATGGAAACCCTCACAGACATTGTATTGTTAAGATTGGGCTAGAAGCCCAAGCATTAGACTCCAAGATGATTAGATCATCACAGGAGACTAATTTCCTAAGAAGCTCTTTTGATGTTGTCAGGTGGTGTTACACAAATTTAAAAAAAAAAAAAAAAACAGCTAAGCCATTTTTAAAGCTGCAGAGTGCCGTGGCTAAAAATCCATTTTGTTACTTAACCTGGTAGGTTTTAGGACCCAGAATTAGTGCACCTGTGTAGGAAAGGAAGCCACCTGTGGATGACTCCTACATTCCAACAGGTGGAGTCTCAGCCTGGCAGAAGGAAGTACCTTCTGGACACACACCCGTTCCCGACCAGCTCCTTCCTGATCAGAGTTCTCCCACACTCATTTCAGCCCGGCTTGCTGTCTTCCTTTCTTTCAGTTTTTTAAACTGTTTTTACTGGTAGGTTTGAAACGAGAGACATTTTATTTTCAGCGCATTAGGCGAGGAGTAAAAGATGCTCAGTAAATTATGAGAGAAAAAGAAGTAGGCTTGAGCAGAGATGAGGAAGGAATGGAGGAAAAGGCGGAAAAAGAAAGAAGATAAGAAGAGGGTCGTGGTCTCCAACCTACCTTTCGAAGGATGGCCCTACAAAGAAAACCCCAACCGCCACTATCGTGGGAACCAAGTCAAGACCAGCAAGTACACAGTGTTGTCCTTCATACCCAAGAACCTTTTCGAGCAACTGCACCGCTTTGCCAATCTCTATTTTGTGGGCATCGTCATTCTGAATTTCATCCCCGTGGTCAATGCGTTCCAGCCAGCGGTGAGCATGATTCCGATCTGTGTCATTCTGGCTGTCACCGCCATCAAGGATGCCTGGGAAGACTTCCGGAGATACAAATCTGATAAAGTCGTCAATAACCGAGAGTCCCTGATCTATAGCAGGTAAAACTAAGAGCTCTGGGCAAGTCTTGCTGGTGCAGCCTAACTTCCCCTGGCTGCACCCCCTGCTAGCACAGGGGATGGTGGCAGGAGTTCTCATGATTTACCTCAGTGAAATGTTCAGTGCCCAGAGTAAGGACTATAGTACGAACCACAAGCAAAAGGGGCTAAGGAAGGCTTTTCGAATTAGGAAGTCTTTATTTAATAGTATTTTCTTTGAAGATGTTTCTAAAACTTCTCTTCCCCAATTACTTGGATGTTGTTGTGAGCATGTTTGACTTGGAGGAGAAATGTGTCAGTGTTTCAGGGAGTGATGGAGCTTTGTCTTAGAAAGGACCCTGAGGACATAACCTGGCTGAAGCACTGTCTCCAGTCCTAACCAGGTGGTGGCCTTAGGCAAGTGATGCAAATGCTCACAGTGACATGTTGTAATTCCTAAAACAAGAGCAATTCTTGATGTGCTCATGAGACTGATACAAAATGACCCTAGGGAGTGCTTAGTGTTAATGTCAAACAAGTACATAGGAGCTACAATCCCTTTTAGAAAGCCAAGTTCCCATCTGCTGAGCTATTGACTGTCCCAGGCTCGATTCTGATAGTCCCATAAAACTTAGCCTGCCTACCTTGGTCTGATCCGACCACACTGTTTATTGTTGCTTTGTCTGTACAAATACATTCCAAAGTTTCATTGGGCAGATGGCCAAACTGGGCTGTTAGGGACCTGCTTTTATTTGGTAAGGGGGAAAGGAACAGAATTAAAAGTGGGTCTCTTTGTGGTGACTACCTGTGCGTCTGTCTACAAAAGAGCTAGGGGAGTTGAGCTCAGGCTTCAGGAAAGAAAATAACAGAATACTTGCTGAGAGAGCTAGCAGTGAGCCATGGATGCCTGCTATGCTTAGATATGTAAGGCTTAGTTTCTTATTAAACAGAGAAAGTCATTCTATCAGTCTCTCTCTGTCACTCTGTCTCTCCCTCCCTTTTTCCCTTTCTCCCTCTTTCCTTCTCTCTCTCTTCCTCTCCCTTTCTCCCTCCCTTTTTCCCTCTCTCCCTCTTCCTCTCTCTCCCCTTTCTCCACCTCTCCCCCTTTCTCTCCCTCTCTCCCTCCCTTTCTCCTCCTCATCCCCCTCTCTCTTTCCTCAGATCACCCTGGGGCTCTCTTACTCCATGTTTGTTTGTTTGTTGTTTGTTTTAGAGTGGAGTTGGATATTTATTTAATGATTATGGAAGGGAAGGAAAAAGGGGAGAAGGGAAAAGAGCTGCCTCTCTGAGAGAGGGGACAAAGAGTTTCCATGTTTTTTAATAGCATCTGCAGAGGTTTTTCTGTCACCCTGGTCCCTGGCAGAAGTGAAAGGGAATTACTTTGAAGCTACTGGAACTGGGTTATGGGAGGGCTTAGGAGCGAAGTTCCCCACCAAGGGAAGCCTACAGGGAAACTGTGACATACAAAGAACCCCTAAGTGGAACCCGTGCTCCCCACTCAGAAACACTGAGTTTTTGCCCATCTTTGCTGACAGGGCCACAGTTATATGTCTAGAAAAAAATGATCTGAGGGATTTTTTTTTTCCTTTCCCAGCTAGATCTAATTGCCATGACTGTTGTAAGCACAGTGGTCAGCTATAGCTCAGATGTAGACAGGCTGTCAAATGAGAGGAAGGAATAGCTGCCTGGGTGGAAAGCCTTTCCTTACAGGGAAAGCATCCATTTTCAATGACCTCAATCCACCCATCTTGCATTTTGTCACCACCTTTCTTCTTTGCTGTTCAAGCACAGTGGAACAAAGGCAAGCAGGAAGCTGGTCCCCTACAGAGGAATGGGAGTCCTGTTCTTCCTGCTCTGCCAGAATATCCCAGAGTAATGAGCCTCTTCTTGGCACTAATCCCAATGTTAATCAGAGGGCATACTCACCTGTGCCGAGAGTCAGAACGACCCACTGTCCTGCTCTCAAAATAACCTGGGGAAAACAAGGTAATAGCCAACCAGAATAGGTAAGAGAATGATTATCTATTAAATATATCTAATAGTTAAGGTATGATTGCACATGCCTGTAAACTCAGCCCTGGGGAGGCTAAGGCAGGAGAATCAGGAGTTCAAGGCCACCTTGCCTATGTAGTTTAAGGCTAACCTGAGCTACATGAGAACGTGTTTCAAAGTTTAAAAAACAAGGAGAAGAAGAAGAAAAGAATTTAGAAAAGGTATTAGGTTGACCACTCACTGGCAAGCAGAACAAAAGGAGGATTCAGTGTTTCTGAGGGGGTGTTCTTATGATATCCTGCCCCAAAATAGCTGCTGGTCCTCACATTTCATGGCTTGTGGTTGACAAAGCAAAGGCACACAGAAAAAAAAAAAAAAAAAAAAAAAACACCTGTGCACTTAATTAAACCAGGTTTCTCATAAAGCACTTTTAGTACCTAAGTGTGGAAACGTTTACTCTTGTCAATGACATCAAGATAACTGACTATGGGGGCCAGACAGGCAATCGTGTTGGGATGGAACAGGGATCATGGGCCCTCCAAGGGTCATGCCCAGAGGGTTCATCTCGCCTCAGAGCTGACTGCACAGATAACAACATCCTTTGTTCCAAGTAGAAATACAGCCCAGTGCTGAGTGGACCAAATTACCTGAGTTCCTTAGGGAAACTAAAGTTATTACATCTTTGTTATTTCAAATTCGGTTATCCTTTTACAATATTATGCATATGTATAATATATGTTATGTTACTTTGACTATACATAATTATATATACATATTACTTTAATTATATCCCCCATCATCCTTTCTTATTCCCCTCCTCCTCCTATTGACTGCCTTCTTCCCAACCACCCCCACTTCTAGTTTTATGCCTTTTTTTTAGTTTTAGGAGGGGGACATCCCGCTGCATTTAATTAGAATTGCATATGCAAACATGGGTGGGGCTTATTTATTTGAGAAAGGGTAACATACTAGAGGCTACAATCTTGACTATCAAATCCCCATTTCTCCAACAGTCTTTAGCTACCCGTTGCACCTTCACAAGGGTTGCTAATGACATAATTGATGCAAATTCTTCAGATTTAGTTTGTTTGACCTAAGGTTCTGCTCTGCCTGGGAACATCTAATTTTCATATTTTGCTTTATAATGTCTAAAACATCAGAAGTCTTTGCAAAAGAATAATTGTGTTCTTCCAAGATCTCCCCTCAATGAAGGCTTGTCTTTGGACAGAAGGGGCTGTGACCTTGAGAAGACAGCAGGCTTGGGGAGTCCACTGCTTGTCCTCTAGGCTCAGGTCTTCAGCCAACTATGAGTAGGCTGGGAAAGCCACTTACATTTCTCCATTCCCATTTCTGCTTTCATAAGGTTAGTAGATCCTGTAATGTATACTATTGGGGAAAACAAACAAGCAGACAAACAGGGCCTACAGGCAAGTGATTCAGGATATAGTGCCTACATGCTGTGGCTCTTGGGTCTAATAACACGTGGTACCATAATTAATGAGTCAGGCACAACCCTCGGCAAGCATCATGTCTAGTACTGTGTTGGCTCAGTTGTTTTCTCCTGCCAGGCAGAAACCTCAATCACAGAGATTTAACTGCTACAGGTGGCTTGCAGTGAGCGAGTACCTAGTGCTCAGTCAGCTTCTCGATTCCTTCCTGTCTTTGCCATCTGAGCCCTCAGACAGTCATGTCCCCATGACAAGGAGAGAACTGCAGCAGGGCCTGCACTCAGAAGTACATCTGATATCCCACATAGGTACAAAGAAAGGTATTTCTGGTGGCCTTCATAGAAGGTCAAGAGAAGTAACTTAGTCCCAACCACCTCACACCTCGGTGGCCCCCATTGGATCACATGGCGACCCCAACCAAATCCCTGGCAGCAGGAATTAGGATGACGAAAACAAATTATGCCTGAGGAAAGGTCCTTATCCACAGAACCCAGCCATGTTTTCTAAGAAGAAATAAAACCCAAATCAAATAACTTTGAAGAAAGAGAAATGGACGTTGCAGAGGCCACCTCCACACCCTCATCTCTGTCATTTAAATCTCCATTTCTTGTCTGTTGCTTTCCACCTGTTAGTGGGAACATGCCAACCTTGGGACACCCTGCCGTAGATGCCCCTGAAGTTTGTCTTTCTCTGAAGTATACAGGTTCTGTGAAAAACCGTGGCAGGAGAAGCCAGAAATGCTGCCTGTGTATTAATGATTATCTGAATACATGGATACTAAGAGGCCTGTCCTGTTGCCAGAGATCAACACAGGATAAGATAGCAGATAAAGAACTCAAGAGTTGAGAAAGTGATAGTGTTTTCTGAGGGACACCCAGAAGGATGTGTCTGACTCTTCCCTCCGATTTCTCTCATCTGAGAAACTGGCATCTTTTCTATTCCTTTCTCTTTCTTGCAATTAAGCACAAAGGCCCGTAGAATTCTGCTCACTATCTAATCCCATGCATCATCCAGTCTAGACTCGTTTCTACTGTGAGGAAATGGCTTTGGCAAACAGCGGAAGCCTTGTTAACAGAATTACAATCCTGTTAGAGCATTTTCTTTTAATATAGCAAGGGTGCTTATGGTCGAGAGGTGACCCATTAATCAGATTTATGGAATGACTTGGAGGGGAGATTAGCTTCAGAATTGCATTAGCTTAGCTTCTCCCAGGGCTCTGTTTAATGAATCCAGAAACCATACCCAGCAAGAGGCTTGTATTTTTTCCAGCAAGCTTAGGGAAATTGTATTGGTATACAGAAAACACGCGGCACAAGAGAAGGAATGTGAGCCAAGGGAATTGGAGTGGGATTCGTCCCCAGATTGAAATGAAACAAAGTCCACCCTGAGTTACAACAGTCAGTCACCAGGTTATTCACCTGTCCGGCCAAGTGTGCGCATGCATGCGTACACATGCACATGCATGTGTGTTGTGCGTGCGTGTGTGCGTGAGTGTGTGTGTGCGTGTGTATAGCGTATGTCTGAGTATGCACATGCGTGCATATGTGTATGGAGGCCAGAGGTTGACAGCAGGTGTCTTCCTCTACTGCTCTTCAATATTTTTTAGACAGGGACTCTCACTGGAACCCAGCATTTAACTGACTTGACAGGCTGTCCATCAATCTCTGGGAATATGCTTATAGCTGCCCACCCCGTGCAAGAGTTTCGAGTATGTACACCCACACTTGGCTTTCTACATTGGTGTTGAGAATCTAAACTCTGGTACTACTGCATGTATGGCAGATATTTCCAAACTAAGCCACTTCTCCAGCTCCTGTTCAGCATATATTAATTGATGCATGGATACCATCATGGCAGCCTGTCCTCAAGCGACTCTCCGTCCAGGGTACATGAGATGATTACCATAGTTATAACACCCCATGTACTTTAGTGCCCTGTATACAAGGGGGCAGGAGACATGGGACTATAGAGAATGTAGGGATTCATCTACCTGCATGAAGTGTCACGACCGATGGAGGTCTTTCTCAGAGAGGTGACCCTTCAGGGGACATGCTGAGAAATGCTCGACCAGGCCGAGGGAGGAACATTCATTTCGGAGGTTGGTCATATGTCAACTGAAGGTTACGTGTTTTAGTTTTCAAAAGATCAGGAAGTACCAGGAAATGCCTAAAAAAATGAACTGAACTGGTTTTCCTTACTCTTTGTGTGTGTGTGTGTGCATGTTCAGTATATAGGCATTTTAGTAAAAACACGTGCTCATGCAGGTTTATATGTGTACACTTGCTTTTCACCGGTCAAGGTTGGGTGTATTCCTTGATTGTCCTGCCCCCTTATTTTTTGAGCCAGTATCTCTCGCTCAGTCTGGAGCTCACCAATCGGTTAGGCTGGCTGAGCAATGAGCTCCCATGATCGGCTCTGCTGACGACAGATTACCTGAACTGAGGTTCTCAGGCTTGCATAGGAAGTGTTTTACAGGCTGAGCTTTCATTTTATAAATGGACTATCCCCTCAGTTTGACTTTTTAGTGGGACATGAAGAATCTTCCTTGTGGGAATCAGGTGACTGCTTCAATAACAAGATAATTCCGTGTGTGGAAGAGGGAGGCCAGCCACTGGTACTGGCAGCCTGATTAGGTCTTTGGCCTGGCTTTGATGGCTGTCTGTCCTGCCTGCATCCACAGCGGACAGCCTAGTTGACACTGAATGTTTTGCTAATTATCTAATGATGTAAATAGAGTCATTTCAGTAATCATGCCCAACTGGTCTCCCCTTTAAATGATGACTGTAATTCTGCCTAAAGTCTATTCCATGAGGAAATGGGCAGATGACACGCAAGAGGGCTTAGAAATAGCATTGCTATGGAGACAAACTATAGAACACATGACCACAGGATGGATAGGAGAAGAAGAAAAACAGTCTTACAAAGACCTGACTGATGCATCCATCAAATTCTCCACATCAAATCTGCACTTGGTCCGAACTGCCCACCCTGACTATGTAGTTACTGTATCACATGAGCCCTTGTTTCAATGTCTGAACATCTCCACACTGAGTATCAGGTTTGGGGAAGACCACACATGTCCTCACCTAGCCCAGGCCCTAAGACTCTTGGTCCAGCATGCCTTGTAAAATGGCCTGAGCATGAGAACATCAGGTGGGTGAAGCTTTTAGAAGCCAATGCTGTGGTTCACATTTTGCCATTTTTCTCCTGAGAGGTGACTCTTTAGAAAAACCAAAAAGAGGGACTAAAGTGAACAGAACAGAATTCAGGCTTTTTTTCAGAGCTATCCTAACCTCAAAATACCATCATAAACCTCCCTTCAGCCATAAACAGCTTCCTGGGGTTGCTTCTGTACTAAGTAAGCTAGCACAAATTAGCATGTACTGCTAAATGCTTGGTATTGTGACTGGCATTCAGCAGTACTTCCATAATATTAGCTAAAATACTGCTGAGGAGACCTCTAGAACCTTGACAGCCAGGGAATCACCATGAACTTGACCTAAGAAAAATACAAAAGAAAGGCAAATGACTGGAGATGGAAAATACATGAGAGAAAGGGGGAAAAAAAACTATCTGTGGAACTTGCTTCAAGCTACAACATACAGAAAAATATGCATCAGGAAAGAATCTGAACAATGCAGACAGTAGAGAGGCATTCAGGGTCATCTGAAGTGTGACTACAAAAATTCCCACAGCCTGGAGGTCACAGACCAACAGAATGTGCTGTTCATGGCCAGGTATTTATTTCGCGCTTGGCAAACCCAGTGCCCATCTTGCAAGTGTCTCCCATCTGCGCGCTCGTCCTTCTGCCCTGCCATGTGTTTACAGAAGACTATAAACATAAACCACTTGGGCCAATTCAGCTTGTCATTTCAGAAGAGACCATGTTGGGTCCCAAAGGACAGGGCAGTCATAAAACAAGAGTTCAGGGGTCCCTGAAGCTCTGCACTCTTCTCATCAGAAATGATTTGTGTATCAGCAAGGAAGGATTCATAGCCTCTGCCTTGTCGTTACTGGGCTCAGGACTCTAGAAGGTGACACTCGTGTTCTCATTTAGCCTTAGCTAGGCTTCTGTCCCTTTCAGCTTCATCTACCATGTAACTCATTCCCAAACAAAGCATCCATTCCCTGTTAAGCTATGGTGCCACTCACTACAACTTGCAGGTCCTGTTAGACATGGCTATATGATTTTACCTGAATTAGGTAACCCCTCATCTAAAAAGAGAGGGAAAATGGTAATAATAAAAGTTGTCTCCTAATTAGGCAGATAAATGGTCACATGTGTCTGGTGCTATGATCTTTATGGGCACTCCATACATGGCAGCTAATACTAGGAGATCAGATTTTTCCCCAAGGGTCAAAGCATAGTTCTTTATTTTATTATTCTTTCTGTGGCTTGTTATTCTATTCTTTTGCAGTTATGTTCTTCTACCTTGATGTTTCCCTTCTTCTTTGTCTTTATTTTTTCTATGACAGTGTATATATGTATATACCCCTGCAAAATCTTTCAAACAATATAAAAATCTCAATATGGTTGAATTCTACTTTTTAAGACAATGATTACAATAAATACAAGTAAAAATGCTTCTCATTTCCTTACATGATTAAACACTGTACATATTACAGGGAAAAACAAATTATTCCTACAAACCCACTTATAGCTAAACATTTCTTTTTATTGCTTTTATTGAGCTATATATTTTTTCTACTCCCTTCCCTTCCTCCCCCCTCCCTTTCTATCCTCCCATGATCCCCACACTCCCAATTTACTCAGGAGATCTCATCTTTTTCTACTTACTATGTAGTTTAGATCCATGTATGTCTCTCTTAGAATTCTGATTGTTGTCTAGTTTCTCTGGCATTGTGAATTATAGGCTGGTTTTTCTTTGCTTTATGTCTGAAAGCCACTTATGAGTGAGTACATATGATATTTGTCTTTCTGGGTCTGGGTTACCTCATTCAATATGATGTCTTCTAGATCCATCCATTTGCCTACAAATTTCAAGATGTCATTTTTTTCCACTGTGTAGTACTCCATTGTGTAAATGTACCACATCTTCTTTATCCATTATTCGGTCAAGGGACGTTTAGGTTGTTTTCAGTTCTGGCTGTGACAAGTAATGCTGCTATGAACATAGTTGAGTACATGTCCTTGTGGTATGATTGAGCATCCTTTGGGTATATACCCAAAGGTGGAATTGCTGGATCTTGAGCTAGGTTGTTTCCTAATTTTCTGAGAAATTGCCATACTGATTTCCAAAGTGGCTGTACCAGTTTGCACTCCCGCGAGCAATACAAAAGTGTTCCCTTTACCCCATATCCTCTCCAGCATAAGCTGACATCAGTGTTTTTGATCTTGGCCATTCTTACAGGTGTAAGATGGAATCTCAGAGTTGTTTTGATTGCATTTATCTGATGGCTAAGGATGTTGAGTATTTCCCTAAATGTCCTTCAGCTATTTTTTGATTCATCTGTTGAGAGTTCTCTGTTTAGATCCATACCCCATTTTTTTATTGGACTATTTGCTCTTTTGGTGACCAATTTCTTGAGTTCTTTGTATATTTTGGAGATCAACCCTCTGTCCTATGTGGTGTTGGTGAAGATTTTTTTTCCTGTTCTATAGGCTATTGTTTTTTCTTGTTGACTATGTCTTTTGCTTTACAGAAGCTTTTCAGTTTCAGGAGGTCCCATTTGCTAATTGTTTCTCTCAGTGTCTGTGCTACTGGGATTATATTTAGGCAGTGGTCTCATGTGCCAAAGCATTCAAGGCTATTTCCTACTTTCTCTTCTATGAGGTTCAGTGTGGTTGGTTTTATGTTGAAGTCTTTTATCTATTTGGACATGAGTTTTGTGCATCGCGATAGATATGGATATACTACTGTGTGCTCTCTGACACCCCCAGGCTGGTTATTCATAACCCAGTGACCATGGCCTTACAGGAAGAAAGGCACCTGTGACTACCTGTCCTGTGAGGCATGGTGTGCCTGTGGCCATTACCTCTTAATGATAGTCTAAGTTATTCTTTCTGAATGTGGCAGCTACATAGTCGATGAGGTTAGAGATGAGTACCATCACCAAACCAGAGTTTTAACACCTAGTATATCCATATCTATTTCATTCTTCTACATGTTGATATCCAGTTATGCCAGCACCATTTGTTGAATATGCTTTCTTTTTTCCATTTTATATTTTTTTAATTCTTTGTCAAAAATCAGGTGTTTGTAGGTATGTGGATTGATATTTGGTTCTTCAATTAAGATTCCTTAGTTCTCCTGTCTGTATTTTTTTTTTTTTTTTTTTTGGTTTTTCGAGACAGGGTTTCTCTGTGGTTTTTATGCCAATACCAGGCTCTTTTCTATACTGTAGCTCTGTAGTAGAGTTTGAAGTTTGGGATTGTGATGCCTCCAGAAGTTCCTTTATTGTGCAGGATTGTTTTGGTGGCTAACCTAGGCTTTTTGCCTTCCCATAAGAAGTTGAGTATTGTTCTTTCGAGGACTGTGAAGAATTTTGCTGTGATTTTGAGATCATATTTTTATTAGAAGTCTTCAGTGAGGAGTCTGTCATGACTAATTGTCAAAATGACTTCAAAAAGCTTCTCCTTTATGAACTATTCAAGATGAATCTATAGAACATCATATTTAATAAACACTTAACTCACCCAATTATAAGTACATAAATGTAGACTTTCCCATCTCTCAGCAAGGTCATCACATAGAGAAAATAAAAGGGGCATAAAACAATAAGGCAACAGGAGCTTGGTGTGCAAGCAGGCATGCCAATAAGCCGTGGAGCTCTGCTGTTCACAGCCTGGGGGTGAAAAGAGGGAGGTAGGATTTGGATCTGCTGAGGATAGATAAAGTTCATACACAGTGAGCTGTGTGCTCTCAGACACCCCGAGGCTGGTTATTCATAACCCAGTGACCGTGGCCTTGCAGGAAGAAAGGCTCCTGTGACTACCTGTCCTGTGAGGCGTGGTGTGCCTGTGGCCATCACCTCTTAATGATAGTCTAAGTTATTCTTTCTGAATGTGGCCGCTACATAGTCAGAGTTTTAACACCTAGTGTACACATGGGACCATGGTATGACCAGGCTTCCAGAGCCTGTGGATGAGAACAGGGTGATACTAACACAAATGCTCCACTGTTAGTGATTCTCAGCCCCCACCTGTTGATTTAGAATTTGGGTCCTTTTATGCCAATCCCCAGTGGCCTTGGTTGGATCTAGGCATCTCTAGTGTGGTTAATGTCACTTATGTCTCACACTGTCCCTGGACCTAGAATTGTCAGATATGGATGTTAGGAACCAAACCTGGGTTCCCTGTGAGAACAGTATGGAGTCAATCATTGAGCCATGTCTCCAAACCCCAAACACATTTTTTTAAAAAATTTGTATTCATTTTACATACCAATCACAGTTCCCCCTCCCTTCCCTCTGCCCTCTTCCCCCCCCCCCCAGCCACCCACCTGCTCTCAATCTCCTATGCACTCCTTAGAAAGGGTACGCCTTTCCATGGGGAGTCAACAAAGCCTGGCACTTTAAGTAGAGGAAGGACCAAGCCCTTCCCGCCTGCGTGAAGGGTGAGCGAGGCATCCCACCATAGGGAATGGGCTCCAAAAAGCCAGCTTATGCACTAGGGATAGTTCCTGGTCTCACTGCCAGGGCCACCTCAAACAGACAAGCTATACAACTGCCACTCATAGGCAGAGGGCTGAGTTCAGTCTCTCGTAGGCACCCGAGGTGTTGGTCTGGAGTTCATGGGTTTTCAAGAGTTCAGGTCAGCTGCCTCTGTGGGTTTCCCTGTCATGATCTTGACACACACACCCCCACCCATATAATCCTTCCTCCCTCTCTTCGGCTGGACTCCCAGAACTCTGCCTGGTGCTTGGCGTAAATCTCTGCATCTGCTTCCAACAGTTACTGGATGAAGACTCTATGATGACAGAGTAGTCACCAATCTAATAACAGGGGAAGGCCAGTTCAGAAACCCTCTCCATTATTGCAAGGAGTCTTAGTTTGGGTCATTCTTGTAGATTCCTGGGAATTTCTCTAGCACAAGATTTCTCCCTAAACCTATAATGGCCCCTCTATCAAGATATCTCTCATTGCTCTCCCTCTCCATCCCTCTTCCATATCAACCATGCCATTCCCTCATGTTCTCAGCCCCCAGCCCTCCCTCTACTGCCTTTCCACCCTCAGTTTACCCAGGAGATCTCATCTATTTCCTTTTCCCAGGGAGACCCATGTGTCCCTCTTAGAGTCCTCCTTGTTACCTAGCTCCTCTGGAGCTGTGGATTGTAGTTTAGTCACCCCTTGTTTTACATCTAGTATCCACTTATGAGTGAATATATACAGTGCTTGTCATTCTGGGTCTGGGTTACCTCACTCAGGATGATTTTTTCTATTTCCATCCATTCACCTGCAAATTTCAAGATGTCATTTTTTATAGATGAGTAATACTCCATTATGTAAATGTACTATTACATTTTATTTATCCATTCTTCAGGTGAGGGGCATTTAGGTTGTTTCCAGGTTCTGGCTATTACAAATAACGCTGCTATGAACATTGTTGAGCAAGTGTCCATGTGGTACAATTGAGCATCCTATGAGTATATGCCCAAGAATGGTAATGCTGGGTCTTGAGGTAGATTGACTCCCAATTTTCTGAGAAATTGCCATACAGATTTCCAAAGTGGCTGTATAAGTTTGCACTACCACCAGCAGTAGATGAATGTTCCCTTACTCCATATCTTCTCCAACACAGACCATACTCAGTGTTTTTGAACTTAGCTATTCTGACCTATGTAAGATGATGTCTCAGAGTCTCTTTGATCTGCATTTCCTTGATAACTAAGGATGTTGAGCAATTCCTTAAATGTCTTTTGGCCATTTGAGATTCTTCTGTTGAGAATTCTCTGTTTAGGTCTGTACCCCATTTTAAATTGGATCATTTAATAGCTAGTTTCCTGAGTTCTTTATATATTTTGGAGATTAGTCCTCTGTCAGATGAGGGGTTTGTTAAGATCTTTTTCCTATTCTGTAGGCTGGTTTTTTTTTTTTTATTTACTGTGTCCTTTGCCTTACAGAAGATTTGTTGTTTCAGGAGGTCCCATTTATTGATTGTTGCTCTCAGTGTCTATGCTGCTGGTGTTATATTTAGAAGTGGCCTCCTGTGCCGATGCATTCAAGGCTACTTCCCATTTTCTCTTCTATCAGGTTCAGTGTAAATGAATTTATGCTGAGGTCTTTGATCTACTTGGAGTTGAGTTTTGTGCAGGGTGATAGATATGGATCTATTTAAAATCTTTTACATATTGACATCCAGTTATGTGGCCACCATTTGTGGAAGATGCTTTCTTTTTTTTCCACTATACCATGTTGGCATCTTTGTCAAAAAATCAGGTGTTCATAGATGTGTGGATGATGTCAGAGTCTTCAGTTTGGGTCCATTGCCCTTGTGTCTGTTTTTGTGCAACTACCAAACTGTCCCAAACACATTTTTAATTCATGGACTCTCCTCATTATCTCAGTGATCCCTACCCACCTGGGGTATTCTGGACTTGGTATTTAAGCTTGCTGAAGGACATCACAGGTCAATTTGTCATCTGTTAACAATAAGTCCCATAAGATAGCTTATCCTCCTGACAGGTCTCGTCTTCTCCAGTCCCCACACTTCTTTATGTAGAACCTAGTTACAGGAGAAATGGAGTCTTAAACATTCTCCTCTCATCTCTCCTCCTCTCCAACTTCCACACACCATACACTTGGTTAAAAACCTCTCTTGCTGTTTATTTACTTAAAAAAAAAAAAAAAAAAGGCCATCCTCTTCCAGAAAGCTGTTTAGCACCGCACCACTTAATTTCTCCTTAAGGTAGAACATGCCAGATGTAGTCTTTGTCCTAAGCCATGAATCTTATTTTTAAGCAGCAGCGAACATTGCAGGAAACTAAAATAGCAGTGATCTCCCAGGTGCCAACTCTCGGAGCAGAGGGACAGGCTAGAGTCTATGCACGCATCCCCCTGGAACAGCTGTTCCAAGGGGGCCATATTAATGAGGGAATGACTCTAACTGGTGGCTCCTGGCCAGCAGCTGGTCACACCTGAGTGTCACTCAATGTAGAAGCATGCCACGTTTATGCTTCAGCTAAATTCTCCTATATCTCACCTCCCTTGGCTGAACACCCTTGGGTTAGGCATTGTTGGCTGCTCCTCAGACATGCTGCTGACAGATGAAGTGACGAAGTGTACCCCAGAGCACTGAACAGTCAGAGCAAAGTAGCCAAGTGTGAAATGCAAGTGTCCCTAAAGGTTCAGTAAAATGTGCCTGTCATCCTATAATATAGCTGGGTTAGGTTACTTTAACATAGCATTATAAAATAAAATACTGCTACAAATAAAATTTCTCAACTGATATACCCAGTAAGGAATGTCCCATGTACACACACGAAACTACATTCCCCAAAGTACTTTTTTAATGAACACTAATAGCTCCAGTACTCCAGTCACCCCCCAGGGCCTGTTGGAGAAGTTCAATGTTTCTGGGAACTTGATCCAGAAACCTCACTCTAAAGCCTGAGCATCAGTTTGCTGAGATTCCTCTTTTCTAGACTTGGGGAAGGGTTGGGGAGGGGGTTGGGGTTTTTGTTTGCAGGTCATTGTTGCCTAACCCCAAGCCCCATAAACAGCATGAAGGAAAAAGATGGGGTTGGCAGAGTAGTAGGAAGGCTGTTTAATGGAGGTAAAGAGGCAAAGCCCCAGGAAGAACCATGAATGTCCCTTTCCTATCTGGCTTCATTGGGATCCAAGGAGTACCATAAAGAGGCAGAACACAAGTTGGATGATGCCTGTGTCATAATGAAGATTGACAAAGTGCCATTCCAGTCCATACATGTATTCCTAAATTTACACCCAAAATTAACCTCCCAGGCCTTCCATCTTTCATCATCCCTCCCTATATCCTATACTTAGCAGTGGAGACCTTTATTGGAAAGAGCAGATTTGTTTCCACTGGTGGAAACGCCTTGATGTGGCTTTGCCCTTAATGTAGCAATCCCAACTGGCCTATTCGTCACAACCTTCAGGTCGAAGGAGCTCTGAAAATGATGACAATCCAGGTGATGCTCAGATTCAAGGGTGTTATCCCCAAACCTGATCTCACACACCAGGTGGAATAAATGTTGAGGATGTGGCAATCAGCTGATACCCTACCGTCCCAAAGACCAGGAGGAAGGAACGGGAGATGCAAACAAACAGGGGGATAACCCTTGGTTCCTTCAGGCAAGTTTGTTATAATATTTAAGAATCATTTGTTTGATTTCTCTAAAAACGAAAAGAAAAACAGAAGTATAAAGTAAACCCCTTCTTCATTCTGTGAAAGTTTATTTAATCCATCCTTTCGTCTTTAAAGAGCCTTGTACCTGAGCACTTGACAGGCGATCCCAGGGCTGAGTTGTCCTAGCTATCTTGGTAGACGACTATCTACCCTCAATCGACAAATAAACACATTTTAAAATACATCTGTGAAATGGTACAATAAACTAAAGATGGTAGGATTGCCCCTAGTCTTCATTTCTAAGAAGGGATATGGGGTACAGTGGGTGCTTAGATGTTGATTATCAAAAGTTTTGTGGAAATCTGATACCCACTTTATCACAGAAGAAGGAGATATATAACAAACTGCTACAGAGAGACTACCCACATTCAGTAGCCATGTGGACATTATTGCCATGGCATAAATAAGGGTCACTGTACCAGGTTCCTAGGGTCATGGAGAATTTCTACAGACCCTGTGGTAGCTTTGAGATGCAAGGCCATTCACCAATCCTGATGTCCCTGATGATCTTATTTACTGATGAGGTCTTCTTCCAGCCTCCCAGACAAAAGGATCTTCATTTCAAGCTGGGAGAGTCTTCTGTAGGAACCATGTATGACAAAGATGGTAGACTTTTCGGAGGGCTTTGCTGAAATTCTCCAGAGAACCCCAAGAAGAGCAGACATCACTCCCTTCCTCCTCTTCAAGCACTCTCATTCTCATTTCTTAGATGTGGTCTTGCCATGCCCAGGTAGCTCCAGATTACAGGAGAAACAGCAACATACCCAGAAGGGCTCAACATCTGTGTGGATACAGCACAGATGTAAGCTGTCTCCCCAGGTCTAGGTACACTTAAAGAAATCAGCTTCAAATCAGCAGGGCTCTTATAAAAAGACCACATGTTTCAAATCCCATGTAGAAAGAAGACCATTAGAAATACAACTACAGAAGAGCCCGTGCCTTTAGAATAGGTCTTGAAACTGTATGATCCAAGGAATAACTGAGGGCATCTGGGGCATTAGAAGTAGCTCAGCATGGCCCAAAGACTTTATAGGATCCTGGGGGAATACTTTCAAAGAGTTTTTAAAGGTAGAAAACATGGGCATCTGGATTACTTAGAAGAGAAAATTTTGTTAAATACTTGACTGGGTGGAATGAAGACTTTCTAGTATCAGCTCTGTGTAAATGGGATGTCCCATTGGGACGGAGGGAATGGGACAGTTGAGGCTCCAATAACAGCTGGGAGGAGCTAGCTGTGAAAGCTGTAAGCTTTGACATCAATCTGTGTATAAGCTTGGGATTCAGCTTGGGTTTTATAAGACTTGAAAAAAATTTCTGATCTTTGATTTATTTGTGAAATTCATATAATGTCTGCACGAATGAATTGTCATGTAAGTGAATAAAATATTGACATTGGTACTCAGTGCAATGTAAACATGAAATTGGCAAGTTTTGTTGCTACTGCTGTTATCTAAGTTTGATAATTATAAGGGGGAAAGTTTATCATTTCTTCCAAGTTCCTCAGTCCTCGGCTTTTCCAGTTATTGTGGGTCCCAGGCCATCAAATTCCCTGGTATTGTCTTACTAATGTTCTCAATGTGTCTAGGGTTTTTTCCATTTTATCAATGTTGTCCTATGCATTCTTAATGACCAATATCCTCAGTTTTACTGCCTCTCTTCTCCCCATAATCGAGAACAATTTTCTCTCTATCTCTGGTCTTTGTACCTTTGCTTTCTTCTGTGATAACTAGCCATGTAATATAATGGCCCAGTTAACTTCCCCTTAAAGTATTCTTCCGGCCAGGAGGGAAGGGCTCAGCACAACACCTGGTCAACAGTTGATAACTGTTCAAAATTCTAAGTAGTCACAGGGACAGACCTTTTACTAATGGGATTTTATAAACCGTGACCAAAAGTAACTGAGGTGAGGGAGAAATGTATTGGACCTATAATTCCAGGATACAGGCATTATTGCAATGGATGTCAAGGCAAGAACTTAAAGTATCACATCCACAATCAAAAGAAGAGAGAAAAATGTGTAGATCCTGCCTTACTCACTCTTTAATCAGTACTCAATAAGCCCCCTCTATTCTACTCATATACCGCTCAAGACCCCTATCCAGTGAAGGATGTCACCCACAGTGGGCTGGCTCAACCAATAATCAAGAGAATCTCCTATAGACATACACATGAGCAAGTTGACATCTAAAATAAACCAACACCCTGAGGAATCTTAAAACTCACTGAGACCCCTGTCTTCTTTGCACCCACCTTAGGAAAGAGCAGAGCTACATGCCAAAGCGCTGGCAGGATGTGCGCGTGGGAGACTTTGTTCAAATGCGGTGCAATGAGATCGTCCCAGCAGACATCCTTCTCCTCTTCTCCTCGGACCCCAGTGGGGTCTGTCACCTGGAAACTGCCAACTTGGATGGAGAGACCAACCTCAAACAGAGGCGTGTTGTGAAGGGCTTCTCACAGCAGGTAAGGTGCTTTCTACATGATCTCACCTAGTGAGGTCAGAGGCAAGAAGCCATCTCATCTCCTAGAAAGCTGAACTTAACACTACAAGGAAGAGAGATGAAGGTAGCAGTATAACAGGACCCAGCTACTAGTTGGGGTTTTTGTTTTGTTTAGTTTTTACAGCCGGTTAGTCCCCAAAGAAAATCACACAGAGGTCTACATAAGTTATAAACTATTGGCCCATTAGCTCAAGCTTCTTATTAGCTCTTATAATTTATATTAACCCATTATTCTTATCTATGTTAGCCACATGGCTCGATATCTTTTTCAGCAGGGCAGGTCACACCCTGCTTCTTTGGTATCTAGACAGGACTGCTGAGGAAGCTTCCTTCTTTCCAGAATACTCCTGTTCTCATTGCCCCACCTCTATTTCCTGTCACATTGTCCCGCCTATACTTCCTGCCTGCTACTGGCCAATCAGCATTTATTTAAAACATAATTGACAGAATACAATTGTCCCACACCATTTGCCCCATGTTGGGTACCAGATGAAGATGTAAGTCACAAAACAATCCCACACCATGGCAGGTGCCTCTTTAGAAGCTCACTCCTCCCAGCAGCTCTCTAGGTAGCTATCATGCTCATATCACAGATGAGGACACTGAGGCCAAAAATGTCTGTAACTTGATGAAGACCTGAGTTCATAAGTGATGACTAAGCTCATCCACTTGGACAACTGACCTTGTATTCAAAACTAGGTACTATAACTGCTCAGCTACTAATGCAGCCAACCCTCTCCTCTCTGCTCAGCCTGCTCATTCTGCCCAGCTCAGAGCTAAGCATGAATCCTCAATATTCCTTTGACTCCTTCTCAATCACAGCAAGATATAGTAGTTATTTTCTTCATGTGCTAGTGTGTGTGTGTGTGTATGTGTGTGTACAGACATCTGTGTATAACATCGGGTCTGTCCTCAAAAGCCATCCACCTGTTTATTGAAACAGGGTCTCTCATGGGTCTAGAGCTGAGTAGGCTATGCAAGCTGGCCAGCAAGCTCCAGGAAACCATGTGACTCTGCCTCTCCCCTGCTGGGATTGCAAGCACATATCATGCTCAGCTTCTTTTTTTAAGTGAGTTCTGAGGCTCGAACTCAAGTCCTCATGCTTACACAGCAAGTGCTTAACCAACTAAGTCCCCAGTTTTCCCTTATGTGTACTCACCTTATTGACACTGCTAATCTCCTAGGTCAAAGAGCCCTCACTGACACTTTTGTTATTTCTTTGTACTTAACATCAGCGGTGCTGGAGGGTAGAAGAAAGGCAGATAGTTTGGGGTGACCAAATTCGGCTCTAGGTTTTGACAGAACTGGACTTAGCTATTAAGTTCTGTCATATATAAGCTGTTTTACACAAGCTGTCACCCTCTCACATCTTAGTTCCTTTACCAGGAAAAAATAGGCAAAAATAATACCTTTTCTCTAGAGTAGCTCTAAATACTAAATGGTATAGACCTGGGTTACTTGGCATGAACATCACACTGAAAGAGACTGGTAAATAGTTACTACTATTATCAATGATTTTAATAAACAGTTTGTGGGCTAATTGGGTATGATATTCCATTTTTTTATTAAAATTCTCCTTATGGGATTTGATCTCCAAACTGGCACCTTTCTCTAATGATGGAAAAAGAGAATTATGTCACTTTTTATTCTGCCTGCTTTTGGCTAAGAAGAAATTAAATAAGTCAGGGGATTAGGCATGAAGAAAGCAAATGTCCCATTCCTCCGAGGGTCTCACAAGCTGCAGTTCTATGATACACACCATTTCTCAAGATGAACCATAGTGCTCTGCCTCAGCTTGCTTCCTCCACAGGACCTGATGAGCAGTGTTCAAAAATGCTCCCTATGTAATTGACAGTTGCCCTAAGTCTGGTCTCCTCTCCACTCTCAGCCAGGACTGACAACAGTTGTCCCATAGCTTTGCTGTGAGCATGAACTGGAATAAGGAAAGCAAAGAGCAAAATAAGGGCTTGGTGAGCACTACACACACAACAGGTGGTCTTGATGGCCATCAGAACTGGACCCCACCTTCACCACACTCACTGCAGGGACCACAGCTCTTGACCTCTTGCTCTCTGAACCCTATTGGTCTGACTTGGCCTCTTGAGTTTCACTTTCCTTGGCTTCTCCCTCCCCCACTCACTGAATCACATTAGGGTTTACAAAGAGGAAGACAGCAGTCTAGTGTACAGTCACAAAGTCCTTCATGACAGGCAAGAAAAATCTAGATCTAGATGTGAGGCTCTGTGACCTATCTCCTTGGTCAGAAACCTTTCTAGCCAAAGCTTACAGTAAGAATCACACATCACACACACTCACACCGTGTGCATAGGTGAGTCTGATGCCTTAGTCTGGATACAGGCAAGGGTGTCTTAGACTTGGTCTTTGATTCTATTCCTCCTTTTTTAAGTTATATCTGGAAATAATAAACTTCTGTTTGAGTAAACAGCTCTGCTTTAACTTTTCTGACTTGAGCATCTTCTTACACTTTGAAATCTTGTTTCTTCCTCTCTTATTTCAAAGCTGTTGAACATCAGCCATTGACATCTCTTCTTCCTTTGGCCTCAGCTCCTGACCGTTTCTAGGATATCAAGCAGATACTTTGGGATTTCACTAAAGTGTAGCTGCACGAAAGAGTCCTTCATACTCCAGCACCTCAACCATTCCATTCAATAAACATTTCTAATTCCCACCCTGAATTCTCATCAGGGACTTGGCATTTCTAAAAAAGGTAAATTCATACGTGAAAGAAAGGCGATTTATTGACTTGGCTTCCGGAGCCCTTTGTCCTTGTCCTGATTTCCCTTTGCTCAAGAGCATTTGGGATCCACTAACAACAATAATAAGCTTGAGTCCACGGTTAGAACTTTGCATGATTAACTCGTCCTCACAACAGCCCAATGGATGGACACCATCATCATCCTCATTTCACCAATAAGGAAACTAGGACATAGATAAGCCACGTCTTTCACCCATAGCGGTAGAGTTGGAACCAGAATTCAAACCTTCATTTGTCCTTAAAGTCCATGGGAGCTCATCTTCCTGGCCCTTGGCTGTTGCCTTGCATTTACGCAGGGCTGCAGACAGGAAAGCACTTATTTATCACTTACAGATTTCTTCCAGACATAAGTAGCAGGTTGCTAGAAGAATAAAGCAGTGGGATTAAAGGATTAAATCCCAGCCCACTCTCTGGACAGGGGGAGCCTTGGTTGCTCTCTGTTCCGTTTCTCCCTATCTTTAATGCATAAATTTTCTTGGATGTGCACAGAATTTACTATTAGCTAATGCCGTCCCACAGAGTTTCCCCCAATGTACTGAACAAAGATATGGATGAGAGTTGCAAGAAAGGAGAACACTGTAAAGATAAATGAGATCAGAAGATAACAGGCTACGTGTTTTAAATACTTCCCTGTCAGATTTCTCTGATCCTTTAATAAGCCACAAGGAGGAAAAGGAGTGAGTCTTTTTTATTTATTTAAGAACAGACTCTTTTATTCCAAAAATCAGAGCCCAGAACAGCCATTAGAAGGGTGAGATCACTCTTAGAGACTTGCTGCAGATACATAGTGAATACTCAGAATGTGACATCGCTGTCCTTCTCCATTGCCACAATGGAACAATGACTTACAGGACCTGTGTATGCATAACTTGAAAACGGCCCCCAAGATGTCTTGATATAAACTCACTGATACCTTCCTGAAAATAGAACAAAGGAAAAGCACCATTCCAGTCTGGCAGTCGGGGGTGGGTGGGAGAGACACCTGCCAATTGCCATGAATCCATGTGCTTCTTCCTGCATGGCCACACTTCTGAACACATTATCCTTTGAGCCCATATATCCACTCTGTGCAGAGGGTGTCACTATCCTCATCAGAGAGCACAGGAAAGGCAGATCTCACTATCCACTCAGAAGATTTTGAATGCCTCCTAATATGATTTGCGTAGGAACTTGGTGTTTTGAATAATGAGTCTTGGTGGCTTTTGTTAGTTTTCTCTATAAATTTCTATATTTCATGTGACCCTTTGTCTCCCCAAAGGACTTTTACTTACCTTAGAAATTGTTATAAGTACCCACTTCACATAATATTTTCATTGCCCTGAAATGGTGAGAGACTGAAGGTGGCTCCCTTAGGTAAGGATTTCCGGAGATAAACAATGCCCAATATTGTCCCAAGATCTTGACTCATGGTCAAGTTAAACTAATAAGCTAGTACCCCATAGACACCATTCTCATGAAGGGTCCTATGTTAAGTCCCTAAGAGCATTTTTCAGAATAAACACATATTTGTGTTTCTATGGAACTTTGTGGAAGGGGACATTATTCTAGATTTGTGCAGACATGATCCTGACAGGGCAAAGTGACCATCCTCTTGACACAAGTAGTTTCTCCTTCTCTTTCCACAAGTGGAATTCTAAACATCTGGAGCGTCTAATAAGTGTCTGCTTTTCAGGACACTGTGGGGCCCTGAGTTGGTGTCCAAATCCTTTATCTCAGAACTAAAATTAGGCCAAAGCCATTATATTTTTAACTGGAATCTTCCTAGGGAGCCATTTTTGAATTCACAAAATCATTGACCTATTTTTGAAATAATAAGTCCCATATCACATTGCCAAGGAAGAGTTGGAAGCAAACAGTCCAATGTTATTATTATATTGAGTTCTATGCCCAGCAGCCAAAAGGACTTGACCAGGACGTAAACTTGCTCACTTACTTGTGACATTCTAAATTGTGAAGCCTCTGAAAATGACTATCTGTGCCTCTTATTTTGATAAATACAAAAGTTACTAAAGCAGAAGGAGCAGAAATGAATTCTTCTAATCAATACTCTAGATAAAATATGTTCTTGGATGTCTGTTATCTGAATGATTGAAACCTAAGTGCTACCAAAGCATGTTTCCAATCATTTTTCTGTATCAGGCATATGCTAAGCTAAGCCCAAATGTGGACTGGCCATTTCAGCTTATAAGAGCTACTCAGCAATAGGGAACTAAAGTGATTTTAACAAGAAACCCTGACAATTCACGTTCATATTGAACTTTGAAAAGTGGTGTCCTAGGGCAACACTGATTAATAATTGCATTTTGAACTCTTTGCTGAGCCTCCCTTTTAAAGGCTCCACCCCACCAACAGTTATTGCTTCAAAACCTCTGCTAAGTTAGAAACAATCATTGCTTCTCTGCAGTGGAAGTACTGATTTTAGCATATTTAGAAACAAGAGCACTCTCTTACAAATGAGTTGTGGTCCAGTAAAGGCAAAATTTTCATCATCTAAAAATCTCAAGTACAACAAAAGATGGTTGCCTGCTCTCTCAACCTTGTCTATCCTGAGAACCAGGAAAAATCTGCTTTCCTAGTAGATGTGAAATTTGGTAATGAGTCCTGCCTGTGACAAGTTGTTCAAAGTTTTTATCAAGAATATTTAGTGCTTTCCAGTTTATCCCTGATGGATAGTGGTTACATTTCTTGATTCATTTAATATATGATCTATTTAATAATATATAATACTATATGACACCAATGTGTAACAAATCAAGCTTGTGCTGTGGACAATGAGGTGTCTTCTAAGTGTTTTGTGCCTATTATATCTTGTTGTTTCTCACAAAACTCTATGGGGTGGTCATTTCTTAGATGCTCATAAAAAGTGAAGTAGTAACAACGCTATTATCCTGCCAGTGGGGGACTAAAATCACATTAAACTTGAGCAGACTTTTCTTTTCTGACTTTTCTTGGGGGAATTTTCAAGTATATATAAAAACTAAGAATGGGATGATATATGTTTATGTACCCATCATCTATTTTAAACAAGCAACACGGAATTAAACCTGGCCATCTATTCTCCCTCCTTCTTTGGCTCTGAAAAGTGTTTTTAAGGAAATCATCGACATCTTGGTGTTTCTCCAGCAAATATCTAATATGTGTCTCAGAATGCTAAGTTCTTCAAGCGCACCATTATCAATCCTGAAAAACACAATAATCCTTTGGTATTAACATTCTAGTCAATGGTCTTGACTGTTCACCAGTGTGTCTGCTTGAATCAGGCCAAATATTGACGTTAATGTCTTACATTTCTTTCACTTCAGAGTTTCCCATTTAGCTCTTTTCTTTCCTTGCACAGTTGGTATCCAGTTGTTTAATAAGCAAAGTTGTTTATTGTACAAAAATCCCCATAACCTGGATTTTTATGATTTTATTGTGTCCTTGTGATATCATTAACACATTCCCCTTTCTTGTATATTTTATAAATTGGAAACTTGATCCAGCACCTAAATCACATTAGAATGGACTGTGCATTTGGGAATGGGATTCATGATGCAGTGGTTGTTTTTCTATTGCGATGTTAAAATCGTGAGCAAAAGCAACATAAGGAAGAATTTCATTTTACCTCACAGTTCCAGAGAGATGGAGTTCGTTATGGCAAGAATACATGGCATAAGGAAAGAGTAAGAAACTATATTATCACTTTTCAGCCCCACACAGGAAGCAGAAAAGTAAAACAAGATGCTGTACAGGTCTTTAAACCCTCCAAGCCCACCCCCAGTAATATCCTTTATCGAGTAAGGCTGCTCTGCCTAAAGGCTCCAGAACCTCCCCAAACAACCAACTGGGTACCAAGTGTTCAGATTCACCAGCCAGGTACAATATTTCTTATTCATCCACCACACGCAGTATATGAACATCTCACATAAGATGGTTGATTTTTCCACTCCATTGGTGGTGATGATTGGTTAGATCCATAAATTCAATGGAATTTTTAAAGTGCTGATTTTCTGATTTAATTTCTTTCATGGAGCATTTGATTTTTTTTCTGAGATGTCAGGCGGAGGCAGAAAAATTCCCAGAGCATGTCAATCTGGCCTACACACACACATACACACACACAATTGGTTGCATATGACAAAATACTGACTGAAAATACCTTGCCAAAAATGAAAATTATTTGAAAAATGCAAAGTGAGTGGTGGATGAGCCTTAGGCCTTGTGGTACCAGGAAGTCAGAATCTATCAGGATAAGCCCCATCTCTTGTGTTTCCATCTTTGATCCCACCTGCCATTTGGTTCCCAGAGAGAAGTAATTAATGTTTTCTTTATCAAGAAAGCATCCCAGGGAAATAAACTGATCATTTATTCCTAGACCAGTCAACTATGGCCAGAGAGGTAGGGTGGCATCCTCTACCTGAAAGTCATGAGCAGAACTGATCTACGGAGAGAGGTTTCTGAGCAACAAAGTAGTGAATATCAGTCACACCCATTACAGACCCTGATCATAAAATCCTAGATTACACACAACCGAGACTACCAGCCATATTGTAGAGGGTCTGGATGTCTTCTGCCTTTCTCCTGTAGCCCCATGCTTGTCCGTCTTTCCCAAAGGCTACAGTCTTAGCTCCTCTTCCTTCCTAGCACTGCATGGAAGGCAGCAAGCAGTTTCTCACTCTTCTCTGGGCTCCTGTAGCCCTCGTTGCATCTCAATTGTCTTCGCCATTGTCTTTCAGTTAATCAAGTCACTTTCTAATTCGATGTTATTGGGTGTCTAACCACTGCCAGGTGCCAGGCTTGGAATTTCATTGCCACTGTTTATCAGCAGTAGTGACACATCACAGTTGTATCTTCTGTGAACAGCTCAATGCAACTTCTCAAGTTGGGATTTATGCCCTGTTCTTTACGACCTCCTTTGTCAAAAGCACTGGGTTTTCGTGTTGTCGTCTTGTGCTTTTGTTATCCATAGCAAGACAGTTTTGTATGGAAAGGGTTTGTCTTTGCAGTGAGACATCACTGCCCATCTGACAGCAGCTGTCTGTAGTTTATGCCTTATGTCACTCGCTCATTTGTTTGGTCACTGAGTGTAGATGGAAGATCTTCTCTGTGGGTATGCGATAATATATTCCTGGGGGTGGAAGAGAAAATAAACATGGGGGGGGGGGTGGGCTCGGCCTGCATGCTCTAATTGAGAATTGACGAATGAATGACACAGTCCTTGATAAGCAACTCTGCTAATAACTCCTTTTGGAAATGATCAGGGAGACAAAATCCTGCTTTTCCCAGTATTTCTTTAGAATGTCAAACCAATACTTTATTAGGAAAATGTCACAGTGAAACCTCAAACTTTATCAGTCTCAATTAAAAAAAAAAAACAGAATATTCATCCCTTGAAAGGGGGAAACTCAGTCTGCAAGGGTGAGCATCCCATTTACATGGGCTTCCAGGCCAAGCCACATTCTTATGTTTGACAGTGGCTGGCAGGAAGGCTGTCCAGGCTGTCGACTAGCTCCTCCTCCAGAGACAGAGGAAACTGCTCTCGCTCTTGTGGTTATCTTGTAAAGGACTCTCACCAACCAGGAACTAGAAAGGTTGTCACGCCAGTAACTTTCAATCGCTCCGGATAGGATTCTCAGAAATTGAGGGTTCTTTCTTTGCATTCCAGGAAGAGACCTCAGCCATTTAGCTCAGCAGCTAATGCATAGCAAACATTTCTTATTACACTTTAGATATCAACTAAAGCATGTTTTTTTTCCTCAAAACAATGTGTAAAGGGGAAGAAAAAGACCTTTTCCAAGTCTACAGCATTCCTCTACACTGCTTCCTTAGTTAGCATGGTGTTCTGCCTGTCTTTTTTTTTTTTTTAATAGGAGAAAGAGTTTATTGGGAGTTCACAGTTTCAAAGGGCAGTCCAAGACCAACATGGAAGCAGGCAGGTATGACATGACGCTAGAGTGGCCGCTAAAGTCTTATATCCTCATCTGTGTGTAGGAAGAAAAGAAAGAACTATCTAGGAATGATAACTTTTGAAACCTCAAAGGCCAACTCTCGTGACACACTCCTCCAACAAGGCCATACCTACTACTAATTTGGTACCCACTGGGGACCAAACATTAAAATACATGAGTCTATTGGGGCATTCTTATCCAAACTGTCATGCATACTGTAACAGAAAAAGTTTCAAAAATATATGTTTATTCTTCATTCAGTATGATTATTATTGTAGGAGTTCATTTAAGGGTGTTTTGTACTATTTTTTATTTATTTTCATTTCTTCACTGTAAGTTTTATTTCCTTCTTGAGAAAAATTCTTTTATAATACCATTCAACAAAAAAGGCATTCAGTATAATGAATTTTGAAAAACCATCATAAAAACAGTATATAGGACCCTTCAATACCCTAAAACGTCCCTCCTGTCATTTTTCTGCCAACTTCCTCCCCACCATTCTCAAAGTCTGCCCATCTTTTAACCCCTCCTTAATGTGGTCCATTGATCAGTCTATAGAGAGGCGTCCCTGCTCCTGCTTTACTCTGCTAACCCCAGCTAGCAATCTTCATGGTGGCTCCACGCCTGAGCATCATGGAGAAAAGGACTCAGCAGTCAGCAAGCATAGTGGCGACTGGTCCAACCCTTTTTTTCAACAAACATCTTTGGCTCATAGTAAAAAAAAAACTGGATGAATATGTATGTTCTGGCTTAGAGGAAAGCCTGGCTATTTTCTTTTCATCAGTGAGGAAAGTATTTCTTAAATGACAGAGAGGTTTCAAAACAATCTAAAACATTCTTCCTGTACTCTAGGAGTTTATAACTGTGGGTCACTGTTACTTTATGCCGATGGTTCTCAACCTTTCTAATGCTGTGACCCTTTAATACAGTTCTTCGTGTTGTGGTGACCGACCCCCCCCAACCATAAAATTAATTTAATTGCTACTTCATAACTGTAATTCTGCCGCTGTTATGAAACACTAATACAAAAATCTGATATTTCCGATGGTCTTAGATGAACCCCTGAGAGCAGGCCGTTTGACCCTCCACTGGGTCATCATCCACAGGCTGGGAACCATCGCTTTAGAACATCAAGACCCTATATGACTACAAAAAAAAATGTAGTAATGCTTTCAGTGTTCACTAGCAAAGGAAACATAGATTTAACAAAGCTACTGTGGAATTAGTGACCTTTTGTGGGAATTAGTCATTTAGCAATCTTGGTTAAAAACAGGAGTCTCAAACAAAAGACCTTAAATATGGAAAGGGGGACATATGGGAAGGATGGAACAACAATACAGGTGGGAGGGAGATAAAACAGGGTGCAGAGAGAAAATAAACAGACCATTAAAGACACGTATGAAACTGTCTTGGGATAAATGTAACCACTTAAAATATAAATGATTTGGAAAATAATAATTTAATAATTATTATTAAAGTAATAAATTAAATAGAATTCTTTTAAAAGTTAAAAAGTAATGTTACATCTGTGTATGAGACTTAGTTTTGCTCTATAGACAGCACTGTGGTTCATTAAGGAGGGACTTATGGATGCTACACTCTACCAACTAGCAAATAGAGAAACAGCTAGGGATTAGGCCATTTAAGACATTCTGATTACACGTGAGTGGTTTGATATTAAGAACTGTCTAAGTTTAAAGGAGTGACTACTACGACAAGTGGTGAAAATAGGGCTTATATCTGAAAATGAAAGTTTTAGGAATGGCCAACACAGAAAATGTGGGTACAAATCATTAAAAAGGCCCGGAGGCTCTGTTCCATGGACAAAGAACACTAAACACATCCAGTAATAGATTAAGAAAAAATAAAAGCTCTGGAAATGAAGAAACAGAAGCTCAATTAAGATGTGTGATCTTAGACAAGTCCATGGGTATCACTACCACTCAAATCTTCTCAATGAAATAGGGCTAAATTGTCCTAAATATTTGGTAAAGTTAGTACTTTATCAAATATGATATAGTAATAAAGGGTGTAGTTCTGAGAATCAGAATTTTACCAAATCGCATTCTTTTTTTTTTAAAAGTCTCCAAGAAAATGTGTCATGTGCCCATCCCATGGAGTTGACTAGGACACTGTAGTGTTAAGGGTCCTTTTCTTCACAAGTAACAGAATTCTCGGTGTCTAGGTCTAAGTAACTGAAACAAACGAGAAGTGTTGTAAGAATATGGGAGGGGAAAGAAGGGAAGGAAGATGCATATATAAACCTCATCCTCTTTGAGAAACGCATGGGGAATAGAGTGAGGGAAAGTAGGGGGAGCAGGGGGAGGGGAGGGAAAGGGAACTGGGATTTTTATGTAGAATATAAAGAGATCATTATAAATAAAATAAAAAATAAGGCTCAGAGGATGAAAAGAAAGTTTGATGATTTGGGCTTAGAAACCACAAGTAGAAAAGCAAGATGATGATGAACAATTGGAAGCAGTGATCACTTGACGGTCTTGTTTGATTTTCCATTCTGTTTGATTTCCTTGAGTGAGTCATTGCACTCACCTCACATTCCCTCAGTGGGGGAGTCTAAAAGGCAGACATCTTGACTTACATCAAGATATGAACGGGGAGATGAGGGACTTTGGGAGCTTGTTTTGCAAAGAATGCAAAAGGGGAGATGAATAAATGGGGCACTGACCCATTACAATCTCAAAGATAGGTGTGTACTTGCTTAACCAGTTTTATTGAACAACTTGATAATCCATTGTGAAAATGGTGGTGAGTGAACCTAGAAAAGTCAACCTGGAGGAAGATGCAAGGGATTCCCCATTCTAGCCTGTTTTTGCTGTTGGAATATACTCCAGCCAGATTGCTTCAGCTTGAATTGCCTTGGTGGCCTTGACAGTGGCCAGCTTGCTATATCTGGGACACAGGTCAGCCAAGAGTAACGCAACCTGAGAAGTTATTGCCCCCTGACACTTGGCCCAACTCATTTGGATTTCAAAGGTACGGATCATGGACACACCTGAACAAGATAGGGAACTGTGTGTCGTTTTATGGCTGTAGTAATGTTTTATGTCAATAGCCACTTCCTCCTCTCTGAGTCTCTTTCCCTTTCCCCAAGACTCATGTTCCGATAGCCAAAAACTACTCAAATTCATGAATGAGTGAAGAATGAATACATAAGACCTTGACTTTTGAAGACAGTTTTATGAGTGAGCTGTCCTAATTTGCCTTCTGTTGTTGTAGTGAAAACATGACCAAAAGCAACTTGGGTAGGAAAGAGTTTTTTTCATCATATAGTTTATCCATCATAAAGGCAAGTCAAGGCAAGGAAAGGCAGGAACTGAAGCAGAGACCATGGAAGAATGCTGCTTACTGGCTTGCTAACTTTACTTTCTTATACCAGGATTTGGTGGGTTTCACAGAAGAGATAGAAAAAAAAATGATAAATTAAAATCTCCCAAAGACTATTTTCTGGGCCATTTTTAATGCCTAAACTTCTACCCTTACCCTTTATTGGTACTCTATTTTCAAGTGCAAATGTGCTTAGCAAAAGCAGCATTGTAGTGTATGTTACTTGTAGTGAATTTTTGGTTCTCCACAATATATTAGAGAATGATTCATTCCATTGTATCTATTACATAGGGAAAAACAGAAAAAGGTATAAGGCTAAGAACTCAGACAGTAATCTTTCCTCCATGCATCCACATAAGACTGTGATTTGAAGGGTGACATTTCTGGAGTCAGTGGTTCTAAGGACAAAGCCACCTTCCTTCCCTGTTTGCTGGTGGCCCAAAGAAGGCATGGCTTCTACTTGAGTCTTAGTTCCTTTGGCTGTAAAATAAGAGTAGCAAATGAAACCTGACTGACAGGACTAATCACTAAAGAAGCGGCATTATTAAATACTTGATTGTTGGCATATAGTAAGTATTGATAAATGTGGCAAAAATCATCACAATATGAGAATGGGAGGAATGACTAATGATGGTCATGACACCAGCGATGACATCAGTTTGTTTGGATTCCAATGATGTGACCTGTTATCCTCACGGTTCCCTACCAACCACGAAACGATGCTCAGTTTGTTCTCATCTGTACACTTAACCAAGCCTCCTAAAGTTACTGTGGGAACTTAGGAGCATGTGCCTGACCCAGAGAAAGTATGCAAGAGAGGCTGATCTGCCCAAAAGCCCTGCAGAGACATTGCTCTGTCTTTTCTCTTATCTCTCCCTGTGCTTTGGCTGTGGCCAGTGGGACTCTTAGCAAAAAGTAGCAGCTTAGAGAAAAGACCAATTCACAATTAACGAGTTGGTTAGATGAGCTTTACCCATGAACTAGGATAATCTAGGGGCTGGGGAGGTGAGCCCTACCCCAGCTGGGAAGAGAATCAAAGTTGCTGAGCTTGGTTGATATTGCATAACCTAGTGATCATATCCATCCATCCACAGTCACAGACGCTTCCCTGGAGAAACCACAGCTTGTCCTTACAGGCAAAAAGAAACACATGGTCATGTTTAGAGAAAACGGTGCTAGGTAATTTGAGATCTAGCTCACTGGTTAAAAGAGCATATTGTGTTCCTGCAAAAGACCCAAGTTTTGTTCCCATAGCCACAGCAGAAGGCTCACAACTGACTGTCCAAAGGGGAACAACACTCTTCGTGGTCTGTAAGGATGCCTGCACTCACATGTACATACCACAGACACATACTTTTAAAATAATACTAAATACTTAAAAAGGCAGTATTCTTGTGTCCCCTGCAGTCCATCTTGGAGAATACAGGAAAGAACCAAGGAGACAGGTAGCTAGAGAGAGCAAGGTCAAACGTACTAAAGGAGATGAAGATACAGGAGCCATGGACAATACATGGAAAGAAAGAAGAATGAGGAACAAGAGAAAGGATGCAGCAGAAGGTTCACCATGAGCAAATACAGGGGCAAGAGACTCAAACTTCACCATGGCCATGATTGGAGCTCCAGAGCATATGGTTCAGTAGGCAACAGGGACTCCTCTGGGAAACCCAGCAACAAGCCCAGTGGTCTGGGTTGGCACCAAAGCGCACGGCTTAATCAGGAGCGCAAAAGCAACTGACAAATTACAGCCTGGCTTGTCATCATCCCAGGACTCAACATTTGTCCCTGGAAGAATCAATACCTGGAGGGACAAGAGCCATATTTTTAGACACTCCTATATGGGTAATTTATTTCAAGTGAGAAGACAGTTTATTAATGTTGGCACCCCTTGGGTGCAATGAACAGTATATTTACACAAAGACAGAAAATGCTATCATTTCTTCGAATCAAATTGCCTTCTTCAAACAGCTGTAGTTTGCGACTCTGGCTGATGAACTAACTCACTCACATGCTCGGAAGTCTACCCAGGAACCACTCCCACCACTGCCTTCAGCCCTGCTGCTGTCCTTCCGTTTGCATAGAGTGATACTTATTACAGAACTCTCCCATATAGATTCTGTCTTCTAGGGCACAACAAGATAGGTAGGATAGGTGACATTAGCTCCATTTGACAGATGAAGAAACTGAGGCTCGGGAGTTAAACACAGGATTATTCAGTGGTGACTATTGTTGGAAAGCAATGTCATCTCCTCCTCCTCCCCAATTACACTTTACTACTGCTATATTATAGCTATTGCAGCTGAAGCAAGTTATAAAAAGGAAAGTTTTTATAAAAGCAAAACAAAGGGAAATGATATAAATATTGAATGAAAGGAAACAGGGTATATCTTTGCAACTGACCTTTTCAGGTGTGCCTAAAAATATTTAAATTGACATTCAGAAATATTCAAGGCAGGCTGGGAACGAGAATGGAATATGTAACATGCTTACTGCAGGGGCATGAGGACCTGGCTCTGGCTCCCAGCACCTGTGTGAAAAGTTGGGCATAGCATTATAGTTTACCTGTAATCTTGATGTCGGGGACAGTGAGTTAGGAAGAGACACAGTACCTGCCAGCCAGGTAATCTAGTTTAATCAGTGATTCAGTAAGAAACCCTGTCTCAAAAGACAATCAATAAGGCATAGAACATTGAGGAAAGATTAATATATTGACCACTGATATACACACACGTGCATACATGTATGTACACTGTTTGAAAGAATATTCCAGATACATGACCTCTAACTCATTTTTGAAATGCAAAAATTTATATGAATATGCATACATGAATATATTTGTGACTGTTTCTAAACTTTGGAAATATACTCACAGGCATGTTGGCTGTGCTGTCTACTTAGTGTGCATATTGCCTTTTTCATTGCTGCTGTTATTAGTGTTGTATAAACATGGTGTCTTGCTATGTAGCCAATCTAGCATTGAACTTGTGACTCTCCTGTCTTGGTGTTCTGAGTGCCGAAGTTACCATCTTCAGCATGAAAACCCTGCCTTTCCCCTCTCATATTTCTGTGCCACCCAGTATGATGGCCACAATACACTATTCTTTTTGCAGTGGGTAATGGTTAACGAAGAAACTCATAACTGGTCAAAATAGCAAATACAGTAACTGAGTATTTAGCTATGGGTGGGTCATCTATACCAGCTTCCCAGCATCCAAGGCTCAAGGAACTTTGTGAAAGAGGGAGGCAGCTAGAATGTGTGAGCCTGGGGGGGGGGGAGCTGTAAAATGATGACTTCCGCTGCATCCACCTTCCCTCAATCTACACCCAACTCTGTTCCCATTGACTTTCATCTCCTTAATGAAGACAACTTTAATCCAACATGCTGCCAGCATCACAGTGTAGCAAAGCACAGTGACCTTATCTGTAATGCCCATCGCAGCAATTATGACCCTATGAAGACCAGATCCCTCTGACGCAACTGCTTCACAGGGTCCTCTTTTTTGCAGGAGGTGCAGTTCCAACCGGAGTACTTCCACAGTACCATCATATGTGAGAGGCCTAACAACCACCTCAGCAAGTTTAAGGGTTATATGTAAGTACCTAAGGCCCCTGGGCTACTGGTAAACACCACCTCTGCTGCTAGAAAATATTTTCTTGAAATGGCCAGACAGTTAAGATACTCCAGATACTGAGGTTAAATAGTCTGTGGAGTTTTAAAGACCTGGACTTGAGGTGTAGGTCGCCCAACAATAAGCTGTGTGAGCTGGATCGGTTTACTTACCTGTCAATTTCTTGGGTGCCATCTTTGCAGAATAAAACTTGTGACACCTATGCCACAGAACTTCTCTTCCCTGAGGACCAACTTCTCTATTATATGTAACTCTAGCACTTAGAAGGTGGAGACAGGAAGATCAGAAGCACAAGGTCATATGTAGCTACCTAACAAGTTTGAGGCCAGCCTTGGCTACATAAGACCTTGTCTCAATAAAGAGTTGATGAACTAAACAAATGAATATCTGTAGGCAATATCCCTCTCCTTAATCAGGAGTCCTTTGGCAATGTCTGGTGGCAGTAGCGGTTAAAACAGCTGGGAAGCTGTGCCACTGACCTTTTGTAGACAGAGTCCAGGGTACCACTCAACATCCTACAATGTACAAGAAGACCCCACAACAAAGGACTGTCCTGCCCAAATGTTAATGCCAAGACATAAATGCTTCATGTTGACCATAGACATCTCTGTTCACAAAGAGTGCTCAATGGAACAGCCGCCACGAGACAACGAAGCCTTTTTCCCACCTATCCAGAAATAGGTACTGTAAGAGAAGTTGGCTCTCTCTTGTGCTATTACTTCAGACTGTCATAAACTATAAGCCGCCAGCAGTCTGTCACCTGTGATCCAGAATCCTAAAATGTCTTGTATACTAGCTTTGTGGCCTTGAAAAAAAAATCAGCCTCTCTAAGCTTTAACTTTTCCTCAATGACCCTGCTAACCTTCCAGAATCAAATATACTCACGTAAGTGAGCATAGTTTATAGGCAGAATAAGGAAATGTTAGCATTTAAATGGATACTGAGATTGGCACAGTGGCCCATGCCTATCGTTTTAGTAGTTGTGAGTTTAAGGAAGGATCATCAGTTCAAGGACAGTCTGAACTACATAATAAGACTCTGTATTTAAAAAAAAAAAACATATTTATCAATTATACATCCTACAGAGAATCAGGGCGTTGCTGATTCTAGAAGTTTCTTCTTGCAGTACATGGTAATTAACACGGATACCCACAACTAGACAATGTGCAGAGAGAGACTTTAGAGCACTCAGCCTTGAATGAGATGACTTTATCAAACCTTCCCCTCAAGGCTCAGGGATCTATGTGGAAGAAAAGTCAGAAAGATTTTAAGACTTTTATCCCAGGGGTAGGGACAAATCCATGGGAAAATCATCTTCCAGATACAATGAGACTGATACACACATAGATTCACAGAAAGGATGACAACAGGCACAAGGCCTACAATTAAGTTTAAACCAGACGAAAAACCCAGAATAGAGAAGAAGTGGACACCAAGTCCCACCCACAAACAGGAAGATGTTTATAATTGATACCCACTGGGAGAGGTTAAAATGAGTTTTCTTCATTAGAATGGCACTGAGTGTATCAACTACACTTCAGAGCAAGCCCCATGATCAAAAGTAGTTGGCCAACACAAAATGAATTCCATGCTTCTTGGTTTGGTTTGGTTTGGTTTGGTTTGGTTTGGTTTGGTTTGGTTTGGTTTGAAGTTGTTGTTGTTTGGGGGTTAATTTTGGTTTTGGACTTGTTTTATTTTTGTCTTCAGGATTTGTTTGTTTTGATTTGGGACCATTTTTTTTTCCTTTGGAAAAGAGAGAAATACATGAAGGTGAATTAAGGGGGAGGAGAGAGGTTTGGGGAGCAGTTTGGGAAGGAGAAAACTTAGTCCAAGTGTATTGTATGAAAAAAATTATACCAATAAATAAAAAAGAGAATCATTTGGTAAATCAATAGGCATGTGGAGTACAAGCATAGTATGAAAGGGCAAGTTATTTCATCAAAGACATATTCTCCCACTTATAAGATCTTTGAATTTGTCACCACTGTCCCTCCTATAAAACGGATATGATAGCATTGCCTTCAGCTTCATTAACACATAGAAAATGTCACAGCTCTACATAGGAAAATGAAGTATTGATGAACCACAGGGAGAAGAAATTCAGTGTTAAGATTGCTGCCTTCCTGTTCTCACAATGGCTTTAGAATATTAGAGTTAAAGCTGCTTGCAATCCCAGGGCAGAAGAACCAGCTAAGAATGCCATGCTGAAGGTAATACATGGATGGAATTATTCTGGCTCAGATGTTTCTATCACGAAATGGAAAGCTGACATCCCTCCTGAGGTTCGAGGAACAAAGACATGTCTGCAGTTAGACAAAGGGCCACCGTGCAAGGGAGGTAAAGGATGCGGAGAGAGAATTGAGAGTGAGATCGCTCAGATGCGAGAAGGCTGTAGCCCACCCCTGCTTACCTTATTTTACTTCCTATATCTGCCTCGTGATGTAAAAAGCAGGAAGATCTGCCATCTTCTATGAGCCAGGATGCTCAGCTGCTGTGCTCTGGTCCCAAGCAGGTATGTGACAGAGGAAGGGATGTGAACCCTGTCCAGAGGAAACACAGCACCAGCCCTTGAAGGTCCAAAAGCCCATTCCCCCAAACGTTATCCTGCAACCGATTTGAGGGTGAGACTTGAAATCTAGGATTTTTTTCAGCACAGTTCTGCCTTTCATGTGGGTAAATGAGGAATTCTTTGGAGGAACAGTTCCATTCTGATGGTCCAGGCTCACCCAGGCTTCCCAGAAGCAATGATGAGATTCATCTGAACATAGAGATAGGATCCCCAAAAGCAGCACTAACCCTTGGAATGGGGAAAAGGAGAAAATGGATTGCTTTTACTCAGGGCTTCTGGTTCTTTTATACTAGCCAGAAACCACACAGAGACCAGCAGAATACTGCCTGACTTTCACTCCTTTTTCCTAGGGAGCATCCTGACCAGACCAGGACTGGCTTCGGCAGTGAGAGTCTTCTGCTCCGAGGCTGCACCATCCGAAACACCGAGGTGGCCGCTGGCATTGTCATCTATGCAGGTCATTGTCTCTGTGCAGTTTCTTTTTTTCTTTCAACCTGCCTCAATACTTCCCTTTCCAATCTGTCCACTAAATTCATCTTCAGACAGTGGAAACTCACAGGAGCTCCCAGGGGCAGAGCCACACAACTCCCTATTTCTCAGCTCAAGCACACAGAGCCTGGGAACCACAGACACTCACTTGGTCCACAGGGGACATAATGAGATGCTGATCATTACCATGCATCCCACCACATAGGGAGAGGGGCTCAGTTCATCACCTCAATGGTGGCTTGGGGACAGAAAGAAGTATGAGCAAGTTGTCAGAATAACCCCACCGAGGAATAGCTTCTCTCCCATCTCAGTTTTCCTACTTTACCATGGAAAGAATATGTGTCTACTGTGTAGACACTTGGGAATCAAATGGCCTATCCCAGACAAGTCACCTAGCACTTTATCTAGTGAGGAATGGCTGAATAAACTTGTTACTGTTTTTTTTTTTTTTTCAGTTATGTTTCCTTTATCCACTATATGGCTCTAGATATGGAGATGTTTTTATAACTATACTACAACACTGAGGCAGGATAACTTTCAAGAAAAGAGGTTTAATTTAGCGCCCAGTATAGTGAGTTGTAAGGACTTGGCACACGATTGGCTCAGCTCTGATTAGGTCCATCTGGGCTATGTCATATCATTATGGGCCATCCACTCATCACACACAGACATAGTCTTCCAGAAGAATAAGCGTACTGGTATGGTGGTAGGTGCTTCTCCTGGCAAACATTTATTGAGCCCTGCAAGCCGAGGCCAAATGTGGGCAGAGCTGAGTCCCAACTCTAGCACCCCTGTCCTCACTGCTTTGCCTCTGACCCCACTTCCTGCCTAAAGAATGGAAGAGTCTCAGAAGGTGAGCACCCCTATGAGGTGAGCCTGAGGCAGGCAGTGGGCCATGAATGCAGCAACCTGTACCGGTCGTACTGTCAGAGCTCCTCACAACTGCAGCAGCGCGAACCTAATTTAGTAATTGGAGCTCATTTGCTTCCACCGCTGTTACTGTTTGAAATCCTCAAGGAGGCTAACTCAGTAGCACTGAAGCTTTTGGCTTTGGGAGCTGGTGTACTGGTTTTTTTTTTAAGAAGTTCCCTGGGTTGGTGAAAAAAAGGCTCCTGACTCCCACTGTGATTCCAATATTAACTTATTCTTTCACGTCAGACAAGTTCCTTCCACCCTGCTCCTCAGTTTCCCCAGGGAGAAAAGAAGCAACTAGGAGAACTGATAGCCTTCCAACTTTGGCACTTTTTTTTCTTTGAACAAGATTTCATGTGGACGTGTAGCTGAGGGATACGGGGTGATGGATTTTGGCTCTACTGCTCTTCCTCATGAGATGTCAGCACCTTAGACACAAAGAAGCAACCATGGGAGCTGTGGGTACCGAGCTCAAGCCTTCTGCGGGACCTTTGCATATGCATTTCCTTCCATCTAAAGTCCCAGTTTTCCCTCAAAGGTCATGAAACAAAAGCCATGCTGAACAATAGTGGTCCCCGCTACAAACGCAGCAAGATCGAGCGGCGCATCAACACGGACATCTTCTTCTGCATCGGCCTCCTCTTCCTCATGTGCCTCATTGGGGCTGTAGGTAAGGGATGTTCTGCCAAAAGCAACACAGACACCCATTCCTATGGCAAGTCACTGTAATTCTGAGCTTTCATTTCCTTAAAGAAGAATGAAGTCTTCAGTACCTACTTTAGTGGGGTACTGATGAACGTCTTCTGAAATTGTATGTGTTCTTAAATATTAGCAATATTGTCTATCATTGGTGGGTTGAAAAAGGATCCCATGGAACACAGGTGTTCTCTGAGCATGAAAGGAGAGCAGGATGAGTGAGCCGCAGGACCAGTCCTTAAAGAGCCCACAATGGGAGTCAAACAACAGAATCAAGCGCTCACCCTTCCCTGCTCAAAGGGGGGACTGCCCATGGGTACTGCATTATTTGCCTGTCCTGGCCATGAAACTAAGTAATACTAGGGGATTCAAAACAGCACAAATTCAATCTGCTTCTGCATCTTCTTCTAAACATCAGAAGTCCAATTTAAATGGGTTAAGACCACAATTTCAGCAGATCTGCTTCCTTCTGATGAGACAGAGGGAGGAATCTCTCTGTCTTTGTCAGTTTCTACAAGTTTCCTCTGTTCATTTCACTACAGGCTTCTTCCATTCTCTGCTCACATCTCCCCAGCCTTGTCTGTGGAGCCTCCTTTTATAAACACATTTGTAATTACATCCTTGAACCCACCAGGCGAATCCAGGATACTCCCCATTTCGAATTTCATGAGTTAATCCCATCTGCCCCATCTTCTTTTCCTTATAAGACAGCCTCTTCCCAGGACCCACTGATTAGGATGTATCTTGCTAGGGGTGATGTGTTAGTTTGCTTCCTGAGGGCACTGTGGAATGAATGGGAGTCTTTGCTGGAGTGGTACCTGCTTTAGCTGATTACTAAATGAGGTGGACATTTGCTACAGGTGATAGGTGACAGACACAAGTTCAGGAGCACAGCGAGGCCGGGAATCTGGGGAGAGAAAGAATGTTCTTAGCCAAATGGGCAGCACAAGGAGGGTACAGAGTGGGAAGGAGAAGGGGTATAGACAGAGAAGCAGCCAGCTGTCTCGTGCATAAGAGTAAGACCAAGGCACAGAAAAGAGTGAGCTAGAAGTTGGTCTTCAGAGTGGAGACAAGAAAGGATTCTCCATAGAGCTCTTACCCATTTTCCCCATCATCTTTAACCTATGGATGGCTCACAGAATGCTTAAGGAGACCCCACTGTTTCAGCCTGGGGTTGCCAGCTCCCAGGACTGCACCCAGGGCTAAGGAGACCTTCAAAGTAGCAAAGGTTATCTGTCTAAGGATCTTTATGGAAAGGGTCACACATTCTGAAGGTAAATTTATTAATGCATCTTGAAAATTTCTCTCTCTGAAGACAAGACCTTTTCTACCTGAGGGTAATAAGGAAACACATCTTACCTGATGTTAATGTAAGAAAAAAAGAACAATTACACGGTTTCCTGATGGTAACCTTCTCTTTTACTTCATCTTGTATAATCTCTTTCTTGACAATCTCTCTACACAGTTACATCTCTTTGCGTACAGTTATAATCTCCACATGTTCCCCACATAGCTATATACCTTTGCACTTCTTTACACAGCCTCATTTCTCCCATCTCTCCTACCCCTCCCTCGCATTTCTCTCTGCACATTCAGCTACATCTTCCTACCAACACATGCACACATACTCTCTCTCTCTCTCTCTCTCTCTCTCTCTCTCTCTCTCTCTCTTCTCCTACTTCCGCCTATTTTCTCACCTAATTGCCTCTTCATCTCTCCTGCTTCTTCTCACAGACAAAACCTCTGGGCAACTGTGAATCACATCTTCAGGGTCACAGCACTACTTGAGTAAACAATGAGAAACGGAGCCAAACTGAGCACACAGTTTCTCTCCAGCTAGGGAGGTCATGCTGACTGGCCAATGAGTTAAGTAAACACATAGTTCTGAGTGGTCAAAAAGTGACATTGACATTCAGGACTTAAACAATAAACGTTAGTTGGCTGAACCTTGAGATTTGGGAGAGAAAGTCCATAGCTGATAAAGTTAGGTCTACTAAAGTTGCTTCATGCTCTGACCTTGAATCAGCAATAAACACCTGTGAAATTGGCCTCATATATTTGTCTCTAGAGGCAACCAGATATTCATCTCCAGGAGCAACCAGTTTGCTTTGCATTTGTTCTGAAGTCTGAAGTTAGCTGTCTTGGTGACTGAGAATACTATTACTTTCTTATGTCAGTCTGAGTAATGAAAAATGTCCCAGTATTAACTCCATTCATCAAAATTATATAGTTGAGAGCAGAAATCATCTTCCTGACCATCCACAGCTCTATGTGTGCCCAGCAGATAGAATATTTTCACGAGATAAATACATGAGCAGTAGGAATAATACCCATAGCTGTTTTTAGTGGCACATGAGAAAAATTACAGACAGAGACAAACAGTTATCTATAGCTAGTGACCCCACTGCCTTACCAAGTTGGGCTCCCTATCAGAGAATCATTCATCTTGTAGGTCGGCCTGTTGAACACTAGTTGTCATCTGTTGTATACCCCCATGCCTCTGGCACCCCACAAAAAATCAAGGATGATCAAAAGGAAACACTCATAAGCCCAGACACCCTGATGACACCAACCCAAAGAGCAGCAATGATGTTTGCTTTCAGTCTTATTCTGAATGTATCACCATCTCTATATTTGAAAAGATACCTGAAAGGCAAAGGGAGAGATATAGTCTGTCCATGTAGTAAGGACACTGGGACTTGTCTCAAGGTGGCCAGGAGTTTATACTTAATGTACCTCACAAGTGAGTCTAGCAGCTTTGCGTAAATGGGTGAGTCTTGGCTGAAAGGGCAGTCCAGGAAGATCAAGGAGATCACAGGAAGGACACAGCCACTCCAACCCTGCCCACATGGCTGCAGGAACTATGCCTCCATGTTGAGTAGAGTTTTCAGGCATGCCAGAACTGAAAGTTTATTTAAGATCACTATGTCTCCAGACCAAAAAAAAAAAAAAAATAATAAGTTAATGATTACACAGCCACACATAGATAAGGTGCCCAGAATTGGCTTTACAAGTTCCCGAAAATGATAAAGGGAGAACATTAATAGAGAAGGAAGGCAAATTCTCTATTGCAAATAGCAACTTTTATGAAACAGGACTCTTTGGCCCCCTCATTAAAGCAGAGACTTTGAAGAGGAGACAGTCCTCCCACGTCAAGTATGAGTCCAGGGTTCCTTTGGTTTGATAACAATGTGTGTCTTCTTGCTCCGCCCACCAGGCCCTCCTTCAAACACACACACTTGCCAAGGTTCCAGGACCCCTGAGACCTCTGGTTTACCTTGCAGCTTCTCTGCTTTCTCATCTTTCTTTGGGGTTCCCTTCTCTGTGCATGTCTTCTGCTCTATACTATCACCACCAAATTATAGCATGTCTGTAGTGCCCGTTTCTTCTGAAGTAACTGTGAAGAATTTGGTCCAGCCTGGGAGGAGGGGTCTTTGGGCGAGGTGACATCTTATGGTTCTTATTCTCTAAAGTTCCTGCCTTGAAGCTGAGAGATTTTTTTTTTTTTTTTTTTTTTTTTGTGAGGAGTTACTCTACATCACAGTCCGTCATTGAGGGAAATCAGGGCAGAAATCTAGAGGCAATAACTGAAATAGAAGCCATGGGAGAATGTTGCTCACTGGCATCTTCCTCATGGCTCACTCACATGTTCTCTTATACCATCGAGGACTACCTGCTCAGGGGTGGCATCACCTCCGTAAGCTAATCCCTCCCACATCAATGAAGAAAATGTACCACAGATTTGTCCACAGGCAAATCTGGTAGGGGAATCTTATCAGTTGAGGTTCCCTCTTCCTTGACTAAAGATGACACAAATGTAGTCAGTACAGTAATAAACACAATGGATTATTCTAGTTTTACGATAACCCTATAGGTTAGCTATAAGTAATTAACAGACAAGGACGTCCACATTCAGACGAGTCTGTAGCAGGTGCTGGATGTAGCTCCTCTAGCATTATCCTGGGATAATGGGTGTTGTCACCCATTTAGCAAATAAGGAAACACAGAGTTCAGTGTGCCTGTGCTGTGAGTTCTGTGGCCTCTCCCAGCATTCCATGCTCCTCCATGCTCTAGCACACCACCCGCTCACGGTCCTTTAATCAGAATCCTTGGCTTAGTGGGGATTACTCAAGAATGAAAACCAACACTGATCCCATTAATAATTATTAGATATAGGAGGGAAGAGTGGTAAAAGATAGGTAATCAGGTAAATGAATAGATGAAGGGATAAGTAGAAAGTAGGAAGACTGGTGTGTCAAGACTGCCCAGCCACATACTTCTTACAATAAAACTGAAAAGTATACATTCTACTATCTTTCCAACTCCTATGTGGTAAGACTCCACCAAAATATAGATAATCTTCATATTAACCACTCCCAGTAAAAACTGACTTAGTGTCCATCATTCTATCAAGGGATTCAAGGGATTGAACTGTGAAGAGCTGAGTACACGAAGAATCACTGCCACACTAAAGGAAAAGACAGGGAGCAGGAGCAGCATGTCATGGGGAATAAGAATGAGATTTTCAAAAGCCCACCCATGTCCAGGAATAGGTCATGGGTACCTAGACAACTTAAGACTAAGTAAAGACTTACTCTCACACCTAGTTTTGTTTCTTCTCAGGACATGGTCTCTGGAATAGGACCTTTAAAGAGCATCCTCCCTTTGATGTGCCAGACGCTGATGGGAACTTCCTCTCCCTTGCCCTTGGAGGCTTCTATATGTTTCTCACAATGATCATCCTGCTCCAGGTAAGCGCTCTCTGACCTCTAAAGCTTTAGAAAATAAAGAAAACTAAGTGCTAGCCCCAGAAAGAAGAAATAAGGACAAGATAGAAAGATAATTATTGCTTCCTGGTATGTTTGCCAAGTATTCACATTGGTAATGTCAGGTCAGCCCCTTAGATAGCAGTAGAAGGTTAAGAGTGAGATTACAAGTCACCCATGTATGTCCCTTTGCCAGACACAGAATAGTAAAAACCCTAAAATTCAAGACTAAAGGTAGAGTAAATAGCACAGAGAGTTACCAAGGACTCTCCAGTGCTGGAGGCAGAGTAAATTCACAAGTTAATGTTCTAGCATTTGACAGACTTCGATAGATAGAGATGGAGAAGAACAAAGTAGATGAGAAAAACATAGTCAAGACCTATAAACTATGTAGTAAGAGAGGAAGGGATGCTTTTCTTTAAATAGTTGGGCTCTATAAAGAAACACAGCTGATGAAAAGTGAGAAGTTGACATTTTCTTTCTGAAGTCCCGCCTACAGCCACTGTCCTTTAGACCTCTGTTCCTGACTGGTGAACTGTTTTCAACTTCCCATTCATTGGCACAGTTTGGTCCTTCCTAAAGGGAAATCAAAACACACCTCTTCTCTGCATGGACCCTGCTGGTAACTCGTGTCTGCTCAGAATAAAATCCAAAGTCCTTATGGAAGCCAGCAAGGCTTTAAATGATCTGGACCTTGACCCCACCTCACCTCCCACAGCTCTTCCTCCTCCATTCTTCTTGTGCCGTGCCTGCTGTCATCTCCTGAACACCCAGAATTCCCCTCCCAATGTGATCCTCACAACCTCATCTCTTCAATCTCTGCCCAAAGGTCATGGATATGAAAATCCACCCAGTCTATGACTCGCTGTCCTCTCTGATGTCCTTTACTCATTTAATGAGACAGACACATCATATATATTGACTTGTCTATATATTGTCACTAGAATAGGAGTTCTTTAAGGCCAGTTTTGTTCTAATAGCACCCATTTCCAAGACTTGAAACAATGTCCAACAAAAAGCAAGAGCTGGAGAATATCTGTCACTGGACTAGGGAACACAATCAGCAGAAGACCCAAGCACCTGCAAAAATGCCTGCGACCCTCCAGGTCACAGAGATCTGAGGGCTCGGAGGTTTCTCGAGAGTGGTGCTGAAACTCATGTACTCCACCATTCTACCGGTAAACAGTGAGTGATGCCTGCCTGCCTCCCACCCCAGACACTGCAGAATGAAGAGGCATGTCTCCACTTCATATCCCCCCAAGAATTCCAAGGGAGGCCTGATGTCACTAACTTTTAATTTCTCAGGAAAAGTCATGCTGTGTGTTCTCATAAGCTTTCTATCCAATGCCTCTGCTGTCCACTCATGAGGGTCTGGGGGCAGGGCTCAAGCTGGGTTCTGATGCAGTGTGAATCCATCTCTCCTCAGGTGTTGATCCCCATCTCTTTGTACGTGTCCATTGAGCTGGTAAAGCTTGGGCAAGTGTACCTCCTTCATAACGACCTTGACCTATATGATGAAGAAACCGATTTGTCCATTCAATGTCGAGCCCTCAACATTACCGAGGACCTGGGCCAGATCCAGTACATCTTCTCTGACAAAACAGGGACCCTGACGGAAAACAAGATGGTGTTCCGGCGTTGTACCATTGTGGGCCGTGAATATTGTCATCAAGAAAATGGTATGAGAGCCCTCAAACACCCTGCCCTCTCAGGATGACAGGGACATTCTCCTGATTCCCCACAGCTTTTCTGTAGCACTTTGGCAGGTTGTGCCATGCCTCCATACAGCACAGTGTGTTCACATCAAGGATGGGCTAGCAGGGAATGAATCCCAATTGCATATCAGTCATGAAGCCAATGTTTAGGATTTGACCTGCAACCCTTGTCCTGGGTCAGGACAGGTCTAGATCTAGGCCCATTTGACACATTGAGAAAATGCTTTCCATGTGAACAAATGTCTTAGGTTTCACCAAGTCAGTGTTTTGGTTTAGAATGTGAAGGTATGCGATGGCTGGACTGTTACTTTCCGTAGTCTAAAGGTAGCCTGTAGAATTGAGTTAGTACACACACACACACACACAAGATAGAGAGGAGGAAGAGACATTATAGATAGTCTTATCCCCTTTGCTATGGCAATCACTCACCATTTACATGGGAGCTTTGTACTTCTTTTTAATAATATACTATTATTAATACTATTAATAGCTATTACTACAAGCACCTAGCTTATCTTGTCACTCTTATGCATTATATAACTAAAACCTTCAAAATGATCCTGAGATGGTTACTTCCTTAAAACTTCTAATTAAGGAACTGAAGGTATAGGTTGTAAATCAAAACACAAGCCCATATAACTTTCTCCAGGCTTAGTAGCCCAGTTACAGATTTCCATAGACCTTTCCTGTGTTCCACTCCAACCCCTGAAGTCCAGCACCACCCCTAACTACAGCTCAGCCGAGATGTGACAAGATTCCTTTCTTACAGCCAAGCGACTGGAGATGCCAAAGGAGTTGGACTCAGATGGTGAGGAGTGGACCCAATACCAATGTCTGTCCTTCCCACCTAGATGGGCCGAGGGCCCAGCAACAATGAGAAGCCAAGGAGGTACCCAGCCTCTGAGGAGGTCCCAGAGTGCCCGGGTCCCCATCCAGAGCCACTCTCGACAAAGGTCTGTGGGACGCTGGGAGCCCTCACAGCCACCAGTGGCCTTCAGCAGCTCAATAGTAAGTCCCTACCTTTATTCATTAAATCATAACCAAATTATACAAAGAAGATACCAGAGACGGTTCTAGAATATATCAGAACCTCTATAAACCCTTATTAGATGAAGGTTTGGGGTGTAGCTTGATTGAAAGAGTGCTTTTCTAGCATGTTTGAGACCTGTGTTCCATCCCAGCAACTCACAAACCAAGTAGGATACTGCACACCTATAATGCCAGCACTTTCGACATAGTGATTCTGAGGTCACCTTGGGCTACATGAGACCCAGCAATTGTATTTTTAAAGACATTTAAAGCCTGGAGAGCTCTCAAGATGGCACCTTTCAGTCCCATGTGGAACTTGTAACTGTTTTGACAGCGTGTACAATTCTTGTTAGTTCTAAATGTGCAGCGTTTCCTCTTCTGAAAATGGAATTAGCAATATTCCCTGTTCTAATCCAGGGTTTCCCCATAGCAATAATTGGCTTGAGTTAAGGAATTCCTACCGCATAGGCTGGGTCAGTCCTCAGCTCCCCAAAGCCCCTCCCTTCCTCATTGGTCACGATCATAGCTGAGGACCTGCAGCCTCCTCCTTGTGTGTACTTTTCCAGTTACACAGCTAAAAGAAACAAGAAATATTTGTTATGTATGCACTTCCATAAGCTAAAAAGACAAAAGATACGCCTTTAAGGCTCAGTGCATTTGAAGAAAAGTGAAAGAAAATATTTGAGTAGTAATTAAAAAGGATTTGAAAGAGTTGGGAAGTGAAGAACAACTATCCGAATTGCCGGGCTGCTTGAGGGGGTCCCATGGTTCCAATGTGAGAGTTCATCTTTAATCGATCTTTTGTCTTCTATATTTGATTCCTTCAAAGCCATTGCTAAATATCCAGTTAGCAAATGAAGATTCTGATTTCATCCCTCCACATTACACAGTACTTCCTTGAGGTCAAGGCCAAAGCCAGAGCCTTCTGACTCCTGCTCTATTCCTTCCTCTACACATACTCAGAAACACATCATCTGAGTAGAAAATGCCACAGGGTGGGGCTGCAGAGATGGATAAGCAGTTAAGAGCGCTTGCTGCTCATACAGAGGAACAGAGCTCTGTCCCTGGCACACAAAGAGCCACCTATGCCTCCAGATGCAGGGGATCTGACATCTCCTCTGACCTCTGTGGGCACCTGCATCCACATGCACAAAAAATAAGAATAAAATAAATTTTTGATCAAATTAAAAAAATAAAATGTCATAGGGAACCACAGCCATTTATTACAGAGGTAATAAATGGGCCTGAAAGTGCAGTCATGGTATGTATCAATTGTATATGACTGGGTTTTCCTTTTAACCTAACAAACTATCGAGACCATTCTCTGTGCTGCTATCCAGGTCTCCTAATGAGAGCTTTGTTCCCAAACCATGACAAAGCAGGGATGCTGTGAGCCTGTGTTCTGGGTCGCTACATCTCTAACTTGGAGGTAAATGCAGAGCTGTTTCTGCTCTGGCATTATCTCGGTTCACAACATGGGACAGGAGCTAGGATATGTCAAGAAAGCTTACTAAGGACTAGTGCTCCTCACAGACATGCAGGAGAAGGGACCCACAGATGCCTCTGTAAGACAATTGCAGACTTTATTATTTCCTTTCCATCTTATGCAAGAACAGAACAGTAGGAAGCGCACATGATCATATCTTTTTCTTCTTTAATTCTCACACTGAATGGAATGCTCTTCTCCTAAATATTTATATGAATATTTTTTCAGTCTCATCGGACCCATTCTATATGTCTTTTGGCATTTCACAGTTCTAGTATGGCAGGCATTGTATGTGCCCAATAATAGGTGTCCGCACTGCCAAGGACACAAGGAGGGAAACTGGAAGCTTTTGGGCAGCATTGAGGTAGACACCATGATGATTCCCTGCCCCTTGCTTAGCCTCACAAATCACAGGATCCCAGAATCAGGCAGCAAAGATTCCTTTTTTAAAAACATTTTCATCTTAACTTATTTTGCCCAAGATGGTCTCAAATTCCTGGGCTCAAAAACCCCTTCAAGCGAGTATAAATTTGCTGGAGGGCCCTCAGTTGATGGCAGCGGGCTAGACATACTAACCCCAAACTGTCTCCAAAACCTAGGCTATGGTCAGTGCTCTGCCCTGGCTGCCAGTTCCAAAAGCAAGTTCTAAGTTCATCCCTGAGCAGTAGGGAAAGTGGTTAAGAAATTAAGACTTACTGTTTATAGCATGGCTAGTACAGGCAGGGATACGTTCTCTCTATGAATAGCTAAGAGAGGCACAGAGTAGTCAAGGATCTGGGATTGGTAAAACACTGTCTTTGGGTAATTATTCAGGAGGGGGCTGGACTATAAGTCTGACAAAGTAGGTTTGCAACTGTGCAGTTTGGCTTGCTAATATGCATCGTGTGGTTGCTCCTCTTATCCTTTTTAATCTCCTGAAAATACATAAAATTATTACCAGACTGTTCCCAAAATCAAATAACACAATGTTTGTGCTGGCCTCAAGATCCCTTCCAGCTCTAAATCAAGCACACCCAGGCCCAGGTCTCCATCTCAACTCCACTCCAGAGGAGTTTATTTGACACTTAGCAAGTAGAATGAACTGGAATCATAGCCATCCCCTTCATTAAAATAAGGACAATTCTGGTTCATTACAAATTCTAAGCGACAGACTAGTATATATTTTAAGTGACCTTTCTAAAGAAAAGCTGTTTTCTTATTTTACATCATGTATAAAAAACGTGTTTTATAAAATATTGAATTTTCTCCCCTGAGACTCTACCACATGTTGTCTAGGGATGTGAACTTAATAATTTCTAGTGACTCTCGATGCAGACCAGACTGAGAATCTCTCTAGACAGACCACTGACATTCCCTGCTTCCCCACTAAAACAGTACCCATGTGGCTCAGATACACACTTGAAGCCTTGACTGAAGGGAGAGATTTGTGCTACTCAAAAGTTGCTTACTAGAGCTGAAGAGATGGCTCCATGGTTAAGAACACTTACTGCCCTTCTAGAGGACCCAGGTTCAGTTCCCAGAATCCGTATGATGACTCACAGCTGCCTGTAACTCCTGCTCCTGGAAACCTAATGCCCTCTGACCACTGCGGGCACAACACACATGGTACACATACATACATGCAGGCAAAACACTTATACACTTAAGATTAAATAAATATTTTTTAAGATTCTCACTGGCCTCTGATCCTGTGCTGGCTGTCGTCAGGTTCCAAAAGATCACTCTAGAGGCCAGGTAGTTCTCTAGAGGTCTACCTCTATCCGTTTGTGGAGGATGGAGGCTTCCTTAACGTGCAACCCTTTTCCACCCATCTTGGTGCCTTCCTCCACCTGCTGTCCAGCATCTAGCCTGGCATAAGCACCTCTAGGAACGCCCCCTTCCTCTACCTTCCCTTTGAAACTGAGTCAGGGCTTGCCTCAGAAACTCCCAGGCTACCAGGACTTGGCAGCAATCTACCAGCCTTTCAAGGGCCAGCTATTGATATCCCTGGTCCTTGAGTGCAAACCAAATAAAGCAAGAATCAATAGTAGCAACAACAATCAAACCTGGGTTTGTTTGTTATTTTTTCTTTAGTTACCAAACACAAAGCAGCATCAGTGATTATCTCCTAATTGCCTGCTATAAAACTGTGGTTTTAAGGTGGGTAATATACTTATGAAATTGGCACATCCCCAGTCAATATTTATTAGCACTGACAGATGGAAAATAAAATGCCTTTCGCCCTGCTCTGAAAGCAGCCAAGATTTAAGCAGAATCCAAGAGCCACCTGCACGTTTTCCAAAAATCATCAAACCAAGGAACATCTTCCCAGTCATGGGGTGGAGCTGCCCTGGGCCACTCACTTCTGTGGGCATGTCCCCTTCCCTGACACCTCCAGAGAGAATGCAGTAGCCACAACTGAAGGAGGTGCCTAGGGCAGCTTCTTTCTTAATGATTCTTCTACAAAACACTCTGACTCTTCCTACAGATTGGCAGAGCAGCCAACATATGGCTACTGCCTCTGTGAGGTTAGATAAGCGTCCTGATTTCATCAGGCAGACGCACACTCTTTGTGCAAGTAATGTGACTGCATGGGGCAGTTTTGTCCTTACCCCTAGGGACCCAAATGGAAGGGAGAGAACTGTCAGAAAATTCCTTCTTAGATAGCCACAGTGAATTTTCCTTCAACTTCCATGTAGCTTGCTTTAACAATCTGGGTGAATGTTTAGGCTTTCCTGGTTCTTCACCCAAACTAAATATCATCAATATTGAAACCCTAGGACAAATACAACACTGCCTTGAAAGAGGAATTCAGCCTTCAGTTCCCAGCAACCAGAAAAGCCTTTTTGCATGCTATTAATACCAGCATAACATACGGCTATGTATTAAAAGGGGATCAAAGGCCACCTGGTGCTGTCCTCCATCCCCACTGCCCAGAGGCCTATGTAACCTTTCCAGGGGAACCTCCCTATACAGAAGCCTCTATGGAACACAGACACACACACACATGTGTGCACGCATGCTTTGACCAGAGAACTTTTGGACTTTGCCTTTATTCTATTTTCATGTGTGTGCCTGTGTTCATATGCAGGTGTACATGTGTGTGTCCGCATGACTGTGCATGCATATGTCTCTCTATGTGTTTGTACATGTACATGTGGAGACCCAAGGTCAGTGTCAGAAATCCTCTTCAATCACTCTTTTACCCTACTCATTGCAGTAAGGTCTGTCAATCAGACACAGAGCTCACCATTATGATGACTCTAGACAGGCAGCTTGCTCTAGGGGTTCCTTGTCTATCTGCCAAGACCACCCAGTGTTTACATGAGAGTTAGGGATCTGAACCACAGTCTTCACACTTTCAGAAAAAGCACATTAACCACTGAGCCATTTCCCCAGCCCCAACTTTGCTTGTTTAAAAATAATAATAATAATAATAACAACAACAACAACAAATCCTGCAGAATGTTTCCTATATTCAGGCACACGTGTATAAATTCAGTAGAGAGCAACCTCATTCTTTTTTAGTGGCTATTGAAACTTGTTGAATAGTTGAGATGTCATGAGCTTCCATGTGTGTGGCAGGCTTTTTAAGGTATTTATTTTTAGAGTGCAATTGCTAAGTTGGACTGTTGGTGCATTCCTTAGTCAATTAATTGTTTCTGACACATTATACCAGTTCTTGTGTCCCCCAGCAGCAAACCTGCTTCCTCCCTGCTCTGTCCACTGTATCGGTGGTAACTATCAGCATTTTTAACAAATAGCTTTTCATTCATTTGGTCAGGTGATCTTTCAACATTAGCTAACATCTGTTCAGGGTGGGGATACACAGCTAGACAGTGGGGATATGAAGTCTCATAGGGCAGTGGTCCCTGGATTCAGGGATTTACAGCCTAATGAAGGAGCAAGTGGGACACCAGTGACTACCACTGGGAAAGTAGGTACAGATGTGTTAGGAGAGATAAGTAGAGGGCAGCGCCATGTTCTTTCCAGCTTCTGGAGAGCTTCCTGGTGAAGCTAGCACCTGAATTGGCCCCCGAGACAACCAGGGAAATTGAAGCAGTGCCCATCATCTAATGAGGAGCAGGCAAAGAATTCAAGCTGTTGCAGGAGATCTGTGGAAGCAAGGCAGAGCATTTGGAGGTGCTCGCCCGCAACTGGGAAAGAAAGTGCAAGTTGTAGAAGTAAGGGAGATGGAATCACAAGAGGAGCCATGCCACAAAAGGGTTACTTGCAGGCTAGGGGCCAAGACACCTATGTCTGTCTACCGCTGGCTTAATGGGCATCTGTATTAGGAAGCATACAGTGAGTAACAGTATGAGTTGAGTAGCTTCTTAAAACATATTCAAACCAGCCTAGCCAATCAGTGAGCTCCGTGTTCAGTTAAAGCCCTGTCTCAAAAATTAAGTAGAAAGCAATTGAGGAAGACACTCATCGTCTAGAGCATACACACACACACACACACACACACACACACACACACCAGAAAGGAGAATAGCAGAATGGAGGCTGCCTACCTTCCCCAGACTTCAGAGTGGGAAAACATCCCAGTCGAAAAGGAGAGGCAGTCAGTCATTTGGGCTACTGTATAGTACACACTTTTGCTGTTCAGACTTTGCTCTTGAGGCAGCAGCACAAGCCCTTCCTGTGAGCTAGTTAGAAATGCAGGTGCCTGGACCCATTCAGGGCGGCCTGAATTCAAACCCAGTTTGGAAAGCACCAGTGAGACATTTAAGAGTCCAGGCTTATAGATCAGCACGAACTAGATTCAGGATCCTGGCACAGGACTTGAGACCTCAGACAAATTATTTCATTTTAATGAGGCGCTTTTGCCTCATAATCAAAATGAAAAGTGACAGTAGCTGACGCAGATGATATAAATGAGGGTACTTAGCAAAGGTACCTGTTATCAGCAAAGATAATTTAATGATAACAGTATCCCTTCCTGTGGGCCCTGAGCTCACACAAGATTTGTTTGCTTCAGATGACTAACAATAGAAGGAGCCAGCTGAGAGCCTGGATACCACAGAGCTCTAGCGTGAAACACCCATAAGTGGTTTCCATACATTCTATTTCTTTTCAGAGTTGCCAGGCACTGGGGAAGGAACTGCCTTTTTCTATGTATTTTGAGGGACAAGTTCCCAAATGCTCACAAACCACACAGAAAAACAGTGGGCCAGAGCACAGAGCAGCCTGAAGAAATTGGCTGGATAGACAGATACAGTGACTAGGCAAAAGTTGATTGACATCTTCTCCGAACACCTTCAGATGCCTTTCATAATACTCTGCCATGTGATCAAGTGGAAATATAGTCAAGAACAGTTTTAACAAAGAAGCGTTAGGGGCCAATGAGATGTTGCAGCAGGTAAAGTTGCCTGCCACCCACCCTGACGGCCTAAGTTCAATTTTGGGGAACCACATGGCAGAAGGAGAGAAATGACTTTCAGAAGTTGTCCTCTGACCTCTGCTCACAGTACCCACACACATTCACACACACTCAAAAACTAAATAAAAATGGGGGGAAAAAGAGTTTTAAGAGTACATCAGTGGTGGGCAAAAACAACGTGCTCTAGAAAGGGGCCACTCAACATTCTGCATGTCCATAATCTGCAGGCACTGGGAGCACATCAGAGACAAGCCACTATCCTCATGACGCTTGTAGACTCGAGAGCACCTAATCAAGAAACAAGAGCCTGCTAAGCGATTCTGGCTATGTAATCAGGTGTGATCAACTCATGATGTGGAGCATCTATTTTTTTCAGGAAGAGGAACACTTCCACAGTCTCTGAAACTGCTGAGGACGCGGGGTTTGATAGGCAAGCCAGTCTATTGTATCTGGCATGCCAGACATTAAAGGCTCCATCCAACTTTCAACAAGTCCCAAAGGCCTCTTCCTTCTTATGGAAGACGTATTATGTGGTAGAGGAGTGAAAGAAAGGGATATTCTAGCCAGGCGCTGGTAGCGCATGCCTTCAACCCTAGCACTCAGAGGGTAGAGGCAGGCAGATCTCTGTGAGTTCAAGGCCAGCCTGGTCTACAAGAGTTAGTTCCAGGATGGGCTTCAAAGCTACAGAGAAACCCTGTCTCGGGGGTGGGGAGGGAGTATAATTTAGAGTCAAACTACCAAAAATCAACTAAGGAAATACTAAATATTTCCCTCTTTAGGTGAGGCACTAATTTTGCTAGGCATGAGTTTTCTCTTTTAAAATTCAGAGGTAACAGCAGCCAGACATTATCAATACTAATAGGAGTGATATGTTGAGATGGCAGGTATACAGGGAACATGTGAAACATTACATGGATAGGAGCTCTCGTTATTATGAGAAATGGGCTCCGTGTTTGGGTGGTGTTGGCTACTCTGGCTACTGAACTTTGGAAGGAGTACTAATGAAACCCCTGTGCCACAGGCCATGGATGAAAGATGCTGCGCCTTTTATACAGGGATCTGTGATTTGGGCTTTACCCTGTCTTGCCAGTGATCAAATCAGTCCACATCTCCGGGCTTTTGTTAAGACTGGATTACATTCATCTCGACATAGACCTGGGACAATCTGTAGGGTGCTAGACTTGGGGAGGTAGAAGACACTTCATAAATGTGAGCTACTTTTAGAAGCACAATGTTCAAATGCAGAGAAGATGGATGGCCCATATTTCAGAGTGACAGATCAAATGGAAAGTTTGACAAAAAAAAAGTATGAAAAATTGAGAAGTTATGGATCAGCATCAGCTCAGAAAGGAAAAAAAAGAAAGAAAAAGAAAAAACAGGTTACTTATCATCTCTACTCTCTCTCGAAGAGTTGGGATTCTTGGCAAAGGAGCCAGCCTGGGAGCATTTGCTAAGCAAAGCTGGCAGCACTATTTAGTATGGCTTGCCAAGTCAACAGCACCTTCCATCCCATAATGACCTCAGCTGTGCCTTGGCCTACTTCCCTGACTCTTCTTACATGCTTGGTACCTGTGGGCAGTCCCAGAGTAGAACTTGCTTTTGTGGTTTGGGAGAGTTCTTTGTGAGTTAGAGAAACTCCAATGGGCAGGTGGTACTTCTGTGGGCATTATAATCTAGGAGGGGCTCTGATAGGTAGGAGAGGATTCTTAATCTAACAGGTGTGACCAGAGGCACAGAAGGAAACTGTGTGTCCAAAATGCAATAGGAACCCCTAGGGTCTGCGGAGAGAAAGTCCTGGAAACACGTATGTGAAAGAATGTAGATGCAAGAGGAGCTGATGGTGTGAGCAGCGGTGATCCAGAGATCTTTGTGGAAGTCAAAAGTTGCAGGAAGAAAGTGGTGCCTTAGGTAGCTGGATGTGCACGTGAAGAGTGAAAGGAAGAGCAGAAAGGTGGGGATACTGGTCTAAAGTGGGTGCAAAAAATACAAAGTTGAGAGTTGGAGGATCCAAGCCAGACTTGACGCAAGAGGAGTAGGGACAAGTCGGAGGAGATGCTAGATGGGAAGAAATGCCAGCGCCTGGCATCTGAGGGTTCCATGGAGCTGATTAACAGTGAGGACTGGAATAAAACCATGAGCAGTGATCCACCCAGTGGAAGGGAGGAATGTGGTGGATGCAAGACAGCAGGGAAGATGGAGTTATCACTATCCTAGACATGCAGAGCCTGCTGGGAAAGACCTCCCTTCCCAGTCCTTCCAGGAAGAGATCTCACTTGGGCTTTTTTCCTTCCAGGAAAAAGATGTGACTCCAGATAAAAATCTCCTGAGCAAGGTGAGGGAGGCTGCCCTGTGGCTGGAGACCTCAGACAGCAGACTTGCCCGGCCTTCCCTTTCCACCACGGCCTCCATCGCTGACTTCTTCCTTGCCCTGACTATCTGCAACTCTGTCATGGTGTCCACAACCACTGAGCCCAGGAAAAGGGTAAGAACGAATGATGGTTGGGATTGTGGGCAAGGGAGAGAGAAAAGTGGAAAGGCAAATAGGAAAAGAATAAATCCCCGATCCGAAAGACATGACCCTTAGGTGCCAACCATGCGTCATCAGCCTGCCTCTGCGAAACCCGGATCAGCCATGTGATCTTCCTAGGTCTGTTCCCCTCTTTGTCAATTAAAGGGAGAAAGTTACATGGCAGTTATTTGTGTGACTTCCAACCTATCACATGTAAGGTGGATAATGAGCAAATATTTATTGAGTCGTTGGCTGTGTGCCAGGTCCCATGCTAAACACTTTACCTACATAACTTCTAATCCTTACAACCCTGAAATGTGGTGTGGGATATTTTTGGATTTAACAAGCAGAGTCTGAGGTTTTGCTCTCTAAGGAGGTGTGATTAATATAGAACTATCTGTGTGGCTCTGTTATGGTTCCCAATAATACCATATCATACCTGTGTCTGTTTTTGTATGGGGGTTAAAATTAATTAGCTTGTGCATTATGCTCTTTTCTTAAAAATAATAAATGTATGTGGTCATCTATATGAAGTTAAACAATGAAATCTACCGAAGGTAGTTGAGTCTTCAGTAATCCACAGACCCATCCTACAAGTCACTGATAAGGATAATGATTTGGTCCAACTTGTGATTATAAAACCAAGAAAACAGAATTCAATATACTATACCTTTCTCTCATTATGCCCAGGTTTCAAACCACTCAGAAATATCACCTCCTGATCAAGCATTTTCAGTGACACATAGGAGACAGGAAGCATTATCTGAACAAGTAGCTATTTTTGAGAAGAACTATTTTGGAAAAGCTAGCATCCAAAACTTCAGTTTTCAAGCTAATGAGAAGGCTTCTGCTAGCACATAGCCCCAAGCGAATGACTGGACAGACTCAGAGTCTCAGCTCTATTACCAAGACACTGGGCTATCATGGCAAACTTATCCATCCTCTAGGTGCCTGGGTCCCACACCCATACTGATGGTACCCCTTCGAATTTTAGAGAAGATTGAAGGTGACAATTCACACAAATAGAAAGCAGCTCACCGTACAACAATCTGTGAGAGAGTGTGTACTCTTGAGTGTCTCGTTTTAATCTCATTTAATTCTTTCCAGCATGACCTAGGGGATGCTCAGAAACTAGGGGACTGTGAGCACTGGCCATACCTAGAACGTCAGGCCTAGAAGGACGCGTCTGAGTTATCACCCTCTTTCTATGAGTAGGTAGGCTGAGGTTCACAGAACACACGGGTCTTTTCTCTGACTGCAGAAGACCCAAGTGATCCACTGATTGCAAAATGGCCTTCATAGTCTGTGAAAGACATCCGGAGTGCTCAGAGTGACATTGTCCCTTCCTCGTTCAACCACAGGTTACCACTCCGCCCTCCAACAAGGCTCTAGGTTCATCCTTGGAAAAGATCCAACATCTGTTCCAGAGGCTGAAGATTATGAGCCTCAGCCAATCATTCTCCTCCACCGCCCCCTCTGACCCAGATCTAGGAGAGAGCCTGGGGCCCAACATGCCCACCACAGACTCAGATGACAAAGATGACGTATCTGTGTGTAGTGGAGACTGCTCCACGGATGGTGGCTACAGGAGCAGCACATGGGAGCAGGGTGACACCCTGGGGTCCGGGTCAGGGGCTTCTCTGGAGGAGGGGCTGGAGGCCCCAGCTCTCAGCCTAGATGAACCAGAGCTCTGTTATGAGGCCGAGAGCCCTGACGAGGCAGCTCTGGTGCATGCGGCCCGTGCCTATAGTTTCACCCTGGTGTCTAGGACACCTGAGCAGGTGACTGTGCGTCTGCCCCAGGGCATCTCCCTCACTTTCGAACTCCTCTTCACCCTGGGATTTGACTCTGTCCGGAAGAGAATGTCAGTAGTGGTGAGGCACCCACTGACGGGTGAGATCATCGTCTACACCAAGGGTGCTGACTCAGTTATCATGGACCTGCTAGAAGATCCATCCTGTGGTGAGTCCGCCCACCTTGTCAGGCCCAGGGACACAGGTGCTATAGTCCCAGCAGCAGTGTGGAATGGTGAGGAAGAGCCACAGTTACAAGTCCAGCATGTACCAGGAGAATCCTGGGCCCATGAGACTCTCAAAACAAGTCCTTAGAACACATTGAATTTTCCATCACCTTGACCTAGAGAATTGGGACGTTCATTAGCGCATTCAAGACTTTGTGAAGAAACCACTTTACCTTCACTTTTCCCAGTTTTCAGATTTCCACACCCATTGCGCTATTCATTATCCATATCTACACCCCGTCCTACCCAAACACCCATGAGTCCTACCATAGAGCACACCACGGTCGCTCAAGTGTCTCTCTTTATTATCGTGTTCCCCAGTGCCCACCCCCGCACACCAGGATAGATTTTCATAAACTTGCCCAGAGCCAGGAAAATGTTCCAAAGTCCCTACGTGTCAGCGTCCAATTTCAGAGAAGCGTGAATTAGTGTGCAGCCGCATCCTGGTTGCTAACAAGAAGAAGACAGTGATAGGGTTATGATTCTCCCAGGATAGCAGATCCCAGCCAAGCTTCAGAATTGCCCAGGCAGCCCAGAGCCTCCTGCGTTATCAAGCTGTGGATCATGGCCAAGAGGTTCATGGGGACTGATTAGTGTTTAGAATGAGAAGGGACCTAATTAGCTCGCTTCATCCCTAGACTCTGGCAGACAAGTGAATTCAGGGCTTCTGAGTCAAGGAAGCCATAGTACTCTGTCTCTGGGTAACAGAGACTCGCTACCCTGGAGATGTTTGTTTATTCCTTCCTCGGTTGATTGGGGATCCTGCCAATAAAAAAACACAGTCAGTGTTACTACCTTAAGAAAGAAGCGAAGCTTTGAAAGGGAGAGGCAAAACCACATCAAGTGTAGGGTACTTGGGATGTTTGAGCATTCAGTTGGACTCTGAGGTTCCTAGCAACCTGCAGGGTGAAAAAAAACCCAGGGACTCACAGGTGGTGAGCTTCAAAAAGGATGTTTTTGAAGATAAAATAGTGTAAATAGTGTTCAACCAGGCATTGTATGCTTTAGACCATGCTATTTTGAACAATGAGGCAATAATATTTGAAAGGATGTTTATACTGTATGAAATAGACTGATTGGACTTCCTTATGCTTAGTGGAGATCACTGTTAGAAATTACTTTTTTTCCTTTGCACTGTACAAAAGAAAAAGTGAGGTGTTCAAATTCTATTCGCTACCCAGGAACCCCCTAAAACTCTGTCCAGCAGCAGTAAGGGATTCTGGAGGCTGCATTGCTCAGATTTACAGTGTTGTGGTAGATGAGTGAGGCCTGTCACAGCTTAGAAAAATGAAGTGACGCTATCATTGGTCCTGTCCCTCCCGAGCTAGCACAGCCTGAAAATATTCTTCCTGTCTAATAGAGAAAAAAATACAAACGACTTCAGGAAGAAATGCTCTATGTGAAACTTTAACACGGGGACTTTGAACAAGGCATCGAGGTATTTTTTTTTTACCCTAAAATTACAGAAAATGCAAAAGCTATTTTTTTTTCTTCTAACACCGTCCCTCATATTGAGAGAAAGCCTAAGTCAGCAAAGCGAATGTGCTGAAGAACCCCGCTAATGAGATCCAGGTTTGCAGCTGTCTTGAGGCTGAGCTTGACAAGAATTAAAGTAGATGACAGAAAGGATGATGGATTGTCTGAGTTGCCAGAGAACAGTTTGCAAAGTTGGTTGGCTCTGCAGGCAAGATGGGCAACTAAAATCACACCTTGGGTAACAAGGAAGGCTGAAACTCCCAGCCCCCGGCCCTCCCCTGAAGGATAGCTTTGTTTTAACTCTGTAGGTAGTTCTCTTGTAAGGAGATGTATTGGGACAATTTCTTAGATCACCTCCCTTCCTTAAGTAGCCCTTTTCCCAGCCAGGCTTTTGAAGAAAAACCATAAGGAACAGACAGTGTGGGGACTCTTCAAATTATCATTCTCCAGGGCAGCCTGTCCTCACAAGACCTCCTAGGGAGGGCTGGGAAGGGGGAGCCCCTCCCTTAAGGCTGGTGTGGTGACCCGGGGAAGATTCTGGGGAGTTGAGGGCAAAGCTCGCTGAACAGTGGTTCATGGCTTCATCGGAAACAATAACTCTTTGACAGTGAGTGATATTGATGTGGAGAAGAAGCTGAAAAGAATCCAAGCCCGGACCCAGAAACATCTGGACTTGTATGCAAGAGATGGCCTTCGAACCCTGTGCATTGCTAAGAAGGTAAGGTTAGATCCCTGTGAGCATGATCCAGATGTCAGCAATGGCTGAATGACCTTCACCCCATTGTGTGTGTGTGTGTGTGTGTGTGTGTGTGTAGTATGTGTGTGGTGTGAATACGTGTGTATGTGGTGTGTGTGTGGTGTGTATGTCGTATGGGGAGGGTTGTGGGAGTGGTATGTATAGTGTGTGTGTACGTGGGGATGTTGTGTGTGTGTGTGGAGTATGTGTATGTGCGTTCACATGAAAAACTCTAGCTTTCTGGTTTCTGTTGAGAATCTGTGTCTTCATGGAACGACACAGATCCATATAACTATGTAGCAGCTGATCTTTGTGATGAGGGCCACGAGGATGTATTCCGCTGTGTACTGCTCTTGTCTCCCGTCCCCATCACTAGCCATTGTTTCACTCTTTCCCCCAGATGTAGCCATAAAAGTTACCCACTCTTGCTCTCAGATACTTGACTTTGCAGGCCCTAGGAAACAGGGACCTTTGAACTACAGAGCCAGGACATCTGATGAGGTGTGTGCTGTCTAGTAGGAACGCCGTGATGCTCATTATTTCAAGGTGGCTACACATAGTTTCTCCTCTTCACACTCCCAGGACTGCTCATATAGTTCAAGTTGCTTAGTATAGAACAGAGTTTAAACATACTCAGTTTAAAACCAGTCATCTGGTGCCCATCTCACCATCTTCTGGTGTGTCTTTAGGACAGTAGCAACAGCTTATAATGTCCTCTAGGTACTATCATTATACCCTTATCATTGTCTGCTTTCCATAAGTCTCTGTCTATTTTGTCTCCTGTTATAGACTGTACATTTCTCAAATGTAGAAGACCTTCCTATGGTCAGGCTGAGTGGTGCATGCCTTTAATCCTGGCACTCAGGCCAATAGATCTCTCTGAATTCCAAGCCAGCTGAGGCTACATCCTGAGAGCCTGTCTCAAAACAAACAAACAAACAAGACATGTGTCTCTTGATTTTCCCCATAGTGCCATACGAAGAGACTCGGTGAATATTTGGTGCTTATGTAAAAGAATTATTCATAAAAGAGAATGCAGACATATAAACATGGTGGTTCAAAAGTGCCACGGCCCTCCAAAGGAGAAAGACAGCATGCCTGATGGAGTATTCTACAAGCTGTGGAAAATATTGCTATGGTTACCTTTCCAACCTCGTGTCTGACCCTTCCACTTTGCTGGCCTCGTCCATCAGCTTTTACATTAACGAATCAGGAATGGGATCAAGGCCATAGCCTTTGCACTTGTTCCTCCTTGTGATTCCCAGAATTTGTTCCTTTTAAAATATTTTTTATTAATTTCTTGAGCATTTCAAAGAGTGTATTTTGATCATATTCACACACCCCCAACTCATCACCTTAGCTTCTCCAGAAACTGTCCTAACTCCCTACCCCAAAAAATGCCACATCCTCTTTTGTTATATAATAACCCATCAGCTCTAATTTACGCTGTCCAATATTCAGGGCACAGGTTCTCTACCATCACATAGACTGCTTGAGTCTTAACTTGCATGCTCCCTGTCAAGAAGACCTTACTATCCAACAGGAGCCAACAACCCCAACAGACTCTATAGCATCATCCTTTTTGTTGCCTGCATGGGACTCCTTGATCTATCCATTTAAATCACTTTCCTGACTAAAATATCTCACCCTCCACCAGCATATAACCTGGGGCATCCTGAGACCTTGCCTTTGTCTTTCATCTCCAGAGCCCCATAGGGTCTCAGCATATGTTTGGTGGTCATGGAAAACAAGGATTAATCTTTCATCAATGTATGCATTCAAAATATCACTATGGAGAATTCTGCCCCCAAGGCGACATGTAGGAGTCCCAGCACCTCAGGAAGAAGGGGGGGCTCCATTTGCATATCCACTCGAGGTTACTAATAATCCTCTTCCTGTTTCATAGGTTGTAAATGAAGAGGAGTTCCAGAGGTGGGCCAGTTTCCGGCGTGAGGCGGAGGCATCCTTGGACAACAGAGAGGAGCTCCTGATGGAGACAGCCCAGCACCTGGAGAATCACCTCACCCTACTCGGTAGCTGAAAATAAGGCATTGCTACATTAAAAAGAAAGAAAGGGGAAGGCTAAACATTAGGAAAGGAGCTCTTGGCCAGGACTCAGATACTGCTACAATTTGGCCCCAATTAGGAGCCATCCCTGTGTGTCTCCATGTATTTAACATAATGGGGATATGCCTGCAACCAGCCTGGCTTCCTGGGGATATCCTGAGAGCCTTCCCAGACTTCTTGCTGAAAGAAGCTTATGAGTTTGGCTTCTTCCTCAACAGCAAACAAATATTCAAATGTTTGTTGCTTGCCTACTATGTGACCGTGTAGCATATTAGGCTTTACAGCTCTGGCGAGAAATGCTGACCACACCTCCACCTTCCCACAGTTCAAAATCTAGCCAGCATGGTTAGGCAAGTCATGTCATCACCAGTGAGTGATAAGATCTGGGCCAGAAGATTTAGAGATGGGAGACAAATGGTCCTCACGCTGGGACCAAAGAGGTTCTGGGAAGGCTGCTAATTGGAAACAAAATGATACACTATTCAGGAAAAGGGGGAGGGCGTTCATGAAAGAATGAAGGAACTAAATGAAAGGCAGGAAGAGATGTCTGAGAAGAGGTGGAAATACAGAAATCTGTTTTAGCTGGATCACAGAATACAGAGGAGAACTGACAGGAGGTAAAAGAGGCCAGAGGAGGCCAATTTATGATATGCCAAGTAAATCATATGCTAAACCTTTACAGGGTACCTTAGAAAAATCACCAGAGCTACCACCACATATAGAGTAAATGAATAAGCAAGGGAGAAGATGAGAAGCGCTGAGGCTGGCTTAGAGATGGACTGGATGTCTGTAGGAAAAATAACATCGCAAGCTGAAATTTGGAAACTTTGCTTAGGAAGATGAATCTCCTGCCTGGGGAAAGATGCCCATGTCTTAATCCCTCTGAGGTCAGTGGGGTGGAAGAGCAGCAGCAGGAAGGGATTTAGGAACAGGGGATATTTCCCAACCCCCTCTAGAAAGACACGCAAGAAAGAATCAGGGGTGTGCACTGGCCATTGAGCCGAAAACCATCTTTCATTGCTATAAGATGGTGAGGCCTGTACATCTAAAGGGTAGCAGCAAGATTAGTTGAAGAAGAAGAAAACAGAAGAAGAAATTGTTACTCTCCGGCACCTTCAGCCTCTTGTCCTTTGTCCTGGCTACAGAAGCCTGCGCATGTTGCCTCATGAGCCCTAGCACTTCTAAAGCTGGACGCAGGAATTGTTCTTATAAGAACCAGAAGGTAGCTAGTCCAGAGTATTCTACCTGCCAGGCAAGGCCGCAGGCAGTCACCCCACGTGGAATTCCCGCCACTCTTTCACATCCTGGACACGTCTTTAGCTTCAATGTGGCAACAAGTCTCAGCTGCAGAAAACGTCAGCTGGATCTGGCGAGGAACTCACTCATGGGAGTCAGTCAGCTCCCCTTCCTGGAGAAGGCATTTGCGGTCTTTCCGTTTTATTTTCCCTTTTCACTCAAATAAATGTGTCTTTCCTCCTCCCTCCCTCACACAGCCTCCCTGCATTATAAATTGACTTCAGCAGCTCACCTAGCAGGCTAACCATCACAAAGATGATACTTAAGCCATCCCTGTTCATCGAGTTGTTTGCCTGTATATTTGTACCTGAAATACAAAACAGGCACCTTTGACAAAAGATGGGCCTTTTTTGTCACCTCAAGGTGGCTGGGAAATGTGACTTGGTGGCAGATTTCCTGTGATCGTCAAAAATGTTCCCTGGCCTTCACACTAAGTCTCAAAACATGAGCTGATTTCTCAATAGGCAGCCAATGTAACTGCTTTGCCAACTTTTAACCACTCTTGATTATTCAACAAAACAAAGCCGTGGCTTCGACTCTAGGTGAAATGGTTAGCCATTAGTCTAGGGCCTGAAATGATTCTCATTTTAAATGCAGGTGAGTTTTACTTAAGCACTTAGCAACTCTTTAATATCTGGGTATGAATTCATCAGAGTTGAGGCAAAGATTGAGAACATTCACAAATGATGGCAGCTGCATGTCTAATTCTCTCCAAGAATAGTAGCAAAAAAAACCTGAGTCCCCATTACATCTGCTGTGTTGCACTGCAGAGCAAAGGTCCCTGCCCCATCTCTTCCACACTCATTGACCTGTGTCCCTATAGACCACCACCAGGTCTCCTCTGCACTCTTTCCCAGCCTCTAAGAACCTCTCATCCAGCCTCTCCCATTTCCCATCCACTCTCTAGAATGATCTGAAAATATAAACCCGATCCTGCCCCTTTCTAACTTACACTTTTGAATAGCTTTCTTTGCTGCAGAAGAAATCAGACACCAACACGGAGACCCTGCTATGACCCGGAAGCCCCTCCTCCTCCCTCTCACACTCCCTCTGCCTCCTGCCTTAGTCATCTACTCAAAACTCCAGGCTGGTGCACATGTACACTCCTCTGCCTTCACCTCGGCAAAGTGGCCTTTCAGCAGCAAAATCTCCCTTGGCTTTCGAGGTGAAGCTCAGTGTCCACTCCGCACCTCGCCATGTAGCTCGATTTACAAACCTTCATCCAAGCACTTGAGTTCCGGTCAGGTACCAATTGTCCTACTTAGGGTCACTATTGCTGCGGTGAAGCACCACGACCAGAAGCAAGTTGGGGAAGAGTAGGTTTGTTTGGCTTATGTTTTCACATAACTGCTCATCCCCAAAGGAAGTCAGGACAGGACCCTGGAGGCAGTAGCCCATGCAGAGACCATGGCGGGGAGCTGCTTACTGGTTTGTTTCCCATGGCTTGCTTAGCCCACCTTCTTATAGAACCCAGGAGCAGCAGCCCCGGGATGGGGCCACCCATAGGTGGTAGGACCTCCCATATCTATCACTAATTTAAAAAATGCTATACAGGCCTACCTACAACCCAGTCTTTTGGAAGCATTTTCTCAGACGGGGTTCCCTTCTCTCAAATGACTTTAGATTATGTCAAGTTGATGTAAAATTAGTCAGTACAGTGATCATCTTTATCTAGCTCGTGGCTGCATGTATCCTGGGTACACAGACTAATACAAAGAAGATATTTGATAAAAAACTGATTGGCTGTGTAGTGCTTTGAGAAAGTAAGTAGCCGCGTATTTACCATAACTGAGCTCCCAACCATCTTTGCACTTTCCAGGAGCCACTGGGATTGAGGACCGACTCCAGGAAGGAGTTCCAGACACAATTGCTGCACTACGGGAGGCTGGAATCCAGCTCTGGGTTTTGACAGGAGATAAACAGGAGACGGCAGTCAATATCGCATATTCCTGCAAACTGCTGGATCAGACTGACACCGTGTACTCCATTAACACAGAGAATCAGGTCAGGCCAAAGAGGGACTGAGTGTTCAAATACGCAGCAGCCCCTCAGTCAATTCTCTGGATCCTGGATCTAAAAGATCCAAGGAAGGATCCAGAAAACATTCAGCCCCATACACAATAACCCATCCACATACATCATAGCTAACTGGTTATTTGGCTGCAGCTACTTATCAGAAACTTCTAGTCTCCCTACTTTACAGGTAAGGACACTGAAAGCCACCAGGCTCATTCTCTTACCCAACAGCTTCCCCTTGCTAGTCTAGAAAACCCCGAGTCTAGAATTCTGCTCTCTTGCCAGGCAAGTGCAAGTCACATATGCCACACCATTGACTCAGTTCTTTTGTCACTGTCTTGTCAGTTAAGATTAACCCACCTATTGAAAAGTCCCACTTCAACTGAAAATATTTAGAGTTTAAATTTTCAGCACCAATCTGTGTGTCATGGAGCAGAACTCTAAGGGGATAATGAGTTCAGCTGGTGCTTTTGATGGGCTAGGAATGAGAGAGAGAGGGAGAGGGAGAGGAAGAGAGAGAGAGAGAGAGAGAGAGAGAGAGAGAGAGAGAGAGAAACAGAGAGGAACAAAGTGCTAAAACAGTCATTTCCACCTGGAGTAGGTTGTGGTTTGCAAAGAGCGAGGCAATTGGGAGTGCGCCATGTGACTTCTAACAAAGTGTCTTCCTGTTTATTGTCCACATTTGCGTTAGGAAGGCAGCTTCTCTTTTCCTGCTGCAGATGTAGAAAGTGAAGTGAAGGCTCTGGAAAGTGAGTGCTGAGATGTACCCATCAGAGGGAGCAGGGACAAGAGTCAATAGAGACGAGAGGAGCACTTGTACCCAGGGGTTCTAAAGAAAGGGACCTAGCAACCAAGGATAGCCTGTGGGAGGGGTGAGTTGGAAGCCATCAGAGAGAGAGAGAAAGAGAGAGGGAGGGAGGGAGAGAGGGAGGGAGGGAGGGAGGGAGGGAGGGAGGGAGGGAGGGAGGGAGGGAATTTAGGCCTCTCGCTGGCTCATCTAGACCCTATAATAAAAGTTTAGGAAGATTTCTATTTGGTTTTTATACCATGAAGAAAGATGCATTGAATATGTATACATACCTGTCTACTTCCCAGGATCCCATTGATCCGATAAGATTAGTCTTTCTCCGCCTTTTCCCCCGGGAGTCATAGTAGATATGTAAATATGTTAAACCAGAACATGGGAATATACACTCTAAATCTCAGACTTATTTAAACCCCAGTTTAATATAATTACCTATTCAGTGAGTATTTTCTCCAAGGTTTTTAATTTGCCTAACTAACTATAAATATATTTGCCTCTAGTATCTCTTTTGTATATATATATCTTAAAGCAATAAACAAGTTTTATGGAGCCTACCCAGAACCCTAGGTTCTCATATACATAATAAGGGACTTACTATTCCATGAGTAGAAATGCATTTCAAATGAAACTAATAATAACAATCATTTTTATTATTATTGACAACCCTTTAGGGCTTCATATGCTCCAAAGAGCATACTTCTTATCTTGCTTCTTCTCAGTTGTAAAGCAGGGATTAAAAATACTTATTTTACAGATTGCTGGACGAATTAAATAAGACCAGAGGGAAAGTACTTACTTAGTCCCTATATGTGTTAGCGAATGCTCTATGACAAGTTAGCCCCAGAACTTAGCAGTCACAGCAGACCTCTGTGATCCCAGGGTCTCTGTTAGAAATCTAAGGGTTTCTGGGCTGGGGCCTGTGGATGAAGGTAGCCATGAGGTGATGAATCACCTTTCCGGAGCTCTGAGGCCAAATACTGATTCCACTGGGAAGGGTCTTCAGACTGGAAGGGATGCTGCTTACAAGCTGAATCTCATAGCTGTTACTAGATCTCAGCTCGTAGTCCTCTGAGCTTTGTTCCCAGGCTGCTACACAGCATAGCAACTGGTTTCTCCCAAGGCAAGCCACTGGAGAGAGTGAGAGAGCTCTAGAGTAGAAGCCTATCTTGTACAACCTACTCAGGGAAGTTACACCCCATTGTTTTGTTGTTGTTGTTGTTGTTGTTGTTGGTGGTGGTGGTGGTGGTGGTGGTGGTGGTGGTGGTGGTGGTGGTGGTGGTGTTTTGTTCTCTTCCTCAGAAGGAACTCATTAGGTCTAAATCACCATGCCTTGAAGGAATTCCTCCAAGCACTGTTTACTGCAGGTTCCTGACCAAACATTAAATGTTCAGTGACTAGAGCCATTTTGACTATAATCTGGAAATAAGCAGGTTCAGGCCTGTGTGAACCAGTACCAGAAGAATTTATGTAACTGGAACCAAGGCTAATATCTAGCAAGAATCACCCCCATTATCCTTCTTGGATAAATGCTCCTGTAAAACCTTATACCCAAAACCAGTTCCTTTGCCCACTGCCCCCCTCCAAATTCTGTGCACATCCTACTGTGTGCAACAAGTGATTTAGCATCTCCTAGAGGAGGACTCGGGAAAATGAGCTGGATTTGCTCCAGGAATCGCTCCAGTGATTGCTAGACAGAATTACTAGACTGTGTTTCTCCAAATCTATCACTTCAGGAGAACCTTTGCAAAATCCACCCAAATTCATCTGTTACCTCAACTATGGCTCTTAATGATTTCATTTAAATTAACTCATATTCACTTTTAGAATAGACTTTTAGCATCTTGACTAATAAAGGAGTATTGCCCTTGACCACGGATAAATGAACCTAATAGGGCTCAGGGGATGGCTCAAAGAGTAAGGTACTGTGGCACAAGAATAGGCTGAGTTCATATCCCTGGCATCCACACGTCAAGCAGTCATGGTGCCTGCCTGTAATCCCAGCACTTAGAAGGCTGAGACAGGGAATGACCCAGGGCAAGCTGATTAGATAGACCAGCCAAGTTGACAATTCTAGATTTAGCAAGAAACCCTGCCTCAGTAAAGTGGAGCATGACCAAGGCAGGCACCCAACATCTAACTCTGTCTTCCACATGCACAAGACACCTTCACACACATGCACACACGCATACCTACACATTCAGCAACACATATGTAAACCTCCATACCCAAACGCATGCATGTCACACTTGCAAATGGAAAATACAGTCCATCTGAGTACATGTTATTAAAGTTATTTATACTATTATCTTCTGTTTTCCCAAGCTTTATTTAAAAAGCAATGTTTATAAGAGTTAAAAAGATAGCAAAAGAATAATCAATACCAAGATATGATTTTACCATTGATATAATTCAAAGCAGTAGAAAGGACTGCTAATTAAAAACTGCTTCCTCTCTGTATTTCAAAGTAAGCATCATTTGAAAAATCATATAACTAGCACGATAGTGGTACACCTTTAGTCACAGTACTTGAAAAGGGAAGCAGTAGGATCACAAGTTCAAGGCCAACCTGGGCTATATCAAAAGGCCATCTCAAAGAAACAGAAATGAAATTCACAGAGAACATTCTTTGAACCAGTAAGAACTCACATCCATGGTCAGTTCAGACCAACATGAAAAACACTTCAAAGCACAGCCCTTGAGACCCCTGTGGAATAGACCAAGAGATAAACACAGTGTGGTGGTTTGCTTTTTAAGAAAGAAAGCCACGTTTGAAGAAGTCAAGATCATGCCTCACTGCCATGTGAAGTTGACATTGAGTAAGTAACTAAGTTACTCACCATTTCAATCTCCTCACCTCTAAATCTTTACCAGGAATAAAAAGGGTCAACAGGGGAGGCCTATAAGAGACAAAAACCAGCTTATATAACAGTAGGAGATATTATCAGTAGCTACCAACATATTAGTGTTGATTTTTACTTTATACCCACCTCAACTCAGGTGCCATCTTGCTGTGCAACTTTTACTTTATTCTTGATCATCTTCTCCTATTCCAGCCATTACTTTGTTTCTAAATTAGTACAGTTTAATGCTGCTTCAAATACTGCAGAGATATGTACAGCGAGCTTAGAGAAAACTTCCTAAGCAACCTATATGGTGGAGTTTTTTAATTACTGAAAATAAAGACAAAGCTTTAATGTACAAGGTTGCTTACTAATGCTGTATTTTATGACTCTCTGCAGGAAACCTGTGAGTCCATCCTCAACTGTGCATTGGAGGATGTAAAGAGGTTTCGTGAACCACAACAACCAGCCAGAAAACTCTGTGGGTGCCGCACACCATCTAAGATGCCATCGGCTAACTCAAGAGCTATGACTCCTGAAGTTGGACTGGTCATTGATGGGAAGACATTGAATGCAATTTTCCAGGGGAAGCTGGAAGATAAGTTTTTGGAGTTGACGCGGTACTGTCGCTCTGTCCTGTGTTGCCGCTCCACCCCCCTCCAGAAGAGTATAATTGTCAAGCTGGTGCGAGACAAGTTGAGCGTCATGACTCTTTCCATAGGTACCCAGTGTTCTGGGATGTGGGTGGCATCTTGGCAGGGATGATGACCTGGACCAGCTGTGAAAGCCAACAAGCTTAGGCTGAGGGCCGTTGTCTTTGATAAAAATCAGTCAAGATGTAGCTGTTAGGTGATAAAACGGGGACCACAATATTTAACAAATGATCAAGCTCTTAGAACTGGCCAGTTAGCTAAATAAAGATCAGATCTTAATAGGGAAGTCACTGCCAACAAGGGCCTTGAACTCAAAACATAAATGTAGTTTTTTAAAAAATGTTTCTACCAGAAATAGACAACAAAATGATTACTACTAGGAGATACCATCCGGTACCCTTCCAGAATGAATTTACCCATGGTAATACCTATGGTAGCTAAGAATTTGCTATTCTCCTAAGGATAGGGGACTTGGAGGGAGATTTCAAAACCTTAGGTGGTCTTCTGGACATCTGGAAAATATGTCCTTCCCCCAGTCTTCACGTGCAATATAAAAACTGAATTTAAAAACTAGAGGACCAGGCACTGTGGCGCATGCCTATAATCCCAGTGTTTGGGAGTGACTCTACTTAGTACATGTATGGAATGTACTGATCATGAGATCAAGCAAGGAAGTAAACAGAGGCAAGGAAGACCCAAAATTCAAGGTCATTCTCACCTACATGGAGAACTCTAGGTCAGGCTGGGATATATAAGATCTACCGCACAAAATGAAAAGAACAGATGCCTGGCAACTCCATCCCTACTTTAATGCTATGGGTTGTCCTCTTCCATAATTCAGATATACCATCGGCAATAGCCCAGTCCATATTCTCTGAGGTTAGAGGTTGGTGTCACTCCCATAGCAACAGAAACAAACCCAACCAGGCAAGAAATAGCATGATTCCACACCTCTGCTTCTCCTGGTGTGCCAACAGAAGAAGTTAAAGCTTAGATTTATTTTGCCTTCCAAAGGATTAAAATTATGGACTCTTGAGCTATTGAGAAAAGAAACCTTTTTATAACAACAAAGTCTACCTAGAAAGTCAAATACTATATTTTTAATTGACACATAATTGTATAAATTTATGGGGTACAATATTAATGGGAACATTTTAAAGCTCAATATACTTGTTGCCAAGTAATTAGGGAAAAATTATCCTCTCGCCTCTTCAATTCCATATTTTCTGTGATAAACAATGTAAACTTAATTGCAGCTTATATATGAGACGCTTTTAGGAAACAAAACATGGGATGAGGAAGAGAATCCAGTCAACACAGTCCATAATAGGAGTTATGAAAACATAGCCTACAGGCTGTGTCTAGCCTACTGCATATTTTGTATTTTTAAATGTAAAATTTATAACTACCAACCTTTCACCAGCAACAATTATTTGACTTTGTCTTGTGGCTTACAAAGTTTAAAATATTTTTTGGATCCCTTAGAGTTTAGCTTCCTGAGCTCTGGCTTAGAAGATGAAGCATTGAGGAGTAGTTGGCTCTATAAGATGCCCTCTCCCTATAGAGCTGTATGTGGCTTCTTAATTAAATAGAACTTCACCAGCCGCATTTCAATAGATAGAAGATGACAGCAGTTTCTGCACTGGACATTGTAGATACAGAGGTTTTTCTACATCAGAGAACGGAATATTTGATAGCCCTGATAACGGAGGTAGAGCATGTGGTATGTTGGGGGGGTAGTGTTTTCATGGCCTTATCTCTGGTTTCATGAAATCTCAATTCATTCAATGTGGTTAATATATCTCAGTCAAAAAAAAAAAGTGAGTCGATCTCATTTTTCTATATTTATACAGAAAATTGAATGTCATCCACCACTTTGGGTGATATGCACAGTCTCTGATGCTCTGGCTGCCCCAGTGTTCTAGTCATCTTGGTATGGTAGCGGGTTCAAGTCAAGCTAAGGTAGAGAAAGCTCTACCTTGTGGTAGCTAGCTATTTGTCATTGTTATAAAATATCTAACCTGACTAACTTCAAGCAAGGAACTTTTTATTAGACTCATGGTTTGGGGCCATATCAGTCCTCTTCTGACGACTCTGCATTCTCCTGAGGTGGGAGGAAGAATATCGTGGTGGATGATGTAGGAATGTGACTCCATGGTAGCAGTTGTTCTAGCTTTAGCGCACACACACACACACACACACACACACACACACACATAAAACATATTGGTAGTGTGGTGGAATAGATGTGCTACCTCATGGCAATCAAAAACTGAGAGACAAGAAGGAGCCTGAGAGAAGACACCCTTCAAAGTCATGCCCCAAGTCATCCATTCCTTCAATAGACCCTACCTCTTGCCAGCTACCAAGAATACGATCAAATTATAAATCCATGAAAGAATGGTTCCACTGATTGAGGCCTCAGTGAGTTGATCCACCAGCCAGAGACCAAGTCTTGAACTTATAAGCGTTTTAGGGAACATGCCACATCAAAGTCCTAACAGCCTCTGAATCAGAACAAAAAGACCTGAGTTCCAGTATGAGTACCTTCACTAGATGGACTGTCCTGACCAAGTCTCAAAACTGGTCAGAGTCTTGATTTGCTCTTCTGCAAGATCTATTCTGACATTCACAAAGGCCTTTCTGTAAATTGTAAAGGACCACACATTACTCTTTTGATCACCACTGGGGAGGGAACAATAAAAAATATTCATTGAAAGAGTTAAAATAAATGGGGATTTCTCATTCATAGTTTAAAAAGAAGCCAACTTTTAGGCCAAATATTGTAGCAGTGTTATCCTATGTAGAGAGATGTTGAAAGGATTCAGCTGTGCAAATGGGAACACTTTGAGATTTCTTATCACCGAGCAATTGGACAAAGAATGAAGGCACTCTGTGACCTCTCTTTCCAGGTGATGGAGCAAATGATGTAAGCATGATTCAAGCTGCTGACATTGGCATTGGAATATCTGGGCAGGAAGGCATGCAGGTAATATAAGATTTAACTCCTTTTTCTTCACTGATCTCCTTTATTCTTCTCCAGGATCAGATCTTCGCTGATCTCTTTACTCTTACTCCAGGAATGGAGATCTGAGGAATAGCCCTGAGCGTGGAATAAATCATCATTTGAGCATCATAAAATTATTAACTGACAGTCAGGGATGTCTTCCATGCCTCTGTGTCCTCTGTCATCAAAATCCTACCATCCGGTTCTCCCAAAAACAGAAGGACACTGAGGACATGTGACCTTTTACCAAAGGCAATGGTAGCTATAGTCCAAGGCTGCACAGCATATAAGCCTTTCTCTGACTCCACATATCCTTCTGTGACCTCCATAAGGAGTGACTGAGACTGGGACATTTGGAAATATTTATATTGACTCATGAATTAATTTGTACAGTTTCATGGTGTGCCTAATTCTCTAAAAATTCTATTTGGAACAAGCATACTAAAGTGAGATACTGTTTTTTCCCACTAAAACAGACCGTGTTTTGTGATTTTGAACCATCAGAAATCATAGTCTCATCCCCAGGGAAGACACTGCTTGAATTCAATGCTGAGAATTAGAAAGGCAGCCACAGTTCTTTGTTACCCTTCAGGTGGTTACCATATGCCAGCAATGTTAGGTACTTCATATTTATGTGTTACAACATGGAATTTTAATAATAATAATATGTTATAGATTGGTAATTATTTTTTCAGACAGTAAAACTGAGGCTCAAAAAGTTGAAGTAATCTGAAAAGTATTCATACCAAGATTTCTAACCAAAACATCTAAACCTCATTTTAAGAGACCTCTAGACTGTATCTTATTATAAATAACCACAAGGACAAAATGTCCATCCTAGCACCATGTAGATAAACTTCCCAACCAACGGTGTCATCTATAAATCATGCTAATCGCCTGCTTGAGGGGTACCCAAGGGTGCTCAGGAACTGGAGTATCACCTGATGAAGATCAGTTTTCTGGTTTGCCCCTAGAACAGATACTGACACTGGGCCTTAATGAATGATTGTTACATAAATGGACAGAAATGTGGGACCAAGTGGGGTGTTGGTCCCTCTCACTTGCCCTTCTTGGACTCTGGTAATATTTCAGCTTCCAAGAAGAGCGGGAGAGATGTCCGAATCCAGAGTACTTTCCAAGAATGACGACATGATAAGGAATCATTCAAGCCCTGAATGCTGCCGACCTAGAAGAAAGCACTGTCCTCAAGGGAGCATCTTTGGGGCCAGCGATGGTTGTGTGTGAAAACTGATGTCTCCGTTCTTGCCTCCTAGGCCGTCATGTCCAGCGACTTTGCCATTGCCCGATTCAGCCACCTCAAGAAGCTGCTGCTCGTGCACGGCCACTGGTGTTACTCACGCCTGGCCAGGATGGTAGTATACTACTTCTACAAGAACGTGGTGAGTGTCCCCCGTGTAACCTTCCACTCAGGCCTTGCGGTTCTTGCAAGAACTCTGCCTCCTCAGAATGGTAGAGCAAGCATTTCGGCTCAAGGGAGTTAGTCATCTGACCTGGATTTGAGCTCTCACTATCTATGTAACTTTGGGCAACACTACACTTCTCCATAAGCCATAGTTTCCTCTATAATTTTAAAACAAGAAGGAGGCTGGTATTGCTTACTGTGATATTGTCATAAGAACTGGCTATGCTCTGTGGAAAGCCCCTGGCACGTAGGAACAGCATGAACGCTTATGAATATGGATCCTGGAGTCAGATTAAGCGCCAACCTAGATTCCCATATTTGGTAATTGTCTCCAAACATACGTTTCTCCATCTGCAAAATGCAAGCAATAATAGTTCCTTTCTCTCGTATGCTCTGTGCTGGTCAGTGCCTCATCAACGTGGCAGAATACCTAGGATAATCAACTTACAATGAGGAAAGGGTTGGTTGGGGTTCATTCTTCTGAAGGTGTCAGTCTGTGGCTAGTTGGTTCATTTATTGTGGGTCTGTGGCCTGTGATAGTAACGCTGTGGATCCCAGATAAATGTTGATTTCTCTCCTGATAAGGCCCCAAAGCAAGAACACGCCAGGTGAGCTATTGAAGCTATCAAAGGCTCTTGTTTGAAAAGTCCAAGATTAACAGTCAGTTTAGCAATGAGATAGCGAAGCATAGCTGGACTAAGGGATGGAGCAAGGGACTGAGTTTCCATTGCCTACTTCGAGGATCTTTGATCCAAATAGAATTTGATTCCTTTTTGCACAAGGAAAAATGGACGGTTAACACTGGGATGGTGGAAGACAAACATAGTGGCCTAAAAATTATATCATTTCCATTTTAGTCCATTGTTTTAGGCTCTGGCATAGGCATCCTTATTCAGAGGTGAATGTCTCTGTCCGAAGTCCAACACATATACATATATAAAAGAACAGCACGAAAAAAAACAGTATAAATTCAGCCGACTGGGTGGAGATATTGTCTCAGCACTGTCTATGTGAGCAAGTCACTCTGTCTGACTTGAGATTCACTCTGAACACGAAGGACTGTTTGCTTAGAATTCAAAACACCCTGCTTCATTTTTGTCTTTTGCATCCAAGGAGTCATTCTTTTGAATCAGCACCACCTCTTCTCTGCGTTAAATTTGTGAAGCGGAAAGGCAATCTCTCCAGCCAGCCACGCTCTCAAAGCTCAAGTGATACTTATTTCTAGCGCGTTGCTAAGCTCAGAACTGCCATACTGATGCGGTATTATCTCCCAGCTGCAATTAGAGGATGGGGAACTATGACTTCCACATCCGAAACCAATTCCAGAGGGATTAAAACCCTGCCTGCTCTGAAATTTGAACAATCAATTAATTACTGTACTGGAACATCTAGGGTAGAAGAGCAGGCACCCAATCTGAGCCCACGCTGTCGTGGGGTTCAGTGTGCTTGCTCCCTGGGAGATGCAAAGCCTGTAGCTAAGAAGGAAAGTGTAAATGGGTCGCCAGGGGAAGGATATACTCTGTGATGTTAAATTTTGAAGATTAGTTGTCAGGACCAAACAAAGATTCACTTCATCCATTCAGATATCTATGGAAATGTCTGCTGTGTGTTACGCAGTGTGCTAGCCGCTGGGCATAGCGTGAGGACTGAACCAGAGAGAGTATTTCCTTGCTCTCAGGAGATGTTTTGTCCACATAGGGACAACAAGCTTCTTCCCGTAAAGGCTAGGCAATAAATACTTTCTGCTTTTGTTGGACATGGATGTCTTGATGTATCTTACTATGGAACCCAGAGATAGTATCAGGAAAGGACCAGAGCCACTAGAAAGAAAGAACTTGGGAACTTCGAGTACTTGTTGCTAGCCCTCAATTAGGGTAAAGTGATGCTGGGTGTCTTGGAGCTATGAAAATCATTACTATGGTATTGATGTTTATTAATAACCTTCATTTAGGGATGGTAGTGATACTGTCACAGGTGGTTATGACTAATGATTAAGGATAGCTCACATCTAATGCTTTCTGCCAGGTTTTCTATTCGGTTCATTGAATTTTCACTTTCAATATGTCTTTTTTTTCCTCCAAATCTTAATTTCCTTGATAAATTTTCATTCTGTGCTGTGATTTTTCTCTCTAGCACCCCAGTTGTATTTAGCTGCCTGTTTGTATACTCTTTCAAAGTTTTCGAAACCTTCTTCCAAGCTCTTATCAACTTGAGCGTTTGTGAGTTCCATGGTTGAGGAATTGTATTACTATGAAGAGTTGAGTTGTATTATTTGTTGAATTTCTATCTAGAAATTTGTGTACATCTCTTTGAAGTCAAGTTGGAGAACCTTCGTACTGAGCTCTGAGCACTGCTCAGTCAGCAGCAACAGAATTTCACCACACAGGGTCTAGAAATCATTTAAGTCCATCACAGGCCTGACTCTTTCTTTTCATTTCTTTTGATTGAGCTATATATTTTTCTCTACTCCCCTATCTTCCCTCCCCTCCCCTTCTACCCTATTCTGTTCCCCCCTACAAACTCCCAATTTCCTCAGGATATCTTGTCTTTTTCATTTTCCTGTGTAGATCCATGTATGTCTCTCTTAGGGTCCTCTTTGTTGCCTAGTTTTTCTGAAGTTGTGGCCTGTAGGCTGATTTTTTTTTTTTTGCTTTATGTCTAAAAGCCACTTATGAGTGAATACATATTATATTTGTCTTTCTGGGTCTGGCTTTCCTCACTCAATACAGTTTTTTCTAGATTTATCCATTTGCCTGTAAATTTCAAGATGTCAATTATATTTTACCGTTCTGTAGTACTCCATTGTGTAAATGTGCCACATTTTCGTTATGCATTCTTTGGTTGAGGGGCATCTAGGTTGTTTCCAAGCTCTGGCTATTATAAATAATGCTGCTATGAACATAGCTGAGCATATGTTCTTGTGGTACAATTGAACAACTTTTGGGTATATACCAACAATGGTATTGCTGGGTCTTGGGATAGATTGTTTCCACTCTCAAGATGACATTCAGCTGCTGTTCATCTCCATGTCTGACCCATTTGCATCTGTCTCACCAAAATCCACTGTGTTTGACTCCCATGAATGCTGTGGGCTTGTCCCAGCTGGATAACACCTGGCTTTCATCTGTCTTCTGAGTTTCCTCCCTCTGCCAGGCTCTGTGTCACCTGCTTCTGCTGTATGACACATCTTGGTTCCTTTCACTTCCTTCGTGATTTCCTAAGCTTGTCCTCTATTTCTGTTTAAGATAAGGTTTCTTTATTCTTACTTTTGTTCTCTCCTTTACGGACTTACACAGAAGCACCCTGCAGCCTGCCATCTTACCTAGGAGTCCACAGCTCAGCTATCTCTGTCGCCCATTCCCCACTCTCCATCACCGCTGGGATACTATTCGTGTATTATGTGCCATGATAGATGACAAAGTGATGTTCGGAAAGATGATGTTGTTTGTCCAAGGTCATGGAGCTAGTAATTGGTACACCTGAGGATGTAAAATCAGGCCTCTCCACTTCCCAACCCTGTGCTCTTAGCCATCATAGTCTAGCATACTACAAGCAGAGACCTCACTCACGAAGCCTGCTCCCCACCTGCAGTGCTATGTCAACCTGCTGTTCTGGTACCAGTTCTTCTGTGGTTTCTCCGGCTCCACCATGATCGATTATTGGCAGATGATATTCTTCAATCTCTTCTTCACCTCCTTGCCTCCCATTGTCTTCGGAATCCTTGATAAAGATGTCTCTGCAGAAACACTCCTGGCGTTGCCTGAGTTATATAAGAGTGGCCAAAACTCTGAGGTGAGGAGCTGCAGCAAGAATGGGGGTAACTTCAGATTGTCCCTAAGCCCTGATAGTCCCCCTGCAGGACAGAGAGAGTATCGGGCTGGGAGTCAGGAACTAGCCACAGTTCTGTCACTTGCCTCCTGTGTGACATTGGGTGACTCTAGCCCTCTAGCCTGTTTCATACTTGCCGCTAAGAATGTTAGACAAGACCAGTAAGTCTGTTTTAATATTCAACTACCATAGCTGAAGGGGGGAGTACATATGGTAAGACCCCGTGCCTCCAGGCTGTGAAGTAGAGCAATCAAACTCCAAAGACCCAGTTACAAGCACATTTTCTGTTTCTCTAACAGAACACTGAGGGCTAGGTAATACCACAAAGGATTTTATTTAGCTCATAATTTTGATGCTACAAGTCTGAGATCATGTAGCTCTGTCTGCTCAGCCTTCTAGGCGAGGGCCTCCTCAGCTCCATCACAGTGTGAAAGTGTATCATGATGCGAATATATGTGAAAAGGAGACATCACATGGTGTGGCAGGAAGACTCCTAGGTCAAGATCACTTTAGCAACCCATTCTCATGAGAACCAACTCATGGTTTTGAAGAAAACAAGCATTAGTCCCATTCATAAAAGCACGCCCCTTTGGTGACCTAATCACCTCCCACTAGGCACCACACCATAAATATCACCACTCTGAGGACCAAGCTTCCAAAACAGGAGCCTTTGGGGACACACTCAAGCCATCTCCAAACAATCACACCTAGTTTGGAGGATCCCTATGTCCAACAACTAGTTTTCTCATCATTGGTGAGGCACTTGAATGCCTCAGTTTCATTCTAAGGAAGGCAGAACTAGACATCAACATTGAATAGAGTCTAGCACTATTTCAACTAAACTTAAGAAAGCATAGTAAGCTATTAAGCAGGTTTCTATGAAGTTCTTACTGGCCTGAAGAAATAATCCAAGTGGTGGGACTAGCCAAGGCAAAGACAAGGAAGCCAGACAGAGAGATGAGAGCAACATTGGCTCTCATGGAGTTGTAAGGGAAGACCTTTGAAATATCTGAGAGTACAGTAAGTACCATGGCACCTTGAATGAAGGAGGACAAAGCCATAGGTAGTGTTCTTAAAAGCCACTGTTTGGGGTTTTTATTTTTTGTTTTGTTTTTGTGGATAACCAAAGAATCAAACCAAACCAAGTCCTAACAAAAAACAGAGGAGAAAGCAATGCAACAGCCCAAGAGGAGGGGAAGGAGCAAGCCCATCTCAGGCTCTTCTAATTCTACCCTCCCCCACAGGCAGGCTGGCTATACAACATAGTAGCTACTATAAAAAAAAATAATAAATCATGTTTCCTTTTTCTCAAAAAGGGAGAAGAACAAAGCATAAGATGAGAAATCTTATCTCTAAAGCAGTTGATCTCTGACTCTTGGGAGCATTGATCCTTGTCTATGAATGAGCTTTCCACCTCAGAGGGGACTTAGGGAATTCAGAAGAGCAGTCCTAGTGACAGAGCTAATGAGTGGCATTGATAGCACTTCCTAGATATCAAGACACAGTTGCACTTAGTCCCCTTGAACCTCTCTGGGAAAAGAAAGCAGTTCTCAGAGAAGGTTCATACTTTCTACAAAACAACATCTTTGAGTGGCAGGGCTAAGACTCCATTCTCTTGGAGCTAAGATGACAGGGATGCAAAGTATCATACTGTTAAGCTCAGCCACACACGAGGAAGATGCTCACAAAGACCAGAGGCTCACCAGGATGCTGAGTTATTGGTGTGTTCTTCCCTGCAGTGCTACAACCTGCCAAGGTTCTGGATTTCCATGGCTGATGCGTTCTACCAGAGTCTCATCTGTTTCTTTATCCCTTACCTGGTAAGTCATATAGTCCCATCCTAGACATAGAAGTCATGGTGTGTAATGGGGCTTAGTTATACAAAATCACAGACCACTGACACCTTTTTACATACGTCATGGCAGAGACTCCAAATTAGTAGCTGGACACATCCCATCCAAGGTATTAGAGAAGATAGAACACTTTATGCAAAACTTCATTTCTGGGTCTCTTGAAAAACAAAAAGCTGTCATTATGCTGGGTTATTTTCCCCCATGGGAAAACAGTACAGAGTTGATTCATGGCCCTGCTTAGATAGAGATTGTACTGTAAGAGATTGTGTTATCTGTCTTCCTCTGCTTTTGCCTCTTACTCCAGGGGGCCCCTTCTCTGTGCTGTAAACTATCACCCTTAAATTATATCATGTCTGTAATTCTCCCTTCTTCTGAAGTGACTACAAAAAAATTCTTCTAGGTACCCCCCATGGGGAGGAGGCACCTTTGGGCAGGATGGCATCTTATACTTCTTATCCCCTATACTTCCTGCCCTGGAGCCAAGAGCATTTATTTTAGTTAGGGTTTCTATTGCTGTGATGAAATTCCATGACCAAAACTGACTTAGAGAGAAAAGGATTTTTTCAGCTTACAGTTCTATATAACAGTCCTTCACTGAAGGAAGTCAGCCAGGAATTTGAGGCAGAAACATGAAGGCAGAAACTGAAACAGAAGCCACAGAGGAATTCTGCTAACTGCTTGCTCCTCATTGCTTGATCAGCTGGCTTGCTTTCTCACAGGTTTATCTAAGAAGCCCTGGATATCCTGTAACTCTCTCTGTTAACCAACCAGGCTTGAACTTGAACTAAGAAATCCTCTTGCCTCCCAAGTACTGGGATTAAAGGCGTGTGCCACCACTGCCTGGCAGCCTTTTTTTTATAGCAACCAGGACCACCTGCCAAGGAGTAGCACCCACCCACATCTATCTTTAATCAAGACTATACTCCATAGACTTGCCTACAGGACAATCTTATGAAGGCATATTCTCAATTAAGATTCCCTCTTCCCAGATATGTCTAAATTTATGTCAAGTTAACAAAGCCCAACCATTATACTGCCCACTCTGAAACCTCTGTCTGGACTACATTTTCCTTTATCATAATCTGGTTTCAGCCAATTAATGTGCTCCCAGGGTGTCTAAGAGAGTGACTGCTATAGGACTGCCTTATAGCACCATTTGCCCTGCATTATAGGCCACAGTCTCCTTAAAGGTAGGTACACATACCCTCAGCAAACAATGTGCCTGAGAATGCTCAAGAAAGCTTCTGTTTACTCATTTCACAGGGGTTTTACAGCTTTCACCAGAGCAAACATGTCCCTTAAGCAATTTAATCCCATTACTCATTTCTCCTCTTGTCAATTTCTTGAATCAGCCCCTTCTTTTCTCCTTTGTTTTCGCCATATTTCTTCCCCTCCCTGGCTTCATTGTATTGAACACACAGCCTTAAATCCATGCATGCTTGGGTATGCCTACTTGACCGTGCCTGTCTGTTCTTCCTCCTTAGACCTACAGAGGTTCAGATATAGATGTCTTTACCTTTGGAACACCAATCAACACCATCTCCCTCATTACCATCCTCTTGCACCAGGCAATGGAAATGAAGACATGGGTAAGGATCCCACAGGCCATATAGCTTAAAAATCATATTCTTGTTCACTGAATGAACTCAAATTTCTGAGTTCTTCTACTCTATATAGTTGGTCTAGCTCAGTAAATTCATGAGTCTTTCACTGTGCCCCTATAAAGCATTGGAATTGGCAAAGATGCTAACATTGCTGGCCTCAGCATCTAGTCATGATGACAATAGCAATGCCCATAAAGCAATGAGACAGTTCCAAAACTAGATTTATGATGATGAAAAATTTGGGAGCATTGAAGAGATAGGAAAGGCTAGCCTGAGCCCAGCTGAAGCTGTGGATACAAGGCTATAACTCATTTAGTTAGTAACCACATATCAAGCATTGCCAAATGTTGTATTTGGGGATCTTACATCATAAAAAGCAGGCTGAGGAGGTGGCTTAATCTATAAAATGAGGACCTGAGTTTGATATTCAGCACCCACAAAAAAGCCAGATATGTTAGTGTGTACCCATAATCCCAATGCCAGGGAAGTGGAGCGAGGAGGATCCCTGGAACTGGTTGGCTAGCTAATCTCACTGAATCAGTGGGCTTCGTGTTCAGTGAGAAAACATGTCCCAAAAAATAAGATGGAGTTTAAGGAAAACCGACACCAAAATCAACCTCTAGCCTCCACACCCACTCACACATACATGTACAGAGAAAGAACAAGCTCTCTCACTGAGTTTTTCTAATAACTCTAAAGAGTTCAAAACTTTATGGCAAGTATTATCTACATGATGTACATATATTACCTCATCTAACTTCACTATGTCCTCGGTGTTAGATTTTTTTTAATAACCCCATTTTACAGATTCAGAAATAAATGTAGCAAGGTTAAGAAAACTGCCTCAAGCAGCTCAAACTAGAAGTGAGTTTTGATCCCTGTCATTCTGACCCTTTTGCTTTTAACCACTTTGCTAACAATACAAAGACAAAGTTTAGTGGTACACAGAAATGACAGTAAAGAAAGATCTTCCCATAGTCATGCCAAGATGACTGTTGCTAAAAGCACATGTACTGAAAATTTGAATATGAAAATACCTCCAGGTAGGCTCGACACATGCCTGCATTCTACAATGAAGCTTTCTCCTTCGCCCCCTTTCATCATCAAAAGCTTTCTAAGTGGCCAATAAGAGGCTCCAAGAGAACCTCTGGATCAGAGAGGTCTCATCCTCGAAATCGTGTTTTCTAAGGTGTGCCCCAGTAATAGCAGAACAAAGTGGTAAGCCTGGCTATGCCTCTTTTGTCCTAAGTTCATGTTCTTTATGGCCCATCAATACCAGAAGAGGTTATGACACAATGGAGAGACGGTCAGGTACAGTGTGCTTTCTAGGAGGCAGGAAAATATGCCAGTGGAGAGTTTGGCTTCTGTACAGTAGGGGAATCTAGAGAGCCATTTATTGTTGGTCCAATTGTCTCTACTCTACAAAGCAAGCTATGGAAAACTATGGTATTGACAAGCTCCTGGGATGTGGTTATATCAGAAACAGTGAGTGGGGGATGTATGAGGCAAAGACATGACTTTGATACTAGGAACTGAGACCAGCTCTGCAAACTGTTAGAACTCCCCCAAATGAAAAAATTGTTTTGAAATTAAAAGTACAATCTATGCAATTCATTCTAGATCAGACAGCAAAGAAAGGGAGGGAAGGAAGGAGGGAAGGAGGGAAGGAGGGAGGGAGGGAGGGAGGGAGGGAGGGAGGGAGGGAGGGAGGGAGGGAGGCTACCAAATTGGAAAGTAGAATTAGAAACATCTATAATGACACACAAGTAAACAGCTTTTTATTGCACATCCCTGGAAGGAAAAGAGAGAAAGGTATCTTTTCTTTCGTGTCTTATAACAACAGCAAGTCCATTCATGGAGGACTCCTAAAATCCAAAAGTCCCATTTTCAAATACTATCAATTGAGAGTTTCAACATGTAGATTTGGGAATAGACAGCAACATCCAATCCATAAGCAAAAGGAATACATATATATGATAAAGTAAGAATTCATCCATAAACATGTACAGAACTTGCCTAAAAATAGATAGCCAGGCCATTTACAAGAGATATATGGATACTTTAATTGTGTCCATAAGGTTTAGTATGCTTAAAATATTCCCCTCAAATGAATTCTACTGTCTAGAATGCTCCTAGCAATTACATTTTAAAAAATAGAATGTTAAAAGCCGAGCCAGTTTTTACAACCCAGCTAGGTAGAGCAATATGGGTGCTTGGTCCACTAAGCTGCCTGTTTAGTGAGTGTTTGGTATGTGTGTGCCTCTTCAAAAAGGTTTAAGGCAATGATTAATTAAACTATGGGCATTTTGCTGCCCCATAATCTAATCAGAACTTCCAACAGCATCTTCTTTGTCCCCTTTACAGACTGTCCTCCACGGCCTTGTCCTCCTCGGCAGCTTCTTGATGTACTTCGTGGTTTCCCTCATTTACAACGCCACTTGTGTTACTTGCAACAGCCCCGTCAATCCCTACGGGGTGATGGAAAGGCAGCTCTCAGACCCCACATTCTACCTCATCTGCCTGATCACACCAGTTGTGGCTCTTCTACCCAGGTTTGAGCTCTTGGGCAATGCCCTATAAAGAACTCCCAGTCTCCCGTAAATACCCACAGGCCAAGGGTATAGTCACACTTCTCACTTCTGTGAAGGAATGCTTGGCCAAATCAACTTGAGGAGAGAGGGGTTTGTCTTGGCTCACAGTTTGGAGGGAAAGTCTGTCGTGGTGACCAGTGACAGTGTGCAGGAGCTCAGAGAGCAGAGACATGAATGCTGGCGCCCAGCTCACTTTCTCTGCATAACCCAGGACACCAGGCCACATTCGAGGGGGTTCTTCCCTCCTCTGCTAACCCTTCCTTGAAACACCCACACCCGTGCAGCTACACCTCGAGGTATACTTTCATAAAGGTTTTAAATCAGTCAGGTTGACTGGAGCCTTGAGATTGTTGTGGCTCACTTTAATCCCAGCACTCGAGAGGCAGAGACAGGAGGATCTCTGTGAGTTCAAGGCCAGCCTGGTCTACAAGAGCTAGTGCCAGGATAGATAGGGCTGTTTACACAGAGAAACCCTGTCTCCAAAAAACAAAAACAAAACAAACAAACAAAAAATGAAAAAGAAACAATAAGACAGAGGAAAAATAACACGAACTCTGGTCCCAGGTCAACCACAGAGAAGCAAAATGGCCCCCACTGTGACCATGTAATGTGGGAGGAGTCACTGTACTTTCCTGGCTTAGAAATTTTGTTGTGTGATAAGAAAGGATTTGTTTAAGCTCTGTAATCTTTTCTGTCAGTCGGGGAGTCTCACACCCCAGTGCCTGTAGGAGCAGGAGCAGTCCCAGCAGGCCATGTGGAGCGCATACATGGGGACAAAGAACATCTTATCAGCATAGGAAAGAACTGTGAAGCAGAACTTCAGACTTCTCTCTGAAATTTTAAATTTCTTGTAAAATAGCCAACATTTTAATAGTGCTAAAGTTTAAAAACATGTGTGACATTTCACAAAGGCTCTGTTACCCAGATAAATCGCTCATGATCACACACTATTTTCTGACACTTCTGACCCAAAAACTGTTGCTTTCACAGTTTCAAGGAAAATGCCAGCAGCGATAGTGCTGCCCTGAGGAGCTCGAGATTACTACACAGTATACAGCCCCAAAGGTTCTATTTCTCTCAGCCAAGTATTAGGCAGAGCTAAGGTTCTAGCCCATGAAACAGCTAGAGACCTGCGTACCCAGATGTGTCCATGTTACCAGTACAAATCACAGTGGGAGCAAGGCTCTCCTGACTGAAGAGCCAGTGCTACGTTCTCCGACCCCACACTCCAGTCAGAATAATGGGTAAAGTTGACAATAATGTCTTTGTAGGCACAGTTTAAGTTTTCTCCTTCCTCAGGATCTCATCAGTTTGCACATCAGAATTGAGCCACTTGTCATTAAAGGCTAATAAATGCCCAATGGTAACACTGTGCAGAACTGTCTCTGCCCTGCAGTAGGCAGAGAGCCTTGAGGAACCTTACTTCATCTGCCTGTAGCATCTTTCTAAGGCATCTCAGAACTTTGGCTTCTGATACAGAGTTAGAGACGGAAAAGACACCCTGGCATGTAGAACAGAGGTCAGCAAATGGCGCAGAAGAATTGAGTTCTGAATACTGGCTGTGTGCAGGACCTCCCAGCTTGACTCCTAACAGTCCTCCAGCCTCATCATCACACTGCTTCAGACTTAGAGATAAACACCACCAAACTGCTTAGCTGTGTTAATGGTCCCAGACCTACTCACTTCTATGCTGTGGCTTCTATTGCTTTTGCCTTTACCAAAGCTCTTTACCCTTTGATCTCATGACGGCATAACTATTTTCAGAAGTTCTATGACATCTCCTACCTTCCTGGGAGTGTAGCAAATCCCTGATATTCCCACCACCTGTGTGTTTAGCTGTTACCACCAGTTTTTCCATTATTCAAATCATGTTCATGTCTTCTGAGAAAAGAACTCTTTGTCTTTATTCAGCCATCAACTAGCAGTTCCTGTCGAAGGGTCTGTGCCCTAAGATGAATGAGCAATGGATACTGGGCAATCAGAAAGATGGATAGACAGACTCTAGCTTTACACAAGGCATCACCCAGCAGAGGCATTGCACATAAGTCTGTCATACGGGTGAAAGAGGCTGACCCAAACAGGATCCTCAGAGCACAGATTAGGCAAAAATTAAGAAAAAGTATAAGTCTTAAGAATAAAATTTCTAGCCACCCCTTTGTCAATGAAACCCTGGGGACAAAAACCCTAAGAGGGAAGGGAGGATAATGCCCTTATTGGAAAATTCTATCAGAAATGTCAGGGATTTGATTGTGTTATGTGTTTGTTTGTTTGGTGTGTGTGTGTGTATGCGTGTGTTCACGTGTGTGTGTGCGTGCTCACGCGCATACTACATGTGTGTAAGTGCCTGTGGAGGCCAGAAGAGGGTGTCAGATGCCTGAAGCTAAAGTTACAGATGACTTGTGAGCCACCTCACATGGGTACTAGGAACCTAACTCAGGTCCTCTAGAAAAGCATAGAGCACTTTTAACCACTGAGCTGCCTCTCTGGCCCCACTGTTGGGTTTTGTTTGTTTTGTCCACTGATTTTGAAGTTAAGCAATCGTGACCATCATGGCCAGAGTGAGCTTCTCTATCCCCCAGGTTATTTGGAGACTAAAGAGAAATTTATAAGCCCAGTGTTCTTCATTAGGAAAGTGCTTGGAGCCAGAGTCTTCCAAGGCTACAGCAGCAGCTTAATAAAGGCCCTTGACACACGTGCAAGGACTGTTGACACATGTGGAATGAACAGCTGGCATCAGCTTCGTGACCTGCTGAACAGATGAGGCATGAATTGAGGAAACATTAGCAAATATGTACTTGCTAGTGACCATGGTATACAGGCCAAATCTTTGCTTATTCTATAATATTACCACAAAGTTGAATTCCCACTTAATTCTGTTTACTAAGGTCAAAGGGATTTCTTCGGATAATGAAGGGATTATTTTAATAATTGTAAAGACACTTGACTTACAACCTTGGCATAATGAGTGTTTGTTTATAGAAATCCACATGATAGAATGTTTGCTATAGAACACTGTTCCTGGCTTAAAGTTGAAAGTCCTGTTTCTCATAATGGGCAGTGATCTTACTCGCCAATCTTGTGATAAGTAGACCGCTAATCTTAGTCCAGTTAGTTCACCCAGCACAAAAGGACAGTACAAATTCCCTTCAACTAGAAGCATAGATGTATGCAAACTATCTTAGAGATTTAAAAACAGATAATCATATCAAGCTTAACCCCTAGAGCCCCTTCTTAATCCTTCTATTAGTAGTAGCAAATAGTAACAGTTTTTGGTCCCTCTTCCTTGACTTGTGAGACCTGCACATTTCTTGGACTCTCTTCCCACTTCTCCTTTCCTTTGCAACTCACACCCTAGATCCGGTGAGTGCCAAGCCTTCAGCCTGGGTTTGCTGATCCCCTAACTTTATATTTTCTCCACAGACCCAGAAATCACTATTCTGAATTGAAATAACTTTTTTTCTTTTTTATTGTTTTTTTGAATTATATATTTTTCTCCACTCCCTTCTCCTCCTCCTCCCTCCCCTTCTACCCTCTCTCATGACTCCCCACACTCCCAATTTACTCAGGAGATCTTGTCTTTTTCTACTTCCCATGGAGATTAGATCCATGTATGTCTTTCTTAGGGTCCTCTTTGTTGTCTAGGTACTCTGGTAAAAATAAGGAAAATTTTATCAGCGCTGGTGGGATCTATTACAGTCTTAAGAAAACTCTTGTCCCCTGTGGGTTCATCATGCAACTTTCAAACACAATAAAATAAAACTCTCTGTTTACAAGGCTTTAAAATTAACATTGTACATGTCCTCCAGGCTAGATAACACTCAGAAAAGTGAATGTGCATGGCCTATGATACAAGATAATGTTTAGTTAGCCTTCTCACCCTTCCACATGTCTAAATTTGGATCCAGAAGATGAATCTAAGACTCCCACAGGCTACATGCAGCTTGGTAAGAAAAGGGCAAGTCAGATCGAGATGCTAAGATCTCAGACATTTTGAGGAGACTTTGGGAGTATCACCTCATCACCTGGGGTAAGGTTTGAGGGGAAAGGGTATCCTAGCAATCAGAGGGCCCAGGGATTCTGCAAAAATCACACCACACAACACACCTCACCTGGGGGTGTCAATCTCCTCACCGGGCAAAGAGTAATTATATAAAGTTCCACCAAAAACAAAAAAACAAACAAAAAAACGCTGATGTGTACACAGTTGATAAGAAACTAGCTTATAGATCTAGAACACTTGGATCTGACCATAGCTTGGCAGCAGATAAAGCACTGGACTCATTGTGCATTGTGTGGGGACACTAAGACATGAGAAACACAGCATCAGACAATCTCATCATAGTACAAACATCACAAAATACACTCATGTAAAGTTAAGTTGGCAATGTCTCCAAGCGATTGAGAGCATGTGTGCCTTATCGGGGGTCAAAGCACGTGGGTTTGTGAAAGCATGAATCAGTAATCAGCAAGGCTCTTTGAAGAGAATAGACATTACTGTTATATTTTGCTGGTGTTATCACTCTCCCTCCATCTGCAGGGGCAGGCATCCTTAGCTTTGAGAGTGATTACTCAGAGTGCAATGAAGACATTCTCACTGGAGAAAAGTTAGAGTCTAAGAGCCCTTTCAATGCTAAAATTTGAATATATAAACAACTCAAAAACTACCTTTATTCTTTTACTTCCTACTAGGTACTTTCTCCTGTCTCTACAAGGCACATATGGGAAGTCTCTCATCTTAAAAGCCCAGAAAATTGACAAGCTGCCCATAGACAAAAGAAACCTCGAAATCCAGAACTGGAGAAGCAAACAGAGACCTGCCCCTGCCCCTGCTTCTGCTTCTGCTTCTGTTCCTGCTTCGGACCCTGCCCATGTTCAGCCCCCATGCCAGTCAGTATCACCTGCACAACAGCAGGGCTTGGGGACCAGCACCCCAAAGAACTTTAGCCCTCCCAGGCAGAAGCATGTTGAAGACTGGGTTCTCCAGGGTCCAAGATGCAGCAGAGAGCTCTCAAGGGATGGCTCATGCTCAGGAGACACCTTGGCTAAATTCTCATCTGGGGAATGTCTACTGGGCCCAAACAGAACAATGGCTCTGACAGCCTATATCAGGGGACAGGATGTGTCTCGACACTCAAGCAAAGGCAGCCATCGCCGGTCTCAGAGTTCACTCATATGAGGGGGCTACAAAAATCGGAGATTGAAGCAAACTCAGAAGAGGCTGCCCCAATAACTGACAAGTGACCCTGTTCCCTTCCTCTCTGTAGAGGAATGATTGCCAGTTTTATCAATTCTCCTCCACCAGGGTTGACTTCCTTGGGGAAACGATGTCCTCAAAGGGGTTGAGCAACACTGACTGTCAGGCCCACTGACTCTGGCTTTCTGCCAGGCAGCATATCTTCAAAACAATAGTCTGGATCCAGATGTTATGATTTTGTTACATTGTGTTCCAACGTTTTAACTCAAGCACATCCTTATGTGCTTCTACGTGAGCAAAGCCCATGGCCCTAATGCATCCAGGCAGTGAGTATCCAAGACTCCAACCAGTATTACAAATCTTTGAGATGTATCAGAATACGGAAGTTACTAGGGTTGCCAAGTCATCACCTCACCTCACCCAAGAGTTCAAGTTTCAGAGGAGACCTGCACACAATAGCTTCTTCTCAAGATCACTCCTGTACCAAGTCAGGAATATCGTCTCTTCCATGAACAGAGTTGAGGTCACCTCATTCCTTTAAGCCAGTGGTTCTCAACCTTCTTGATGCTGTATCCCTTTAATAACAAAGTTCCTCATGTTGTGGTGACTCCCCCAACCATAAAATTATTTCACTGATACTTCATAACTGTTATTTTGCTACTGTTATGACTTGTAGTGTAAATATCTGATATGCAGGCTATCTGACATGTGACTCCCAAAGGGGCTGTGACCCAGGTTGAGAACCACTGCTCTAAGTCAAAGAAAACAACATCTCAAGATGAAAATGGGATTAGATGGGATTTGTGTGCAGTACAACAGATACCACCAAGGGCTGTGGGATTACAGCTCATATAAGAGGCAGGAAGGATACACATACTAAAGGTTTTCCACTAATGGACCACATGCCCCACCATCTGGGGGAGTATTCCAAAAGGACACAGCATGCACCTCATCAAACTACTGATTTATTTGGAAACAAAACTGCCCATCCTCATTCAACTCTTACAATGGGGAAAACCAGGGATACGATCCTACTTAGCACAGCGTTCCTCAAGAAGAGGCCCAGGTGACAGAGCAACTATAAATTCAAGGTGGCATCTTCAAGTTTAAAACCCACATTATCAGCTGATGCCAGCATGTCATGGCCACCATTGACCCATGATTCAGCTAAGTTAAACAGTCGTGGGGAAAGAATTACACGTGTTTCCTATCCCTAGAAACTGTTAATGCCAAAAGTGTTAAAGAACTCCATAGAATGTTAAAGATTTCTATAAAAAACTAGAAGACAGTTCTCAAAGGCTGACAAGGTAAGCTAGGTCCTCTATGACAAAGTCTTAAAAGTTAAGTCAAGGAGTGTCCTTTGCCATAGTCTCAAGGCAGTGCCTGCATATTGGGTAAAAAGTCCAAGGATAGGAAAACTGTAACCTTTGTACCCAAGTCACCACCACCAGCCATGAGTTGACCCATGACTTAAGTAATTCCTAAGTAATTATACTAAGAAAGAGCCCAACAATCAAGATGGCAAATGGCAGAGTGAGCTGACTCTGTTCATCCTTGTGGAAAACAAAGACTGGAGGAGCCCTTCTGACCATCACCCTAAAGCTCTGTGATGTCATGATGCCAGCATGAGCCAGAAGGTAGGAACTTGAGTATCCTACCGAAAAATTGATATGGTCATGCAGGAGGTGGGGGATAAATGAAGGATAAGCAGGCATGGGTTGTTCCAAATGAAGAGATTCATCAAAACTTGAATCTAACCCCCCTTTCCTTCTGAGACTCCTAACTCCTGCCAATAGTCAGAAATTCCAGTAGTATATTCTAGAAAATAGCAGAGCATTGGCTCCAGTAGATTGGAGTTTAAGTGTTTGCTTTTCCCTGTAGTCTTTAAAGGACCTTGGAGCAGGCTACCACACTTGCAAATTAAGTGGAAGCAGCTCTAGCTCCTGGCGTCAAGATCAAGTCCAAATTGCATGCAGTGTACTGATGAGGCTTTCAGGCAGCAAGAGCCATCCTTAGAAACAGGAGTCTCACTTCTGAGGGAAAGGAGGATAAGGAAGCACAGAGAAAATGCGACGCCCCACCCCTACCAAGATCCATGCTCTACTCAGCACTCTAAGGCTGCTCTTTTTCTTGACTGACCGACCATCTCAGTGTGCCTGGAATGATCCCTGCATGCTGGGGAGCCTGGGCCATCTGGTCCCAAGTGGTCACTTTCTTTTGCTACTCGTTGTGAACCAAACCAGCTGTGTGAGTGTCTGATGTGCCACCTCACTCAGAGGGCAGCTCTAACGTTCCCTCTATAAGGTAATGCTAGGGATTGCATTTAGTACATGTTCTATATGTATAATCTTTTTACTGATTGACTGGAAACATGTCATCATCTTTTTTAGAAAAAAAAAGAAAAATAAACTTGGTTTTTCCATAATTCTTGGCCAATCTGAAATTCTTATTATTCTTCCTATTCATTGTTGGTATGAATCCTGAATATTTATTCATTCTTTCATCCTTCTTTGCATTTACTCATTCATTTCGTCAATAAACCTCAGTAAATCCTTACTAAATAATTTGAAGTGAAACGTGAGCTGTGAAGAAGTTAATGCCTGCCCTCCCCTACCTTCCACACCCTACTGCCTTTCCCAGGCTCAAGGCATTAGGAATATTTGACCCAGTGTGAGATAAAGCACAAACTATGTCTATGGGCTGTAAGACCTGGAAGCAGCACACACAAGACTTACATTCAGAAACTCTAACCCGATTACTTCTCTCCTGCAAGCCTAGCACACACCCAAAATTTAGGCTGACTTGGTCATCTCTGCAATTCTGTTGCCAATGTGAGTGATTCCAGCACAAACATGAGGAGTTGAGTTCAAATCCCTAGTACCTACATTTTAAAAAATCTATGTGTAGCCAAATGCACCTCTAACCCCAATATTATGGCAGAGGAGTGGGATGGGCACAAGTGAAATCTCTAGGGTTTGGTGGTTGCAAACCTAGGTTCTAGGTTTAGTGAGAGAGCCTGTTTCTAGGCAAAGAGCAGTAGATGATGAATACCCAGTCTCCTCAGGTCTCCATGTGCACAGATCACACACACACACACACAGAGGGGGGGAGGGAGAGGGAGGGAGGGAGGGAGGGAGGGAGGGAGGGAGGGAGGGAGGGAGGGAGGATAAAGAACCAGTATGACTAGATTTCAGACATCAGAAGGAAAAGGTCTGAGATTATGTTGTCCTAATGACTATTGGGTTAGTTTACTGTGTGCTAGATACTGGTCTATGCCTGTACCACTACCTAACCCTACAGCAACCCTCCAGCTTATCTAGCCTTGTCCAGTAGTTTCAACTGTACCTCAGCTACCTAAAAGCTCAATGCATTTACCACACCCTTACATTGTCTGATGTCAGGGGAGCTCACATGCATCTGAGACCCAAGCTGAAGGATTGGGATCTCACTCCCTGCATCGGTCTCTCATTCTCAAGAAGGCCAGCTAGGCCTGTCACATGGCTGCAAAATTGTAAAAAGAAAGCTGAAAGACCACCTCCAATCGTGGCTGACTTACTTACTGACCACTGGCTTCATGGAAGCAAGTTACAAAGCCGGTCCTGTTTCGAGAATGTAGGGAAACACACTCTACCTTTGCATGAGAGAGAACTGTAAAGAAACTGAATGCTGTTTGCAGCCATCCATCCCCACCTAGTAGAGGAAGGAAGTGGGGTAAAGAGAAGCCACATGGACTTTTAGACACAAAGCAAAGAAAAACCTGCCTAGAGGCCACATAGACAACAAAGAGAACCCTAAGAGAGACATACAGAGATCTACATAGGAAGGTGAAAAAGACGAGATCTCCTGAATCAATTGGGAGTGGGGGAGGGGTCACAGGAGAGGGTAGAAGGGAAGGGGGGAGGAAGGGAAGACAGTGGAGAAATGTATAGCTCAATAAAAACAATAAAAAATAATAATAATAAAAGAGAGAAGTCTCATAAAAATACAACAGTTCCACAGTTAGCAAGTGGTCTGGTGGCATTCTAAGCCTGGGAATCTAAAAGCAGAGGCTGTGTGTGTGCTTAGCCAGAGAGATTCACAACTCAAGGTAAGACCAAAAGGCAGGTAGGAACCAGAACCTGGGGGCATTTTTTTTAGAGGCAGGGTTTCACAGTGGGGAAGGTGCCTGAATTTCATCTGAACTCTGGCACAACCTTGCAATATGATCCAAGAAGGAAAGACTGTTCCGCACCATGTCTATCCAGCTTGCAGCCCAAACAAAGATAAGTCTAAAGCCAGTATTTAGGGGGAACCTGAGCTACTCCTTACACTGCCATACAATACCTCCCCGGTGCCCCTCCCCCTCTCTAGACTGAGCACCTAGTCAGGTGGATCCATGTGGAGCCCTTTCCTCTGGAAGCCTTCTGGTGCCACCTAGCAGGACGGAAAGAGGTACTACACCTGAGAGGGCTTCAGGCAGTGGAATCCTTTGGACAACAGTGGACTGGGCTGGAGTTAAGAATTGGAGGCCAGTTAGGACCCCTGAATACAGGTGACAATAGTGTGGCATGGACAGTATATGAGGCCACTGTCAGTAGGACCAGGATCTAACTCTAATGCATGAACTGACTTTGTGGAGCCCATTCTCTATGGAGAGAAACCTTGCTCAGCCTAGGTAGAAGGGGAGCTTGGTTCTGCCTCAGTGAGGTGATAGAACAAACTTAGTTAACTTCCCAGGGGAGACCTTAACCCCTCTGAGGAGTGGATGGAGGGTGGAGTGGAGGGATGGTGGGGGGAGGGCGAGGAGAGGGGAGAAGGGGAACTGAAATTGGTATATAATGAATAAATAGATGATGATGATGATAGATACATAGATAGATAGATAGATAGATAGATAGATAGATAGATAGATAGATAGATAGATAGATAGATAGATAGATGATAGATACATAGATACATAGATAGATAGATACATAGATAGATACATAGATAGATAGATAGATAGATAGATAGATAGATAGATAGATGATAGATAGATAATAGATAGACAGACAGACATATATACATATGAAAAAACCAAAAAAGTTAATTAAAAAAAAGAATTGGAGACCACATTTCAAGTCTTGGTGGTATGGTTTCCATGGTGGCTCTAAACAAATTCTTTCATGTTTTTTTCCCCCTGAAACGATTCAACTGAGACTCCCCAAACTCTTAAGTTGGGTCCTCAATTGGTTCTAGAAGATGTTTGAGGGGGCCAGTTATGGTACAGGGATGCCCTCTGATGGCTCCCAAAACTGTGGTTTTCTATCTGTGCATCTGTATGAGTCTGTATCGCATGCACACATGAACACAGAGAAAGGAGGGGCCATAAAAAAAAAGTTTCCTGCTGTGCCCCTGATGCTTGGAATACGGCATCACATGACAGAACGAGATGCTGCCATTGGAGAAATCATGAATGGGACCAGTTTTCAGGGCTTGAGTGAAGCTGAGAAGGCAGCCACTCTTTGGGGAAAGGTTATAACCCTCTCAACCCCTTGAGGGCCTAGGCTGACAATGTTAGATCAGTATATAGGTGTTAAGAAGCTGTTGTGCAAGGGAATCCTTAATGAAGGGCCAAGGCAGTCATCACTTCCAACTGTCGAGAGGGAAGCCAGAGCAAATGCATACCTTTCCTTTACACAGGTCCTCAGGACCACTAAGGACCAGGCAACACTCCCATCCACCCCTAATAAACATGGTTGCTTACTATGTAAATAAAGCACAAAGCCAATATCCCTATGCCTCTCAAGCACAACACTACTTTGAATAGTTAAACAGACAGTCTTACAGCAGTCTGTCGGAGAGGTTCACCCCTCACAGGGAAGCCTGAGGAAATCCAGGGACAGAAGGGTCCTCAGACACAATTGCAGAGAGGCTAGCCAACCAAACACTTGACTGAACTTTAAAGAAAGTATTTTTTCTACATTTTTGAATCAGTGATTTTAATTAGGCTTAGTTACAGGAGCATAGGTGAAGGGGTACTTTTTAAACCACCATGCCCATAGCTACAGTGCTGAATAAAATGCCTCTCCCTTACCCAGCAATCACGATTAACCTACAGATCTTCAGAGAAGAATGGGGCCTGGTCTTAGTCAATGTTCTATTGCTGTGAAGAGACATCAGGACCTAGGCAGCTCTTATGAAAGAAAGCATTTAATTGGGGCTGGCTTACAGTTTCAGAGGTTTAGTCCATTTTCATCATAGTGGGAAGCGTGATTGCATACATTGTATTGGAACAATAGCTAAGAACCATATCCTGATCCATAGGCCAGGAGAGAGACCCTGGACCTTGCATGGGCTTTTGAAACCTCAAAACCCACCCCCGAGTGACACACTTCCTCTAACAAGGCTACACCGCCTAATCCTTTTCAAATAGTGCCATTCCCTAATAACAACACAAGCCGTGTGAACTCCTCTGGCTCATAATGTAAGGGGCCCAATTTTTCCCAGGAACAGGGCAGGTAATAGAAAATGTTTTTCTTTAGGGTCAACAGCCACTTCTATTGCAGCTACCCTGTGATGAAAAGTTGCCACTGTATGCCAATGATGAAGCCTATGTGAGAGATAAGTAGCCATGTCCAAGGTCAACCAGCAATGTGTATGCAAAGCTAAGATCAGAATTGTGCCCTACTGACACTCATTTTTGACCACTTCCTTTAGCCAGAGAGAAAATACCAATGGTTTCCATAGGTTTTGCATGCCTTAATAGATCCTCGCACAGACATGAATGCAGGCAAAACACCAAAGCATATAAAAAAAAAAAAAAAAAAAAAAAAAAAAAAAAAAAAAAAAAAAAAAAAAAAAAACCTGTTGCACCAAATGGGCAGATGATAAAATATGAGACCACATGGTAAATGTGTGAAGAGAAATTGGTCTGACCGTGGGGTCTGTAAAGCTTTGAATAAGGACCTCCCCCATGGTCTCATGTACTTGAACACTTGGTCCCCATTTGGTGACATTGATTGAGGAGGTCTGGACTTGCTGGAGGAAGTATTTACTATGGGGTGGGTTTGAAAGTGATAGCCTGTCCCCACTTCCAGTTTGCTGATTCTTCTTTGTGTCTGCACTTGAGGATATGAACCCTCAGCTTCTTGCTCCAACCACCACGCTTGCCTGCTACCACACCTGCCCGCCATGATGAACTCTTCACTCTGGAACCATAAGCCTAATCCAACTCTTCCTTCAGTAAGTTGCCTTGGCCATGGTGCTTCATCACAGCCAACAGAAAGGTAACAAATACAGAGTCTTTCTAGAACTCCTCATATTACACTGTTAGCACTGGGGGGCAAGGATGGACTATGCCAGCAAAAGGCACCCTTCAAGTTCTCTTGTCCTGCTTGAAGAGGAAGAGATGAATTCTAAAGTCCACCAAGTACTGCTGTTGAGCCCCAATTCTGCCTTCAAAGGTCTCTCTCTCTCTCTCTCTCTCTCTCTCTCTCTCTCTCACACACACACACACACACACACACACACATTTTTATCCTTTTACTGGATGTTTAAGACATGTATGTGTCCTCCCATTTATGCAAGACTTTCAAGCAAGGAAATTGAGAATTCTAGGCAATATAACACTCATTAAAACTTCAGTCAAGCCACCCTCCTTTTAAAGGACAGGAAATAAAATCCCAAAGAAAGGATGAAGAAGAGCCATCGCTGATCCCGAGTTGCTTCGTGTACTTTCTCCACTGTGACCCATTCATGGAACATTCCGAAGTAAGATTCTATATCACCCACTTGACCCACTATCAGTTGAGTCAAGATAGTCAGAGGATGTCACTCAGGCCACCATCTTCATGACCATCATGACCTAATAATGAGATATTCCCACCTTGGTAACCCATGATTTTCAACAACCCTTTGCTGCTTTATTCCAAAGAAGCAGGCCTAAGAGTTTTCAAGTCAAGGTGACAAGTGAGGATGGGGATATAGAAACCTTCATCCAGGAGATGCCAGGGAAGGGATTGCCTACATCCAAGGCTGGCCCTGATACAACAGGACACACAGGGAGTGGATGTTCTGTTCTTATTCAGGCAAGTATGTGGCTGGATCAGAATCGATCTTGTGCTGCTTCAGGGCCCAAAATATAAAACACCAAGGCACCTTCTTGACAGAAGAAAGTGAAAAAAGCCTCATCTAGATCTAAGAATCAGAAGGTCATTTCTCGTTCCTGCAAATTTCCTATTGTAAGGCTTTTCTTTCTCATCTACTTAAAATAAGGAGGTTGGTCTGAAGGACTCCGGAGTCTGTGCTTTTCCTGAGAGAACATTTATGAAGTCATTCCTAGAAGCCCTTGAAACTTTCATTCAAGAGATCTCACTACGAAATCATTTTTTTAATGATGATGTTAGAAGTCAGATGGACCTAACTCTTTGCAAAGAAAATTAAAGGCACGAGGAGGTCAGCTGAAAACCTTCTGACTGGCTAAGCATTCACAAATTACAAATATAGATTGGCGAGGGGAGGAGTAAGGAGGTGTCAGGAAACAAACCTGGAAGATATTAAGATAACTCTCAATGGAAATAAGAAAAGAGACACCAGGACTCCATCTACATGGCCAGTTCCTAAGCTTCATCGCCTGACCTTGCCTGACCTTGCCAAGCTTGGAGCCTAAGCTTTTAAGAACCATAATAGACGGCTGTTGGCTATTCTGAGGACACCGTGTACCTTCTAATCCCTGTGTGTCTACTGTCCCCACCATGACCTCTACCCACCTATTCAGAGTCCCATCTTGGAGAGCTGTGTACAGCTGTCCCTGCCCCTTCTCTCCTAAAGCTTTTCGCACAGCTCTGAGGAACCCAGCACAGCCCTCTGCCAGTGACTCTTGTCTGTGTGTGTGTGTCACTCCCAAAAGCCTGATGGAGTAGGTCATCAAAGATCTAACTTTAGCTCTTCCAAAGCCTACACCAGACTTTGGTCAACAAGGGCAGTGGGCCAGTCTATAATAATGTTCACATCTCGAGTCCTGAACGCAAATCCAGAAGACAGAAATTGAAAACATATTTACCATGACTTGATCTGCCTCTTCTTCTCTGCATATTCAAAGACCAGATGATGATTCATGGGTCAAAGTTTTGGGGAAATCATTAGATCCTTGTAACCTATGTATTCAAAGGGCTCAAGCAACAGCGGGCTCTCTCTCAAATTCTCTCTTCCTTTTTTTTTTTTTTTTAGCTTTTTCGAGACAGGGTTTCTCTGTAGCTTTGGAGCCTGTCCTGGCACTAGCTTTTGTAGACCAGGCTGGCCTAGAACTCACAGAGATCCGCCTGCCTCTGCCTCCCGAGTGCTGGGATTAAAGGCGTGCACCACCACTGCCCGGCTAAATTCTCTCTTCCTTAAATTAAGATTCTTCCTCCTACCATTTTCTCTCTTTCCTCTCCCCAGTATACTTCTAAAAAAAAAAAAAAAAAAAAAAAAAAAAAAAAAAAAAAAAAAAAAAAAAACCTTTCCTTTTTCTCAAAAGCATCTCTAGGTCAGCTGGCACAATTAGATTGAGCCTTATCCACAGGGAAAGCCATCTTCTCTTCTGTTGCCTTTTCTTTCTAGGCTCTACTTTTGACTAATGGCTTCAGCCATAAATGAGATTTTTTCTTGTTCTTCTCCTGTCCTTTGTGTTGCTAGACTGTGGACAAGGGAGCAGGGGTGTGGGGTTGGGGCATGGAGAAGAAACGTGACTCACCACATACAACAATACAGAAATGTCCGAGGCAGATGTCCACCCATATGCCATCAGAGTTTCTTATGCATCCTCACTTTACAAGGAATTACACCAAGGCTCAGAAGAGTGAAGTGGCTTCTCCAAGGGTGTTAAGAGCACAGCCAGTATTCTGGCCCAGCCAAGCTCTTGGACCACTTACTGAACCACCAGGCAGGCTAGTCTTTTGGAAGCAGTAGGACAAACATCTGATTTTCTAGAACAATCTTGTCTCATGGACTCTCTCCAGGTGTCAGTCTGAACCTCTAGCTGATTAAAACCCCTGCCTCATCTCTTCCCAGAGTCCCCACTGGCACCCACTCCAGAGACTGACACGGAGCTTAGGAAGAGAAGAGGCATGTCGGAAGACATGTTGATATTGGCCCAGCTCTGAGGAGAGCTCCAGCAGCCCAAGCTGTGCCTACTAGACAAACCAGACACATGTTAATCTCTGCCCCAGCTGGCTCCCCTCACGGGCTTGCTCACGTGGGCATGTTCAAGGGGGCTCTGCCTGAACCATAATGCAGGAGGAAGGCACCCAGCCCTGCCTCTCTTCTTATTTTTAATTAGAAATTCCCATTAAAAACCACTACAGCAATGAGGCCCACACCAGGCAGTATACTTCAGGACAATTAGCACACTCTTCAGGTGGCTAAAATGGCCCTGCTCTGGCCTGGGGCTGACATAATTGCACAAAAACATACAGCCCACCAGGAGGGTACCATTTCAAATGGAAAAAGGACAAAAAAAAAAAAACAATTAGTCATGCATCTATTGGGCAGTTAGAGCTGTAAGACATGATTTAGTATTCACAATTTAAAAGATTGCCAGAGGTGGGGGGCGGTATATAAAAATCACCTCGGTATGTTCATAAGCAAGTCTCCAGCCTTCCCTGCCACCATAGCTAATGCTAGGGTGAGGGGTGGCCAACTGGGCAAGGCAGCCTGGTCGTAACTGTGTGTTGGGAATCACTGGAGGCAGGAGCATTCTATTCTTGGAATGTGAGAAATAATTCGTGGGGCAAGCAGCATCTGGAACCCCTATGTACCTCCCTGCTACTTTCGGAATTCCCAGACCACTAATTAAAACCTGCCTATAAAACCGCTCCTGGTGGAGTCACCGTGATGATTCTGAAGAGTAAATAAAATGAGCGAATTGCAAGAGCAGAAAGGCCTTCTCCGAACACCGGGAGAGCTGTGGAAAGCCGCCCCTAGGCTCCCAAGACTGTTTGAAGCCACACTTTTGGATTCCACGTGCACCAGCCTTTCGCCTGCATTTACTTGTCTCTGTCGGCTCTGCGCTGAACCATGGCACCTTCCTCCAGCCGGCAGCCCGGCCGTAATTAATATTCAACTGGCATTTCCACTGCACACTCAAAAGCCTGCTCTTTCAGCCTTTTCAAATCCAATTCAGACCAAAGTAATCTTTGCCCTTGCATTTGGGTTCAGGCAGCGGCAATTGTTAGGACTGCAGATTTTGCCGTTTATTAGCATTTATTGAACAGCAGAGAAGCCCCGCACGTGAGTGGCTGCCACTAGGTCTCCGATTTTCAAACTAAAATTAACAAGCCAGCGAGGCATTTGTACTGGGGCAGGAGGGAGGCATTTCTGGGAGAGATGTTATTGGTGATTTTCATCGGGACCTATTGATGGAGGAGAGGGTTGTGAGGCTTTGAAGTAACGATCGGTTAATAGGAGGCAGGCGCTCTTTGATCACGCGCTTGAAAGACCCCTGTAGTTCTTCCTTATTTGTGGATCTACAGAAGGAGATTAAGCCAGAGAAGCCTTGATTCAAATCCTGAACGAATCCAGTAGGTGACCTTGAGCAAATGACTTTCTCTCCTATGGGACTCTGCCCGTCGCAAAATGAGAGTTAACAAAATCAGCAATATGCTTAAATTGTGTTCCCCAAAACCACCAAGAAGATGTGTTCAGAATGGAGGATCGGGTCCCTTTCTGAACACACACCCCCAAGTGGCTCCTGTCCTACAGCTTCACATTCTAGTTCTCCTTCTATTATGTAAACTTTTTTTTTCATCTTAATCTGTGGGCCGCAAATGTTAGAAACTGAGCGCTGGTCTCTAAAGTCTTCTTTAGCTGTGGAACTGGTGAAGTGTTGAGAACCAGGAAGGTAACAAGGAATCCACCGTGTTTCCATAGAAACAGCTTTAGGAGTTTGTCTTGAGTGGCCAAAGAGACACTGGAGCAGCCAGAAGCACCAGAAGCACAGCATCCCTGCAGAGATCATCTAGAGGTGGGTCTGGAGGGTGTGAAAATGGGGAAATCAGGACATCTCAACCATAATCTGCAGCAGCTACTTGGCCAGACTGAGGTCCTTTGGTCCAGGCTGACAGGTCCAGGAGGCCACTGGGCTGCAGGAGAACCACCAAGATGACTGAATAGAAGTGCCCTGAGCGTGACACTGCCACACAGAAGAACCAAGCCAACAAAGGGGAGACTGTTTGTGAAGACAGTGATGAAGAGACAGATCTGAAACCAAGGTAGTTAACCATTAGGACCTCAGACCACAAGAAGGAAAGCCCACCTAGACAAACTGCAACTTGCGATTTCAACCCTGGCTCCCTGTGAGGGGTGAGGACTTGGGGGAGTGGAGGACAGGTGAAAAGTGACAGCAAACAGGATAGCAACAACTGACAGTTATAACTGCAAGAGCATCCCACCATCCTTACAGCCTTTAAATCCAGTTTGGGAAGTTGGAAAATCTAAGAGTGGCCATTGTGTTTCAAAGAAAGAATGCATTTTGCGTCTAACACTCTCCCTAAACCCAAGCTATAACAACAGTCAGTGCTGTCTACTTTCTTGGCTTAGGGGTTCGCAAATTACTTCCCTGGAACAACCAGAAGCCTTGGACTCATAGATAACTCACAGAGAAGAGGCCATCCCCAGAGCATCTACAGCTTGAGGACCGATACTGAGTTGCAACCTCACTTGCCCTGGCAAGAACTAGGGAAAATCTCCTCCCTGGCCCACAATCTTAGCTACTGTTACGAAGTTCTGCCTCCATCTGCACATGTCTATTGGGGTTGGGAGAATCCTCCCCTGGGTCCTAGAACTCAGGAATGTTCCTGGAAGCTCCAGGAATGTAGATACTGTAGCTCAAAACCCTGTCAGAAACTGGAGCCATGTATCAAGAGCTAGGGAAAATGGCCTTTCAGCCAATGGAAGGACTAGATGCTGATGGAAAGACTTTAGCATCCCTCCAGCTTATCCCTAGAGAACATAGAGGCCCACCCACATTCTACCACTCTAGGAGCTCTAGTAACTATGATTTCAAGCTTTCCCACCAGATCTTGCCTCAGATAGCCTGGGAGCATCTTCATTCACATCCAGCATTGCCAGGTCCATATAGACAAATGCATGAGCCCCTTACTCCCTCAGGACCTAGGAAAACCTACATAGACAAATCCATGAGCCCCTTACTCCCTCAGGACCTAGGAAAACTCTCCTTTGTGAAATTCATGTCTGTTACTTATACATGCCTATATGCCCTGGAAGTAAATAACTGCCAACAAAGTGTGTTATACCCAGCTGTGTTCATTACTTTTCTGCTGTGAAAAGCCACCACAACCAAGCCAGCATACAAAAGGAACGAATTATTTGCCTTCTGGTTCCAGAGAGATGAGTCTATCATAGCAGGGAAGCATGGCAGCAAGCAGCAGGCATCCGTGTTAAGTGGATGCTGAGCATTTACATCGTCAACCATAAGCAAAAGGCAGAGGAAGAGCCCTATGAATGGCTACAAGGCTTTGAAACCTCCGAGCCTGCCCCCAGTGATGCGCATCCTCCAGCAAGGCCACACTTTGTAGACCTTGCCAAACAACACCCCCAATTAGGAAAACAAACATTCAAATAGATGAGCCCACTGAAGACATTCTCCTTCAGACGGCCACACCAGCCAAGTTATTTTTGAAAGCTGACGGAGAAATATAGACACTGCAAGACCAGCACAAACCAAGGTAGCTCATAGCTACCAAGTTAACACTACAGAAGACATTTAAAAAAAAAATACTAAGCATAGGAAAGGAAGGAAGACAGTCTTCATCAATAAAGTACAGAAAAAGAGTCAACTTCAGTCACAAGAGGAGAGGAGAGAATCACATTCATGAGAGAACTGCTGAACAAAGGAGACCTCAGGTGGACCCCACCACGTCTCACACAGAAAACCAAGTCACCCAATGCTGGAGGAGAGCAAGTAAAGAACCGGATGAACCAATGAACCAGAAAAATAACCCCCAAAATCCTGCAATTTATAAACCACTTTCAATAGGTAGCATAATAATTGGCCTCAACTTACCAGTAAAGAGAGGCAATCTCCAAGAAATGTCCCTTAAGGGTAAATCACCACAGGCTGAGTCAAAGCATGGCAAACCATCAGACAGGGGAGTGGAAACTTAAAGCAAACTGGCATAGCTGTGCTAATACCTGATAAAGTAGCCTTAAAACCAGAATTACTCAAGATAGCTAAGAAAGACTACCATAGAACAACGAAGAAAACCATCAGGAAACAACCGAAGAGCTAGTGAGCTGGCTCAGGTGAAGACACTTTAACTGCAAAACCTGGTAGCCTGAGTTCAATCCCCACATAGTGGAAGGAGAACGGAATCCTGAAAGTGGTTCTCTGGCTTCCACATTTGTACCACAGCATGCACAAACGAAAGAAAGGGAGGGGGAGTGGGGGATGGACAGATGGAGGGAAAGGGGGAAAGAGGGAGGAAGGAAGGGGGAGAGAGGGAGGGGGAGAGAGAGCTAAGAAAAAAACTTCTTAGTAGCAATTTCAAATTATGCACTGAACACCGAGGTTCTCAATTTCATTAAACAAAGATTAATGGAAATAAAATGCCAGATAGATCCTGATATAATAATAATGGGTGAGTTCAATATTTCACACATCCCTAGATAGATTATGCAAACAAAAAACAAAGAACTCTCAAAATTTAACTATGCCATAGAGATTGGAGAGAGAGTTCAGCAGTTAAGAGCACAGAAGACTTGGGTTTGATTTCCCAGCACCCACATGGTAGCTCATAACTATCTATAATTTGATTTCCAGGGAGTCTAACACCCTCTCTGGCTTCCACAGGCACCAGGCACATCCATGGTGCACAGACATACATTCAGGCAAAACACTTGTAAACATAAAACAAAATTAACTATACCACAGATCAAATGAAGTTAACGGATATTTACAGAATTTTCCATTCAATAGTAACATGATATACATTCTTTTCTTTATTCATTTCTTTTTATTGTTTTTATTGAACTATAAATTGTTCCCCACTCTCCTTCTTGTCTCCCCTCCCCTCTTCCCCACTTTCTAGTCCCCCAACACTCCCAGGAGATCTTGTCTTTTTCTCCTTCCTAAGAAGATTCTTGTTTGTCTCTCTTAGTGTCCTCTTTATGGTCTAGGTTCTCTGGGGTTGTGGACTGTAGGCTGGTTATCCTTTGCTTTATGTCTAATATCTGCTTATAAGTGAGTACATACTATATTTGTCTTTCTGGGTCTGGGTTACCTCATTCAGTATGGTTTTTTCTAATTCCAATCATTTGCTTACAAATTTCAAAATGGCATTGTTTTTTACCACTAAGTAGTACTCCACCGTGTAAATGTACCACATTTTCCTTATCAATTCATCAGTGGAGGGGCATCTAGCCAGGTTCTGGCTATTATAAATAATGCTGCTATAAACATAGTTGGGCAAATATCCTTGTGTTATGATTGAGCATCCTTTGGGTATATGCCCAAAAGTGGTATTGCTGGGCCTTGAGGTAGATTGATAATTTTCTGAGAAATCGCCATACTAATATCCAAAGGGGCTGTACCAGCTTGCATTCTCACCAGCAATGCAGGAGTATTCCCTTTACCCCACAACCTCTCCAGCATAAGCTGTCATCTGTGCTTTTGATCTTGGCCCTTCTGACAAGTGTAAGATGGAATCTCAGAGTTCTTTTGCCTTCCATTTCTCTGATGGCTAAGGAAATTGAGCCTTTCCTTTAGTGTCTTTCAACCATTTGAGATTCCTCTTTTGAGAGTTCTCTGTTTAGATCTGTACCACCATTTTAATTTTGAAACAGGCCAAAAAAATCAAGTTTTACCAAATACAAAATAATTTAAATTGTATTTTGTTTGTAATAGTAAAGTTCATAAGGCAATAAAGCTAGAAATCAATAGCGAAAAAAGCTACACAAATACACAAGTTGAATCAATCTTGAATGAAGAATGGGTCATTAGAGAAACCACAGAAGAAGCTAAAAATATCTAAAACCAAATAAAAACGAGTGTGAACTCATTGAAACCTATGGGAGACAGTTAAGTCAATTCTAAGAAGAAAGTACATAGTTTTGAGTGTTTATAGTAAAAAACAATGAGAAAAAATATCACATAAATAACTTAATAATAGATCCCAAGGTTCTAGACAAACAAGAACAACAGAAATCCAATATACAGCAACAAAATAATAATAAATGGATATTATGTCAGAAATTAATGAAATAGAGATTAAAGAATAGCACATAGAATCAAACACAAAGTTGGTTCTTGAAGTGATAAACAAGATTAATGATTGTTGAGTGCCAAATAACCCTGAAAACATATGTAGAAGTAACATTATATACAATGAAAAGATATATGTATATATATTTCTATGTATATACAAATACATATAAACATATAAAACAATAATTAGTGAAATGACAGGTCATGGACTTGAAGGATAGTGGGGAGAGGAATATGGGATGACTGGGAGGGGAAAAAAACAAAAGGAGAAAGGCAATTAAATTATAATCTCAAAAATAAAAAGATAAAAAAGAACTGACAATCTTCTAGTCAAACTAACTAAAAGAGAAAGAAAACCAAAACTAAAAAAATAATGATTGAAAAATTGGAGACAAAAAAACAGAGGCGGGTGGATCTCCGTGAGTTTGAGGTCAGCCTGGTCTACAGAATGAGTTCCAGGACAGCCTAGGGCTACACAGAGAAGCCCTGTCTCAGAAAAATAATTAATTAATTAATTTAAAAATAAAAAAATTAGAGGTCACTATAGGTCCCAGTAAACACTAGAAAATCATTAGGAAATCCTTTGAAAACTTATACTTCAGAGCAGTAGAAAACAGAAAATTTTGATACATTCCTAAACATAATACAAGTGGCCCAGTTGATGATTATTTGGTGCTCCATAGGATAGGAAAACAGACTCAGGTAGGAATGTACCCATATTTTAGTATTTAGTTTCCCGTTTGTAAACTGTTTAGGAAGGATTTGGAGGTGTGACGTTGTTGGAGGAAATATGATTTTGTTAGAGAAGGTATTGCTTTAAGTCTTCAAAAACCCATCTCTCTCTCTCTCTCTCTCTCTCTCTCTCTCTCTCTCTGCCTCTAGTTTGCAGATCAGTATGTAAGCTTCGAGAACGCCCTATCACCATGCCTACCTGCCTGCCACCATACTTCCTGCTATGATGCTCACGGCCTCTGAAACTATAAACCAGGCCCCAATTAATGCTTTCTTTTATGAGTTGCCTTAGTCGTTGTATCATAGCAATAGAAAAGAAATTAAGACACCAAGTTCACAACACAAGTGTATGACAGAGCTGGGACTCGAATCCAGGTCTCCCTAGAACTGTAGGTGCTGAGACAGAGATGTTTGGGAACACTTGTTCTAATGCAGCATCCTTGACTTCAGTCGCAGAAGCTCTGATTCGCAAGTCCTGAGTACAAACACCCCATTAAAACTAAGGTGATTCTAATACGTGTGGCAGTGAACAACCACATTGAAGATGAGAGTCTTCAGCCCATGACTTTGAACAGTTTTCTGCCCAGAAGCAATATCTGTTCAGAGAGTCAGATGACCTGTGTCAAAATGCTATCTCAATGTAGAGTACTTAGTTTTTCTTCTCTTTCTTACCTCATTGCCTACTCATGTTGCCTTTCCACAGAGTTAATAATCAAAGACAAACTCTAGATTAGGGATGGCCAACGGCTTTCCTTTCAACATGCCAGCTTAGATGAGCCAGTAGTGACAATTTAGAGCCATGGATTAAGAAGCATTCAAGTTACGTTCAGGCTGAGCAGGAACATAGAATGTTCTGTAAATGATGTCGTGGACACAGTGAGGATTGTCACAATCATGGCTTTCGTTACTCTAGATAGGATTCCATCCCTGGTCCGCTGTAATTCTGACTACGAATAATGAGAAATGATTTTGTAAAATTGTTCCTATCATGGCTATTAACTGCAGGCTCTCCTTAAGACATTCTAGACATCAAGATTTAAACAAAAGTGTCTTCTGAAATCCATCAATGTCTGAGTAGCTGATTAAGCACAATGGACTATAACCATGTTCTCTTTTCTGGTCCTCAGGCAATTTTGATCTTTGAGAACTGAAATACTGCCACGATGAGGGGACTTTCTTACACATTCTGCGCATGATAACGGATGAGGTGTGAAATTGATTCTGAACACTAGGAGGGCTATGGTTTATCATCACACATTAGACCTACTGGAGTGCTCCTGAGTAAATCCCAGCTAGCCTCAGTTTCTACCTTCTAGAAAGAGAACTCTTAGTGATCCCAGAAATGTTCAGTATAAAGCTTTCCCACTTGACATCTACAAAGCAGTCTTCATTTATTCAACCTACAAGTCTTAACTGAACCCCTAACACATGCCAGGTAGTGTTCCAGCATCTCCAGACACAGCACTGGCCAAGAAGCACCAGCTGACTTTCGAGAGTCACTTGCCCCTGGAGCAAACTGGCTCCCCTCCCTGGTCACAGCTTAGACATACTATTTGGCAAGCACCAGCAGCCCGCTGCCTGGCGGCCTTATCTGGACATCATCCCACAGATATATAGACTACAGAAACTAAAAGGAGACATCCTAGAGGGGGCTAACCCCTTGATCAGGCCTTCGACACTTATCCTTGGCACAAAGCACGGGCCTATAGAAGTCTCCCACACAAGGTATTTCACATGAGCCCCTCAGGCAAGCACTGTATGGAAGCAGAGCATCGGGAGGAAGGGGCAGACACCTGGAAGATGTGAAAGTGGAGAGAAGCGTCATCTCTTCCAGAATCCAGCCATGACACCATCGCATGAGCCCGTCAAGAGAAATGACAAGCTGAGCATCAGAATGACACAGCAAAACTGTTGTATTTGGATGTTTTGGTTTGGTTTTGGCATAAGTACCCCCAAGTCTTTCTTCCCTTGCCTCCCAAAGCTCTGCCTCTCAAGTTCTGGATTAGATCTAGGTTTATCTATTTGATAGATAAATTCCATGGCATCTGATTTCCCCCACATCAATAATAAAACCTAAGCCTTGGTTGAAATATAAGCCACAAACTCTGGTCAAGTTTGGAGAGCAGATCATTACCTCACTGAATTAAAATCGTGTATTTTGAAATTTTATCTTGACTTTGTCTGTAATTAGCCATGAGACCTCACACTTGCCGCTTCTAGCTTTCTGGGCCCCACTTCCATTATTTGTACCAAAGTGCCTTAAAGAGTTGAAACGATGATTTGACTCTGGTGTTTGGGGTTTGTTTGTTTCTGTTTTACATCTGCCGGCCTCCTTCAGGCAATGATCGATTAATTCCTAGTATAACTTACCAGTGTGAAATAGTTCTTACAGGAAAGTAATGCATATTTAAAACACGCAGGCCTGCCAGATCAGTCCTCAACCTATTCCCATGACTTCAAGATCAATAATAAAGCTTCTGAGATAGTCAGAGCAGAATTTTTTAAGTCCCTCCCCACCTCATCCTTGGCTACTTCCTATTCTGCCTCCTGCTCCCCACTACCTCCCCCACTTCTGCTGGTTAGCAATAGGGAGCACTAAGTTTCTCTAGTATCTGAATTTTTCTTTTCATTAAGAATCTGAAGCTGTGGGTTTCTTCAGATTTTTAGTAGGCATTTGCACTTCCACTTTAACATACTTGTGCTTTTCTGACAGCCTGTCTGTCTATACACTACTCACGAATACTTGCACACAAGCTCTCTGTGGTGGTAGCTAAGGTTACTCACCAACAAGAGAGGTAACGTGAACACTTTTATATCTATTGCTTCTCCAGAAAGACTTTTTTGGAAAAACTGGTCAATGAGTACAATTGATCTTCTTACCATTTATACATATACATTCAGTGTATGTATCTAGCCTAGGACTCTCTCCCCAAGACACTGGCTAAAGGAAACAGGGTAACTCCCTGGGGATTTACCAACTGAGTTGGCTAAGCCAATGTTCGCTTTGGAAAGGGACTTACGTTTCACCACCCCACCCCACACCCATAGTCATGGCAAGTCAGAGCCACAGGTCTCAGACCTCTATTAAGAACCCCATGGAGATGTGACAATGTATTCTCCCACTTCTGTGTCTGCTCCAGGGGCCACTTCTGGAAACCTCTGGGATGAATTTTGCTAATTCTCATGCTGGGCTTTCAGCTCCATTCAGGCAATGTAAATCATCACAAGGATGAAAGAGAAAGTCGTCCTGTCCATAGATGTGTGGTCCCTTCAGCAATCCAGGAGCAGCTGCGACCTTTCTCCCCAAGGCACCAGTTAATATTAAACACATGCATAAGGCCAGCAACTTTATTTTTATTAATTAGACCTATCTTTCTTTCCTGCCCTTAAGTACGCCCCATTCCTCCTTCTATTCCTTCAGCCCTAACACTTTCATTACTCCCCAGAGGGGAGGCTAACACCCCAGGGGATATCTAACCACTGTGCATACTATGTTTCTTCCTATGTGCATACCCTATAGCAAAGGGTAATTTATAAACTAGACACACTATAAGAATAACCAGTAACTAAATGAGTAGCTAATCAAATGGCTTCCTTTTGAAATTTTTTAAGTTTATTCCTGTATTTTATGTGTATAAGTTTTTGCCTATATGTGTGTCTGCATCAAGCATGTGCCTAGTGCTAAGGAAGGCCGGAAGAGGGCATCTAATCCTCTGGAACTGGAGTTACAGAGACCAGAGTGAATCAAACACAGGTCCTCTGGAAGAGCAGCCAGTGCTCTTAACCACTGTGTGTGTGTGTGTGTATGCATGATGCATACATGTGTGCATGTGTGCATTTATGTGCAGATCCCAGAGGTTGATCTTGTGTGTCTCCCTCTACACTTCCCACCTTAGTTTTTGAGACACAATTTCTCTTCACTAAACCTGGAGCTCACCATTTTGACTAAATTGGCAGGCCAGAAAACCGCAAAGATTTTGTCTCTGTCCCCCACTCCCTGTGTTAGAATCACACCACGCCAATGTCAATCATCTCAGAAGAGTCCCCTGCTGGACTCAATGTCTTCTGGGACAACGCACTATCAGTTGAAACATAGTTTCTTTTAATGTCATCCACCCACAAATTGAATGGCTTTTTTTTATCTCAATGAATAACTAACCACTCACTGTGACTGTAACTTGTGCAGGTTAAAGTGCACAACAAAGATAACACACATCCCTCATTTGCCATATTTCACCAGTGTAAGGATAATTCATACTATAGTTCAGTAATTCTGAACCTATGGGTCGCGGACTCTTTGGGGAGATGAATGGCCATCCCACAGGGATCACATAAGATCATAAGAAAACACATATATTTACATCACAATTCATAATAGTAGCAAAATTGCAGCTAGGAAGTAGCAATGAAAATAATTTTATGGTTAGGGGTCACCACAACATGAAGAATTGTACTACAGAATTAGGAAAGTGGAGAATCACTTCTTTTTGTTGTTGTTGTTCTCAAATACTTTTATTGAAATAGAATTGCCTATGTATCATAGACTGGGCCGTACCCCTTGATCTTCCTGTCTCCAATTCCCTAATGCTGCAATTACAGGTTTGTCCCCACTCTGCCTATTTATTTCTTAGTGGTTTTGGTTTGGTTGGTTTTTTTGCAGTGCAAATCACTTCTATAGATCTTAACTATCGAGATCAGGCTATACCCTATTCTAAATTTCACTCCCTATCGTATGAAATAGTGGTTTATCTGGCTGTGCCTGGCCCTGAAAAGCTGCATCACACAAAGTCATCTGTCTTCCTTTGAGAGCATATGTAGAGGCAGGATGATTCTGTACCTCTGTGGACACAACACTGCCTTCCAGCCCCACCCACAAGGCCAAGACTGATAGCTATTTCTAAATGTGAGAAGGGTATCTCCCTATAACCTATCAGTGTGAATTAGCAGGAAAACCCGGTCCAAGAACTGCTGTAGCCTGAGGAAGGATGCACACCTTCACGTGAACTCCAGAAAGAGAAGGACATCTAACACTATGATACGGAGAGGCCCCGCCAACCTGTCATCTGTGTGTGATCTAAAGACGAACAGGCAGAAAACTCGCACCAGCCCAAGGGGCTTCAGATCTACTTGGCCCCCACTGTCGATACAAACTATTCAAACCGCTATCCATCCATCTGCCCATCTGTCCATCCTGACCTGCCTTCCATCATCTGACATTCATTTGTCTAGACCTGTCATCTGGTCATCAGCTCTTTGGTCCACCTGGTCCTGTCCTTCACCTACAATCCCCAGTCCCAATTTGGCTTGAATCTACTGCTCAGCTCAAACTTGTGACCTAGTGCATGGATCTGCCACAGGTATTTCCAAAAGATCTCCTACAGGGTTCCTTATCTTATCCCCACAAGGACTTCCTCTGCATCCCTAACTTCCTACTCTGCCTCTGAGTTGGACCTCTGTTGGGAGCAGTGAGACCCCAGATCCTGAATTTCTTGTAATCCTCTGAGCACGAGACCTTCAGGAGTTTCTGATGGCAGGAGAGTGGTTTCTTGTGGGTTTGGCTGGGACATGGCTATCTCTATATAATCTGCCCCTGAACACAATAAAGAGGGCATTCTTGGGGAATTCAAGGATAACCCATGTCGCTATCTCTATCTGTGTGTGTCTGTGTATTTTAACCTCCAGCCTCCTTGCCCAAAGCTCACAAACTGGGTGCCAGTGCACAGAGCGCAGACACGGGGGCGCGGTGCGCGGCAGACCTCTGTGGAACTCCTTAACTCTCTTGAAACCTTTTTATCCCTTGCAGTTTCCTGCAACTTACATAAACACATATATAAATAGATGACAAGTTCCCTGTGTGGTGTCTAATGTGTCTCACAATTAGTATTAACAGTTAAGATTGGAATAAAAGAAGCTGTGTTTGCCTCAGCCAGTTATCCAAGGAGTTGGGACTATTTGGCAATTGCTTTCAATGAAACCACTGTACCATGTGACTTTGTTACTCGATAGATTTTGACATTGTTGAAAGACACAAACGTGTTTGTCCATTCTTCTGATACAGTGCACTTTAGACTCTAGCAACCTCCTCATTGGATTTTTTTTTCCTTTTTTTCATCCCTTTCTGAGAATTCACCTTTTCACAGAAAAGACGCATTCTAGCATGCTCCTTCTGAGCCTGTCTGCACTGCCAACATCACTGCCCTTGTGCCGTAAGGTTGTGAAAGTAAAGCCAGGACTACTGAACCTGAACACAGCTACACCATGATGGTCAGCCTAATAACAGAGAGGGTGACAGGGTGAGACCGTGCAGGATGGCATCGTGCTTCTCAGAAGGCTGTGAAAGTTTAGAAAGCCTTTAAATACTGTAATTTTCCATTTACTATTTCTAGGCCATATTTGATCATAGGTTACTGAAACCATGAAAAAATAAAATTGTATATCAGAGGTTACTGTACCAGGAGAAGTGGTTACAATTAATTTGTCTCTTCCTACAAACTTCCGAAATGGAATATTAAAGATGGAGTCCTTTTCTCTACCTCTTGAGACTGGATTGGCCTTACTACTTCCTTTAGCTCTTTAGCCATAGTAAACACAATATTGCATCAGTTCTGGTTCTAGATCTAAATGCACTTCATGTTTCTACTCTTGTTTTGGGGACCTACTGACCTGCCAGTCAGATGAACAAGCCCAGGCTTGCCTGCTGGAAGATGAGAACTATCACGAGGAGAACCAAATGGTTGATAATCACTTAGGCCTCAGAAACAAAACCTTCCAGGTGACTTGACTTCCAGCACAGGCATATGAGAGAGTCTAGTTATTTTTAATATTTATTTATTATGTATACAATATTCTGTCTGCATGTAGGCCAGAAGAGTGCACCAGACCTCATTACAGATAGTTGTGAGCCACTATGTGGTTGCCGGGAATTGAACTCAGGACCTTTGAAAGAGCAGGCAATGCTCTTAACCACTGAGCCATCTCTCCAGCCCAAGGGAGTCTAATTTTGTCCAGGAGAAAAATAACCCTGCTGACTGGGGAACTCACAACCATAATAAAAGGTTGTTGCTTTAACCTACTTGTCTTGGGATACACTTACCCTACACTGATAACTCATAGAGTTTTCTTGCGTTAAATAACTCCCCAGTGTTTCTCTAACTAGACCATGATTGATAAAGGAAACATATTAAAAATAGAAATCAGCAATTTAAGCATTCAAGCAACTTCATTTCTAGGATCCCAGACCTTTTCATGCCAAAGACAAGCTCCATGGTAAGAAAAGACTAACTTTCCTACTTGCTTCCCTTTCAAGTGGTTTATACATAATGTTATCTTTAAACAAAAGTTTGTCCTTTTAAAATATGTGATAACCAACCCCAATTTCAAGTGCCTGCCCCATTACAGTCAACTGTCCTTTTTTTTCAGAATTGCTCATTTTCAGAATTGTTCATTTCACCCACAAAGCAATGGGTGTGTTCATTGCCTTGATGATGATAATTACTCCACAATCCACATGTATATCAAAATATTGTACATTGAGTTAATCCTCCTTGTCAATTTGACTAGATTTAGAATCACCCAGGAGACATACTTGTGGTTCTATCTTTGAAGACCTTTCCAGAGAGAATTACCTGAGGCAGAAAACCCACTCTAAACACAGGCGGTGCCATCCCAAGGACCGGGGGAGCTCAGACTGAATAAAAGCCGGAGGAAGAAAACCAGATAAGAACAAGCATTCATCTTTCTCTGCTGAACAGGAAGAGTCCTAACTATGTGTTCCCACTGCCATGAACTCTGCTATATGGACACTACCCTCTCCAACCTCAAGCCAAAAGCATTTTCCCTCCCATACGTTGCTTGTTAGGTATTTAGTCTCCGCAGTGAGAAAGGAAACTAATACACACCTCTTGAACATAATTTTATTTGCTGATTACATCGACTAAATCCTTCTAAGTAAGAAACAAGAGAAAATAAACAGAGTCAGTGACTTGAGGGAATGAGGCTAGCAACTTGGAAGATTCACATTTATGCCCTCAACCTATCTCTGCTAATAATTTAAATACATTGATCAATGGGAATATATCTGTGAAGGAAAGCTGGAGACCAGAACCCTTTCTTCTCTCTTTTATTTCATAGCCACAGAGGGACTTGGAAAATAGTGAGCAGTTTTGATGGACGTGCTGCCTAGTCACAGCCTGAGCAATGGGACCTTCCAAATATGAACTGAAAGTCAGAGCTCAGGAGACAAAATAAACCTGCTCTCCTCCCTCTTATTCTAATCTATCTCGGGAGTTTGCGACAATGATGGACGAGTGGTGAACAACTCCTCTAGGGCCTCACACAGTCAGTTGTTTTGTTACTTGCGCTTCATACCGCTCTCAACCACGTATTTCTCTGAAGAATATAAAATTCACTAGCCAAAAAAAGACCCTGATGAATCGCGTTCTCTTTACCTAGGTGTATGTATGTCTGACTATACATATTCTATAGCTGAAATCTCAAAAGTACAGTGAATACCATTACCTGTAGTTATGCAGGACACAAATATATGGTAATTCAAACTCTGATTAAAGAATTCGAAGAGAATGCAAAGAAAATGGAAAGACATCCCATGATCATGAACTAGAAGAATTAACATTTTTAAATGGTCAAAGACCAAAGACATTCTTTACAAAGCTATAAAAAAAAATCAATCCTAACATTATATGAAACACAAAACAATTCCAAGGGAAAAGTACAAAGCTGGAGCTTTGTACCCTACCTGATGCCAAAATACTGCAGTTATAGTGCCCCACGTGGCCTGCTGGCGGCATAAACACAGACACACAGCCTAATAAAACAGAAGAGACTTCAGATGTACTCCATAGACTTACAATTGACTGAAGTTTTTGTTGTCACTGTTGTTGTCATTGTTGTTGCTATAAGGAACCAAAAACAGGAACTGGAGAGATGGTTCAGCAGTTAGCACTGGCTGTTCTCCCAGAGGACCCAGGTTTAATTCCCAGCACCCACACGGCAGTTCAAATTATCTGTAACTCCAGTTCCAGGGGATCTGACAGTCTCACACAGACATTCATGCAGGCAAAATGCCAATGCACATAAAATAGAAATAAATAAAATATTTAAAAATAAAATAAAAGTACTAAAAGCATACATTAGAGAAAAGACAATGTAGTCTCTTCAGTAAATGCTGTTGTAAAGCCTACATATGCATAAAAGAAAATTAAAATTTGATCTTTATTACTTAGTCCCTACAAAAACCAACTTAAAATAGATCAATCTAAGATAAAAGCTGAAATTCTGAAACTACTGGAGGAAAACAAGTGGAAATATTTTAAACATCAGTATAGATGAGAATTTGTGAACAACAACCCAAAGACACAGATATCACAAACCAGAACTAGGAAAATGACATTATGTGAATTTCAAATGTTTCTCCACCACAGAGGAGAGAATCAGGGTGAAGAGACAACCTACAGAAAGAGAAAACTGCCAGCTTTGCATCTGATACAGTGTTAATAGCTTAAGTAATACGAACACTTCCAACTCACGAAATACAGCCTAATTTAAAAATGGGCAAATGATACAAAGGAAGTGGACAACAAGTTCAGGGACAAAAACTCAACAGCTCTAGTTTTCAGCAAGGCACAAATGAAAATGACAATGAGACAGTATTCATCCCATTTAGAGTAGCTACTGTACAAAGACAGAAGATGGGGCTGGAGAGATGGTTCGATGGTTAAGAGCATCTTTGTTTTTACAGAAGACCCAACTCTGTTCCCAGCACCCTGGCTGCTCACAAGGACCTGCAACCCCAGCGCTAAGGAATCCAGTGCTGTCTCTGGCTTCTGCAGGCAGGCAGCATGCATGCACACAGACTCACAGTCAAAAACATATGTGTGTGTGTGTGTGTGTGTGTGTGTGTGTGTGTGTGTGTGTGTGTGTGAAAATAAAAAATAAAAATAAATATTTTAAAATATAAAAGATAATTGTTGCTGGCCAGAATATATAGAAAGGGAAATTATTATATAATGTTGGTAAAATAAATATCTCCCACCATTGAGAAGAACTAGGTGGCATTTCCTCAACACCCTAAATCAGATCTACTATATGACTCAATAATCCTATTTCTGGTACACACATACAGTGATGTCAGCATGTCAAAAAGTCACCCAATAGATATGAAACTGACCTAGATAGCATTCCATGGATGATTGAGAATACAGTACTAACAAACAATGGAATATTGTCCAACTATTTTTTTTAAATCTTATTTTGAGAAGCCTTAGAAAGAAGGTAGACAGAGGGAGTACCAGACACAGTGAGATAGGAAATGGGAATGTTCTAGTGTTTGATAGCACAGTAGAAAGACAACAGTTCACAATAACCTGTTATATAACTGATAAATAGCTAAAATAAAAGAGATCAAAGTCTTGAAACATAAAATAAGATGAAAACATTAATGATCCTGCTTTGATCTGTATACTATGTACACATGTATTAAATTGTCACAGTACAATCCATATTCACCTACTTAGATGCTGCCCTGGTTTGGCCTTCTCCAAAGTTCATAGGTTAGAGGTTTAGCCCCAATTGAATAGTTTTGAGAGGTAGAATTTCAGGCATTGATAAGGTCCTGAAGGCTCTGTCTCGGAGGGAGCTCAGGAACTCAGCCTCTCTATTTCTTTCCTCCCTTCTGACCTCTCTTCACTTAGCATGTCCTTACTAACCCGACCACTTTTGGCCATGGCTAATACTCATCCAGGTAGCTCCTGGACCTTGAATTCTTCAAGCACCAGAACAGTGAGCCAAATAAATTTCTATTCATTCTGAGTTTCCCTACTTTAGATGCTCTTAGAAGAACATGAAATTGCTCAAGATAGTTACTCCTTCCCAAGGCCACAAAAGGGGAGTTATTAAAGTTTGCTGAGGAGCCTAAAGTTGAAGTGACTGGGGGCTTTTTTTCGTGGAGACTTTGTGCAACTCAATGCAGGTGGTGCCCAAGATTGCGAATTGAAAAAAAAATTGATTAACACTGCACTTTATAAATATCCCACCTGGTCAGCCACAATCTCCTGGTCCCAAAGATGCCTTCCTATTCACCACCGCTATCCTCCTCCACAGGCCTCTCAGCTGGGTACCACTCCAATGTCTTCTCTGCCATGGTCACAATCCCTTCCTGTCAGAGAATGCCACATCCCCTCTGGTTCACCACAGTCCAGCTGAGCTCCACAGAGCCCAGCGGCTGAGAAAGGACTCTCCTTAGCAGGCAAGCACTGGAACCTACGCTTTGCTACTTTTTTCCTTAGTCAACCATAGTCAGTGTCATTGTGTTCATCGAGGATACGTGGGGAGTTCTAAAGGTCATCATCATGAAGACAGAAGCTCAATGAAGCATTCCCCGAATCACTTTCTTCTACTGTTTAGGGAAGCAGTACAGTGTCCGCATCCAGGAATTCTCAAGATGTTAGGTTCCACAAACAATTCTAGGCTTATTTCTCAGGCTTCACATGTCTTCTCGTTGACTGAATATTTAATCCTTTGGCCTTCAGTCACTGTGGTTTTATCCCCCTAAGTCACAGCCAAATGCTTGAGAGCCACATGACCTTTTATAGAAAACTCGTCATTTTTTAAAGGGCATATTCCTAGACCCGGATTTGTGTAAACAATCCAGAGAGTAAAATCTAAACAGATCTCTGAAATTAAGCCACAGATGGGCACATTGGTTGTCTAAGAAGGAAAAGACATGCTGTTAGGTTCTCAGTTTATACAGCCCTTTTTATACTCAAAGCATGGTCGATGCTACCTCCAAACACCATAGAGGCTCAGGATTAAGACGTTGTTCGACAGATAAACCAGGTTTCCAAAACCTTCCCCGAGTTGCCTGTACCTTGGGAGAAAACATAGACGTGTGATAAAGGTTGTGGTTCACAATCAGAGGCTAATAAAAAAATGTACTTATTGTATCTCGGTAGATTAGTACGGCTACAAATTCTTTGCAGACTCTGCTATCAAGGAGAGTAACCTCGCCCGAATCTTTAAATATTGAATGGTCTTATGACTTGTTTTGACTTGAAAAATATGGGGGGAAATTAATGTCATCCAAGTTCCAGAGCCTGCAGCTCTGTGTCCAGTGTCTGGGAATGCTTCTTGGAGACCATTATCAGGCCGCGGGACGATGGGAAGCCACGTAATCAAGAAGCAAGAGTAGCCACAGCCTACACTTAATGTCAGCTGCCAAACACATACTTGAGGTTGTCTGACCTCTCCAATCCAACAGCTCTCAGGCATCCCCATGAGTGAGTCCAGACAAAACCAACAGAGCATCCAGCAAACGTAAAGAATGATGGAGAAAGAATCCTTGATTAAATGAAGTTAGCTTGATACACAGCAAAGCCTGAGTCTGTTTGCTCGTTCAAGTCAAGTGATTTGTATCCAACTACCAATGTACTTAACATCTACTACACTATAGCTATATAATAGATGTTGATACAGAGTTTGAGCATAAAATTAAATAGTGGATACTATTTCCAGAGTTATTTTAAGTGTTTACTTTCAGCATCTTCTGTCATTTTTAACCATTTAAGTTCATTTTTTATAAGAACCTATCAAAAGATCAGAGAGCTTTGTTTCCAGTTCTGCCTTGTAGACCTGATCTATTGACACATGACCTTGTACTTTTCAATACAGTCAGGCGTGCCCTTGAATGCACAACACGTAGGACTTCCTGCTACAAAGTCAGAAGCTCACTCATACCTAGTAGCATCCAATCCAAGCCACAGATACTGTACTGGTGTTCAGTGGGGCCTCATTCACAAGAGGAACAGATGAGGGGATCCAGTGGGTCCTCCCAAGCCTATCTTTTCCATACTGATACAAGGTTTACATTTAAATACAGGGCAAGAGTATGTATAATTTTGCAGTCTTGTCAACATATGGTTCTGCCCATCATTGACCCATCTTTGTCTTCATTCTAGTCTCTTCTGTAAGGTAGTTTGACAAGTTGTCAGAACTGTATGAAATCTCTTCCTGGGATCCAAATCTCCCCTTTGGCTATCACCAGGCCTCAGCCTTTCCTTCTACCAGCTGGACCCTAATAAGAGTACATAGCACCTCCCTTAACCCTATTCTAGCTGGAGCACATAGCATCATCTTTAACCCCGGCACTTCCCTTAACACGACCCTAGTCGGAGCACAGAACTCCACCCTTACCACTACCCAGTCTGCTTGCTTGAACCTTTCCATGACACATATCTGTGTGGTTCTCAACTCCTATCCGGGAGGGAATGTCTTTTCCAAGCTATGCTCTGTGAGGGCGAAGTTCTATAATCTTAGCCAGGATTTCACCTTCTCTGGACCTTGGCCCACACTAGGCAAATCCGGTGAAGGGTTAGATAAGATGATGTTTATAATCCCTTCAAACCTACAAACCAAGAAAGTAAATTTAGAACCAAGGAAGAAAATTTTCAAGGTCTTGTTATACTTTTATTTTCTTTTTGAGGCAACTGAAAAGCATTAGGGGAAGAAAGACAGATGCTGTAAAAAGCATGTTTACTAACTAATAAAGGAAGATAAAAAGTAACTGGAGAGAAATCCCATTTATATATCCCTTGAGGATTAGGCCACAATACATGCTTCTTAATTCTTTTTTAAAGCACTTCATTCAGAGCTAAGATTCTACAGGCTACTCCTGAAGGCTGGCACTGAATGAGGAAATTCAATTAAAACGGACTTGAGCTTCTCCAAAATATATTTCATAAAGATTTAGGACTAGTTCAAGGCAACCTCAGCGTCAGCACTGGCAGAACTGTGACAAAGGACAGGTAAGACCATGGAAGTGTGTGCTTCTGTTAGCATTTATTTTATTTATGTGTGTCTGTCTGCTGTGTGTGTATGTATGTGTGTGTGCATGTGTGTGCATGCACACAAGCACACTTGAGAGTCCAGAAGAGAGTGTTGGATCTCCTGGAACTGGGACAAAAGTGCTCTTTGCTGATCCATCTCTTCAATCCCAGCAATGAGATGCGCTCTGAGCTACCTAGAAAGGGCCATCAGTAAAGGAACTATACCTGTGGAAAGACAATATGCCCCAACACCTCCCAACAGTTCACAGAATCTGACATTCATTTGTTCATAGCGGCTCAGATAAATCAATATTTCCATAGCAGTAAATGAAGCTTAATAATTGTCCGTAATGAATATCATTCGCACAATTCTGGGTGAGATCGTAGACAGTGTGCTGCCTGTGTGACCCAATTAATGAGAGAAATCAGTATGAGAAAGCATAGATTGCTTCAAAGAGGGAATGGCAGGCTTTAGAAATTCACAAAGACAGTAAGAGAACAGCTGAAAGGTGACAAGAAATAATGGGTGATACGCCAGAAAGAAAGAATCTAAACCAAAGGCAGCTCCAGATACACAGTTCTGGGTGTGGGGGGTGAGATATCTTATCAAAAGAAAAGGTGGCAATTCTGTGACAAGACAGAGTCCTACCCTCAAGACAAGACAAGGTCCTCACAAGCCTCCAACCAAGTCTTTTGGTAAGACCGTGACTCCTCTGAAGGACATATTGGCAATGGAAAGGAAGCCCAATTTTGTCACTCTCTATGACTCAGAAGGCAATGGCCAGGTGCTATGCATGGGAACCTATTATTTAAAACTGAAATACCCTTTGAGGGCTAGGAATAGGAATAGCCATAATTCAGGGAGCCTGAATTTAATCCCCCACAACTCCCAAGTGAGAGATGGTATAGATGCTGACAAGCTGTAGCAGATGAGAGGTTCTGCTCTGGCAATCGAAGCATAGGGAACAGTGACCCCATCCATGGTGCCCAGGAGTGAATGTCATCAACTAATAGATAACACTGAAGTTCAATATTCATGACCCTGAGGTCAGTCTGCGGGTCAACCTCTGAACACACCTGTCCACCATTCCCTGATGCAGGACCCAGGAATTTACAAGTCTATCCCCGCAGCTGAGTGATAGTAATTAGGATTTCTTCAAAGGGGAAAGACAGGTCCACTGCCTGTGCAGAGCTCAGCCCGTAGTTGTTACCACCATTCCCAGCACACTTGGGAGAATCCCTTCCAGCTGGATTAATCAGCCGTGGGAGAATAACCTGGGGAGTCACAGGAAGGTGAGACACCCTGTCTAGCCCAAAGACTGCAAAGATACGTGTGTCTGCTGGTCTTTGTTGCTGTACATAGGCATCATAGGTGTTAGTTGCTTCCCTCCTCTGGGAGCTCAAATGTGCCTTCTGGTACCATGAAAACTAATCCTCAGAGAGTTCCAGCCCGGCAGTCTAAGTGTATAGCGTCTTCAGCAATAAGGACTCGCCTTCCACCACTGGGGGGCAATCAAGGACAACAGTAGTAACCTGTAATGTCTCGGGCATCTCTTGGATGGCCATTACCAACAACTCCAAAAGGATTCTGGTGACAGGTGTTGGGGTTTCTGTTAGACGGCACTTGACTCTTGAGAATGGCATTGTCTGTCCACATGGGAAAATTTTTTAAATGTTAAAAAGAAAAAGAAGAATCCCCTAAATCAAATAAAAACACCATAGCAGAATCAATAGACACAGCCAGATAAAAGAAAGAGTGTCAGGGATAGAGAACAAGATTGAGGAAATACTACACTCAAACACTGATAAACAAAACTAAACATAACTACAATGTCCAGGAATTCTGAGATACAATCAAAAGAAAAAAAACAAAGAAGGAGTCCAGATAAGAAGTGAAGGTAGAAAGAATGGATTATTCAATAAATTAGAAAAGAACATGACTCAAATATAGAGAAAGAAATCTGCATCCAAACACAGAGGCATTTGGAGCTAAATCCATGTGGCCAGATAAGAACCACTCCAAAAAAAAAAAAAAGGAACCACTCCACAACATATCATCTCCAGAACATATCATAGTAATGAAAGCAAAAATGCAGAACAACTAAACAATATTGAGGGAACACATAAACGAAAAAAACTCTGAAACTAAAAAAGATATACAAGTTCCTCAAAAGTTAAAATCCTATGACTCAGCTGAGACTCCCCTACATAGACACACAACTGACTTTAAGTCAGCATATCACAGAGACTCTTGCAAGCCTGTTTTTATTGCTATCCCACTCAAAATACTGATGTAAATGGAACCAGCCTAGACATTCACCAGCAGAAAAGTGGGTCCAGAAAATATTGTATACATAGTAGAATTTGGTTTTGAAGAAGAACCTCACTCTAATCCAGGTTACAATAAAACTTACCTTATAGCTCAGACTGGTCTTGAACTCTGCCCTCTGAGTGTTGGGATTACAGGAATGAGCCTGTTCAACCATAAAGATAACTGCAATCAGAGAAGTAGATCAATTGGTACAGTGCTTTGGGGCACTAAAAGGAATAGGGACAGGGAATGTGAATCACCTACCAGGTCCAAAGGAAGAGATGCCAAAGGCCAAGATGACTGCTCTGAACTTCTTGTTCTGCATCAGTTGTTTTAAAACTGATATAAACCACAGCCACCAGGAGAGCTCCTTAAAGAACACAGTGATGGCCCCAAGTCCTGGAGCTTCTGACTAGGTTTTGCATTTTAACAAGAGCCCAGCAGATGTTAATGCTTAACACCCTGAGGCTCAATACCTGCCTGACACTCAGTACATGTCAGAATAATCTTGGGATAGTATAGAAAACACCCAGGCCATACCCCAGATCAAGTCTACCAGAATCCTTGTGGATTTAATTATCAAAACTGAGGCAAGATTTAAATATAGTTGTGCAGGTCTATTATCCCAGCATTCAGAAGGCTGAGGCAGGAGGGTCTCAATTGGAAACAGACTGGGTTACATAGCATAACTTTGTCTCAGTATAAGATGGAATCAGATGATTTTGATACACAGCCAAGAAATAGTGCAAATGGGTTGGGGAGGGATCTGTGATAAAGAGCTCTGGTTGTTCTTCCAGAAGACCAGGTTTCAACTCTCAGTTCCTACAAAATGACTCACAACCAGGGATCCAACACCCTCCTCTGGCCTCTGCAGGCACTGCACAAATATGATTGCACAAACATGCAGACAAAACAGCCATATACATTAAACAAATAAACAAAAATTTAAAAAGAAATAACGTAGAACACACTAGAGAGGTTACAGTAAACAGTTACTGTAAGTCGCCCCTCTGAGCACATGACTGAAGATCATACAATCCCGAAAGAATCTTCACCTAGGGACTGTTATTCTCATTTTACTGATAGAAAGGTCAGAAGTCTCAAGTCATTTGTCATAGGCCATAAACTGCAAAATGACAATGGAAAGTCAAATTCAGATCTATATTCTTAGAGATGTAATCTCCAAGAGACTAGCACTCAAAAGAAAATTGTCAGAGTCAGAACCGCTTGAACCATTCTTTTTTATTATTATTAATTTATTTATTTATTTAATTATTAAAGATTTCTGCCTCTTCCCCGCCACCACACGCTTGAACCATCCTTATACATGGCAGCAAACAAACCAGTACAGATACATGCAGTCACGGGCACATGAATAAGAAAACACGTCACAGTGTGGTTGTTTTAGTCAATTCTCTTTCTCTAATGCTCTTTCTGTGAACAGTAACGCTAAGGAAACTTCAAATTCCAAACGTGACATCTAAAAGTCCTCCATGATGGGACTGCTCTCTCTGGCTCCTCAACCCTCTTCTGTCCTCTGTTCTCATCAGTTGATTCCAATAATCCAAATCCAGCCATATTGCTACATGTTTGCCCACAACTTCTGTCCTTCCTTGCTCTCTGTTTCCCAGGGTGGCTTCCACTTGTTTGCTAAAACTCGGGTCAATTTTTGCCTCCTCCTTACAGTTGCCTCCCAGTAGCACCTCTCTAGCAATGTGTGCATTTATTGCTCATTTTGAAGATGTTCTTATCATGTCCAATACACTTAGCCTATTCTATGATAGTTACAAATGAGCCATTTGAAGGTGCTCCTTCAAGTGAGGCTGTAGGGTTCTCTCTTACCCACCAACTCAAGAGATGACCTACTATCCTTCCCCCTCTGTCAGACCATCCTCCTCCTGCCTCCATAAAGCTTCTGCACCTTTGGGTCTCCTGTTATCCAATTGCACCATCCACCACCTTCTTCACTGCATCCCAAGATTGAACCTTCCATGCTGGACCATTCAGTCCTTGGCTAACCATCACTGTCTCCAGCCCACTTTTGCCTTATCATAGTGACTTCAAGAATTGCAATGACTCTTCCAATAGCCTACCTGTTTGTTCTGTTCCCTGTCTCATCTCCAATAAACTTATCCCCCAGCCCTCTTCAGCCACTCATTCCCATGACTCTCTACCTCAGATTCTAGACCCTGTTATTTGCACTCACTGTAGGTCCTCTGAAATTTCAGTTCCAAATTGTCTTCCACAGGAAATTATGATCCCTGGATCCTACCCCCTCTATATTGACTTCATCTTCCCCCAGCATCATGACCACTGGTTCTCCTAGCTTGGTTTAGATTCCCTGCCCCTCTTTTGTCATTGCTCCCCCTCACTTCTCACATTGTCCAACGTGCCTGGCTAACCTATGCCTTTTTTAAATTAAAATCAAGACTTTCTTTGCTCTGCCCATGTACCAAGAGCTGGAAGTGGCTGAGGAAACGTATAAACGGGGGCAACCCAGTCATTGCCATCTCAACCACGGCCTCAAGCAAGTCCTAGTGTGGGTGGGTCCTGCACATCCCCTCCCTCTAGCGTCTTCCTCTGCACCTTTTTATCAGTCGCCAAACCTCAAACCCTGAGCCCAACATGAGCCATCAACTTTGCTTCTTTCTCCAGATCTTTCAGAACCATCGCCCCATCTCTGCTCCACACTCTCATCCCTGACTTCCCACAAGATGACCAAGACCATCCTCTCTGGCCACTCAGGAGTTCCAGCCCCTGCAGTACCACTAAGCCACTGTTCTGCCACCTTTTTCCCAAATTCTCTAGCTTCCCTGACGATGGATGATCCCAGAGAGACAGAAAATGAACTGTGTTGGGGACGTAAATCTCTTTTTCCCTCATTAAATTGACTATTAAAATATTTCATTGTGCTTTCTGTCCAAGTAGGATAAGCCTCTTGATATGCTATTATTTCATCCAACAAAAGACTAGGCATTTCCCACACTGCTCCCCCACAGTCTATTCATCCGATTGTCTACTGATTCCAAGTATGATGACCCAGAGAAGAAAAATAAAATAGGATTTGGAGCCCTTATTGTATTGTGTGTTTGTTTGGAATTCACAAAGAGTAATTGTTCGACTGAATCAGTAAAAAATAAGATACTCAGTCTTATTCTCCTGTGATCATTGGACTATCTGAGTCAATGGCATGGGTGGGCAATTATGTGCGGATGGGGAAGGGAATGAAGAAGGCCACTTTTTATCAACTTCAAGTCTTTGCCTTTCCCTAGACAATGTTTGAAAAGGGGTACTAAGCATGATTTTACCAGCTTAAATTTTCAACAATTCAAATTCCCCCTTTCCATGTTGCCAAAACCAAAGGAATAAAAAAAGCTTGGAAAAAATTTGCATTTTAATTTACATAGAGCACTTACCATCTGCCCCAGAATCACACAAATGATTTCTATCTGTACTCGCAATCACCCTGCTCATAGACTAGGCAGTATTTCAGTATCATCACAGCATACTGGGGAAGCAGAGGAAATTGACACTGAGGTAAAATGAGAAATCAGCCCACGGTCTTCAGCCCACCAAGCAGGGCAGCTACCAACCAGACCTGGGCAGTCCGACTCTTGAGCAGGTATCTAAGCATGTCCCACAGCATCTATTCCCCTCCCCCAGACTTTATCCTCAGACTTTATTATCTTCCTGCCCTTTGGGGAAGTTCAAGGGGAAGTGAGATGGAAAGAATCAAGTGAAATCAAGTTTCTTTGAGAGGATTTTTAAAAACGGACTAAGTCTTGCAAAAGGGACCAGCTTCTTCAGGAAGAGACAGCACAGGCAAATTTGACTGGTAGAGAAGGCCCATTTTTTTAATGTAGCATTTTTACTAATTCTTGGAGAATTACATACATGTGTACAATGTCTTTTGACAGTTCTCATCATCTACCCTTCCTGTGCTGTCTAGTTTCAGGTCAACTTGACACAAGCTGGAGTCACTGGAGAGGAGGGAGCCTCAATTGAGAAAATGCCTCCATATAATCAGCCTAAGGCAAGCCTGTGGGGCATTTTCTTAATTAGTAATGGGTGGGGGAGGGCCTGGCCCATTGTGAGTGGTGCCATCCCTGGGCTGGTGGTTCTATGTTCTATAAGAAAACAGGTGGAGCAAGTCATGGGGAGCAAGCCAGGTGGCAGTACCCCTCCATGGCCCCTGCATCAGCTCCTGCCTCCAGGTTGCTGCCATTTGAGTTCCTGTCCTGACTTCCTTGGATGATGAACAGTGATGTGGAAGTGTAAGCCAAAAAACCTTTTCCTCCCCAAGTTGCTTTGGTTATTATTGTTTTGTCTCATCTTAACAATAACAACCCTAACTAAGACATTCTCCCTAACTCCTCCCAGTTCCACCCTACCCCCTCACACACACCCTCACAACTCCACATTGCCTTTTTGCCTTAACAACCCACTGAGTCAGTTTTGTACTGCATATATATATATATATATATATATATATATATATATATATATATGTATGTATATATATATATATTGGCACGTGTGTGTGTGTGGCTATCCACTATAGTCAACCTACCAAGGGACCACATCCTTTAAGAAAACCAACTCCCTGCACCTACAGCCATCCACAGTCAACAGCTCCTAGTTAGGGATGGGGACCCATGAGCTGCTCCCCTCCTCCATGCTGCAATGCTCATTGGCTTGACCCCATGCAGGTTTCCTGCAAGTCACCAATGAAGTACCACTTTTCAAGTTCTGATCTTCTAGCATGTGGGCAAAGCCTGGGTGGTCTCTGTCTCTAAGAAGCTGAGAGAGGCCAAGATTTGAAGCAGACTCTCCTTGCTGTGTGAGTCCTGCTGATGGGTATCCTCACTGAACATCAGATCTCTGAAGGCGCAATGGGAATGACTCTAATGGCAGCCTCTTCAAAATCATATTGGTACCCGTGTTCACCACAATCAAACTTCAAATGGAGTGTGAGAGATTGAATATGCAAATCAAGCCCATATAAAAAATAGGATTTTAATAGACAGTCTAAAGACAGCCAAGAAAACCAAATCATTGTCTTCAGTGATCAGCACAGAAAGCTAGACCTTCAGAAAGAGAAATGAACGAGCCAGGGAGGTAAAGAAAAAGCCTTGTAACGATTCACCAAAATGGGATGCACAAGACTGGAAAACGAGGCCTGTGGGAGCCCATGGATGTGGAGTCAGTCCACCTTGACCAAGATCGAAGAGTTCAGGTCTCTTCTTGCTCCTTCGAGTTTATTGACAGGAGGATGGACCCAAAGTGTGGCTGCTAATAGGATGTTTTGACCTAGGGTATTGTTACTTGAGGCTTTAGGTATTGAGAAGGTGATTCCTTTGTTGTTCCTTGCGTCATGATAAAGAAGTCTTTTGCCCCCCACCCCTGGATTGGGGTAAATAAAGCCTATGAGAAATAGTTGTGGGCAGATTCAGGATTCACTGGGTTGCCCTCTTGACTCTATCCTGTGGCTCTGTCTTTTCTTTTGTAACTCTGTTTTTTCTCCCTGCCATTTCTTAATCCTCACGCTTCCTTCCATCATGGACAAATAAGCCAGGGGGGACCCGGCCGATGTTGTCACCTGGATGTGGAATATGGTATATACCTTGAAGCAAAAGGGAGAGCTGAATGAGTAACGTCAGCCAATCATTTCAGAGTTCTACTCCCTGTGACTCCACCTCCAGGCAAAGAACACTGGAAGACCTCCTTTTCCCCTCCACACTGAAGCTTCAGCCTCCTCGTTTGCCTTTGAGTCTCTGCCTGACTCCACCAACAATGACCAGTCCCTTTGCTACAGTCTTTAACTGTAAAAACAACACATGATCAGGCTCAGGATAGTTGGTTTGGGGTTTGGGGGCTGTGTATGTACAAACCAACCAGCAGAGGCCAAAGGACAACCTTTGGTGTTGTCAGTTTCTGGCTACCTTTTCTTGAAATAAGCTCTTTCATTGGTCTGGATCTCCAAGTAGCACCGGGGGCACTCCACCTCTCTAGGGTTGGGATTGTAAGTGTAGACCACCACACCCAACTTATTACTCGGGTCGTGGGGGTTAAACCCAGACCCTTATGGTTGCAAGGTATACACTTCACCAACTCATCTATCTCTCAGCCTCAAGCTCGGTATGTTTTTGAGATGAGACGCAAGAAAGGTGACACAGGTCAGGTAATAGACAGGCAGTGGAAGCATATACTGTCACGAATTCTGGAAGATTAGCTTTCAGACTGGAGAACCCATGTGTCACACCCATCTGCTTCCTGCACACATCGTAGTGTATCTCCAAAAGCCCCCTCTCTCAAAAGGTCACGTTCACTCACCCAGCATTCAGCTAGAGGACTGTTTCCTTGATAGAAGTGCTTTCAGAGCCATGGGCTCTGGCTGCAATTTCCATCCACAAACTGAATGATCACCAACATCCCCAGCGTGCCAAAAACATCTTTCTGATAAAAGATAATGCAAAATCTCATCAATGGAGATGACTTCAACCACAATTAAAAAGTTAATAAAACAGTAGAATCTCAATATTTTTAACTACATCTGAAAGCAAACACAGCAAAATGCTAACAACATTCGTGACCTCTAGATAATGGTATTATAGGTGATTTTATTTTCCTTAATAAATTTCTGTCATTTCTAAGCCTTTAATAATGAACAAGAACTTTTCTTATTAAAAATACTCCTTAAAAATTTAATCTCTGGGAAGTTCAATCAATTCAAACCTGTCAGTCAAGTATTGCCTGTCATGAACTTGTAGTTCCTTAATGGGGTAAGATGCAAGTGACTTGACGTGAGTGCTATACAGGAAGGGTCAAAAGACAGGGAAAGGGTTGCCCAAACGCTTTGCCACATGGCTGAAGACAACCTCACTGACAGTCCCAGGGCTAACTCACACCCTCTCCCCACCACTGGTCCTGCAGTTGTGTGAGACAGCGGACAGAGTTCAATTCAGCAGTAGCATGAGATGAGGGAGACACAGTGAACCTCAATGTTTTTGTCAGAGCTGTCCCTACAGATGATTTTCTAAACAAATCACTGACAAGTTTGAAATGCAAACAGGAAAATGAGCAGAAATATGGGACTGATCCAGTCCTGAGAAGACTTCATGGTCAATGACTGCTTGACCAATGACTAGAGTATCATCAGTGTTGGGTGTGCATGTGTGTGTATGTCTGTGTGTGCGTGACTGTATGTGTATGTATGTATGTCTCTGTGTGTGTCTCTGTGTGTTTGCGTCTGTGTGTGTATGTGTGTCTGTGTGTCTCTGTGTGTGTATGTGTCTCTGTGTGTCTGTGTGTGTGTGTGTGTGTGTGTGTGTGTGTGTGTGTGTGTGTGTATGAAACAGTGCTGAGGAAAGAAAGGAAGTGACGTGATTCTGGGTACTGTCCCTTCTCCCCTCAGAAGGAAGGGGTCCCACATTGACAACTCTGCCCCCAGTTCACTAAACCTTCTGCACTGAAGACCCTAAATATTTACTGGTGTCCAACTTTCTTGACCAAAGTAACAAGAATCTGTCTACTTTGGCTCTTCCCGGACCTGGGCTTTCAAATGTTCTTCTGTTTGTGTAGCTGGAACTGGAGGATTTGACAGAGATATCCTCCCCGGACTTATTTCTCTTATGATGGGTACACAGGCCTGACACATAGAATGGATACTCAAACAATTCTGGCCCCCCAAAAAATCTAGAAGTTTATATCTGGCAAAATAGCAACACTTGAGGAACACCAAATGCAGGTCTCTTTTTTATTATCATATTAACACTTATTAAGAAAAATTGCTTAAAGCTTACAATAAAACAAGGTGACTGATGTATACCCTTTCGATATCATTGTTCAACAGATTAACCAGAACATTATTTAATTACCTGGGACTTTGACTGATTTTTGCCATTCATGATTTGATCAGAGAATAGATGTGAAAGCATGTTAGCTTGTAAATTTCTGCCCCAAAGGTTACAATTTTTTTGTCCTATAAGACTCTACCTAGTGGTGTATATATTAGCAAGTTTAATGCCATATTCCTTTAACTAATTCCTCAAATAAACATCCATTCCTCGGATTCTTCCTGAGGCAAATGTGCCCTCTTAGAAACTCCTTCAGCCCAGGGTTTGAATCAAATATTAGTCTGTGTTTATTTTCTTCTGTATTGTCTTAGTTAGGATTACTATTGCTTCTATGAAACACCATGACAATGTAATTGGGAAGGAAATGGTTTATTTGACCTACACACCCACAGCACTGTTCATCATTAAAGAAAGTGAAGACCAGAACTTCAACAGGACAGAAACCTGGAGTTAGAAGCTGATGAAGAGGCCATGGACAGGTGCTTCTTGGTGGCTTGCTTCCCATGGCTTGCTCAACCTACTTTCTTATAGAACCTAGGACCAACAGCCCAAGATGGCACCACCCACAATGGGTTGAACCCTCCCCCATCAATCACTAATTAAGACAATGGCCTACAACCTTGCTCCATTCTATGAAGAAATTTTCTTAACTGAGCTTCCCTCCTCTCAGATGTCTCTAGTCAGTGTCAAGTTGACATAAAACTACCCAGCACATGTACCAATGGCATTTTAACTTTTTAACTTGATCCCCATTTTGCAGATGAGGAAGCCTATGACTCAAGGAGGGCAGAGCCATGACAGAAAGGCCTTGACATTAGCCCTGCCCTAAATTCTTTCCTAAGCTCCAAACCCAATAGCTGTGTAGCCACGGTCAAGCCACTTTCTCTGTGCTCATCTCCTCACATGTAAACTGGGGAGAGTGGAATCTGGGATTGTTACAATCCCTTCCATGTCCAGTATTCTCCAGCAAGACCAACTCTTTGGAGAAAAAAATAATAATGAGAACTGTTGTAGGAGTCTGGTTGTTCATCTCCCGGTTGCCCAGACTCCTGGAATAACCACATAGAAACTGTATTAATCAAATCACTGCTTGACCAATCACTATAGCATATCCCTAGCAAGCTCTTATATATTAAATAAATTAGATATAAAAAGTGTAACTGTAATTCTTTCTTGATACCTGTTTTGTTATATGTAATTTTACTATGTTAAAGTTAACACCTTCTTTTTATTTAAACAGGAAAGGGAAATGGTGTGGGAAGTCCTTCTGTACATGTGTTGCTTTTATTGGTTAATGAATAAAGAAGCTACTTTCGGCCAATGGTTTAACAGAATATAGCCAGGCAGAAAGAAATAAAGAGAATAGGCAGAGTCAAGGAGAAGCCATGGAACGAGCAGAGGGAAAAGACATGAGTTGCCAGCTGGAACCTTGCCACAAGCCTCATGGTAAAACATAAAATGATAAAAATGGGTTAACCAAAGATATAAGAGCTAGCAAGCAATACGCTTAAGTGATTGGCCAAGCAGTTATTTAAATAATATAATTTCTGTGTAATTATTTGGGGGCTGACCATCCGGGAACACACAAGCAGCCTCTTACTGCAGAGAAGAGTAGAGATTTCTCAGCTCCTCTTCCATCTCACCCCCACCCTAATGGTAATGAGACTTCATGTACACGGCCTTTTCTTCCCAGGCCAAGCCCACAGTCCTGAGCGGCATCTCCCCATCAATACCTACCTATCTCCATTCATCAAGAAAACTTTCTAGGTAACAAGCTGTAAGGAATCAATGCTGTGGATAAAAGTGTTTGTGCACGCATGTGCACTACACACACACACACACAAAATAATGACTCAATTCATTTTCCAGGAAGGAAAAAAACTATCGTTCAAGTGATAGAACTACCAACAAACCGAGAGCATGCAGGGTAGCATTGTGAGCATAGGGGAATCTTAATAGCCCTCTGTCCCATGTGTTAGCAAACTGGACATGGTGACACAGGCTTCCAACTCCAGCTTTTAGAAGGTGGAAGATAGGAGGACCAGAAGTTCAAGGTCCTTCTTGGCTGAATAATAAGAGTGAAAATAGCCCTGGCGGCATGAGACCATGTTTGAAAAATATGTGTGTTTGGCAGAGTGGTTCAGAGCAGTGTATTGACCAGACCCAATCCCCAGGGTTACACCAGCTGTTTCATATCCTGAACATCACCCTCGTATCTTCTGCTTGATTCTGAGGGTCTCATCTGCTCCCAAATACACCCAAAAGTGACAAAACCTCTGCATCTGCAGCTTGTCAATCATTTTTCAAGTCTAGAATGTACCATCTGCACTTGAACACTACTGTTGATTAAAATGATTAGACTTGATTCTCATTACTGTTCCTTTAATTGAAAATAGATGCTTTATGGGTTTTTATTTTCACTTATTAATCTGGACTAAAAATTCAACGCTGAATTTTTTTTCAATGCAAAAAAAAAGAGTTAAAAAATGAAAAAGAGTCAATGCAGAGCCTGCTTGAAGGATAAAGAATGAGTCTCCATTATGATCCTACCAGTGGCACTTGTGTTTTTAATGTTCTATTTCCCTCCTCCTTGGCAATTAAGAGAAAAGTATCTTTGCCAAAGAAGGGTGCACACATACGCATCTTAGAGCAAAGGAAATAAAGGGGCCTGTTTTCCACCGCTAATATACTCTCAACAATGCATACCTAGACTTCTGGAGGGGCATCTCACATAACTATTGCAAAAGACAACAACGAACTTCTCAGCATCAGATCTCAAGGGAATACCATGGGCTACTATAGACACCAGGTAAGTCATCATAGATGACAGAGCTGTTACTCCTACCCTTAGCTACACATCAGAATCACCTTTTTAAAATTCTATGTTTGGGCTAGGAGCAGTAAAACTAGAAACTCTCATAAGGCTCAAGCTTAAGAAACTCTCCAGGAATCCTAATGCACAACCGGAAGTCCACACTCCAGTAAAAAGAAGTGTCCATCAAAGCTTTGTGCATAGAAGAAACCTGATACAAGCCAGGTGGGGTGGCACATACCTGTAATCCCAGCAGTCAGAAGGCTGAGGCAGGAGGATGGTAACCTTGACATTAACCTGGGCTATAATAAAGCAAGAGTCTGTGTAAGAAAAATAAAAGGGAAGGAAGGGAAGGCAGAGGGGGAGAGTGGAAAAGGGGGAGAAACAAAATTAACAACTTAAGTCTTATTGATTGGTTGTGACTGATTAAATTCTAATTCAGACACACAATTAGGATGCTGTCTGGTATGCTTTTGTTAAAAAGAAAAAAGAAAGGCACAATGATTAGCTTTGGGAATTGGAGGGAACATAAAAATATTATAGAACTAGACAATTATTGATTATAAAATAAACAAATTGAAACTTTGTAACCAACAAATGTTGTACACAATAATGTAATATCCAATAATTAGTTGTACTATTCATAATGTCTTTATTATATTTTAAAGGAGATGGTAAGATACCCTCTCACAGGGATCCCCAGTATTCAGATCAGTAGTTCCCAAAATATGACTCCAAGAGCAGTAACACTAGGGACCATCTTCACCTGGGAACTTGCTTGAAATGAAGACGCTGAGTCACACCTCAGACCCACTCAATCAGAAGTTCTAGAATGAACCCCGAGTGTCCATTTGAACAAGCTTGTCAGGAGTTTCTGATACATGTTCAGATTTAAAAAACACTCAGGCATATGATTATTAAAACAGAGGGATAACAATAGTAATTTACAGTTAAAATAAAAAATAGTCATAATTAGGCGGTAACATGTTAATAGATAAACTAAAAACACCAGAGCTTGCAGCCAGAACCCTTCTTCCTTCTGTCCCCTTTCCTCTTTGGGCACATAACACCATCCAGCTCAGTCTGTCTGGAGCTGGGGGCAAATCCTCAGGGCAAGTAGGCAGGCGAGACCTCCTTTGTTGCACTGGCCTGCCTGCACCAACCAAGGTAGGCGCTTTGTTTACGAACTACCCAACCTGCATGGAGTTCTGATCTCGGCACCAGGAGAGACAGCAGCGGGGTGAGTTTGTGACCAGCCGCGGCTGAAGCAGCCCTGGACAGGGAACTCTGAAGTTCCTCATCCCCCTCCCTATACTCCCCGGGCTCCCTGCAGGGGCTCTACCCCCCCCCCCATACTACCTCTCTCTTCTTGTCCCACCCATGTTGCAGCCAGAACCCTTCTTCCTTCTGTCCCCTTTCCTCTTTGGGCACATAACACCATCCAGCTCAGTCTGTCTGGAGCTGGGGGTAAATCCTCAGGGCAAGTAGGCAGGCGAGACCTGCTTTGTTTCACTGGCCCGCCTGCACCAACCAAGGTAGGCGCTTTGTTTATGAACTACCCAACCTGCACGGAGATCTGATCTCGGCACCAGGAGAGACAGCAGTGCGGTGAGTTTGTGACCAGCGGCGGCGGAAGCAGCCCTGGACAGGGAACTCTGAAGTTCCTCATCCCCCTCCCTATATTCCCTGGGCTCCCTGCAGGGGCTCTACCCCCCCATACTGCCTCTCTCTTCTTGTCCCACCCAGCTTGCATCCAGAACCCTTCTTCCTCCTGTCCCCTTTCCTCTTTGGGCACATAACACCATCCAGCTCAGTCTGTCTGGAGCTGGGGGCAAATCCTCAGGGCAAGTAGGCAGGCGAGACCTCCTTTGTCTCACTGGCCCGCCTGCACCAACCAAGGTAGGCGCTTTGTTTATGAACTACCCAACCTGCACGGAGATCAGATCTCGGCACCAGGAGAGACAGCAGTGCGGTGAGTTTGTGACCAGCGGTGGCGGAAGCAGCCCTGGACAGGGAACTCTGAAGTTCCTCATCCCCCTCCCTATACTCCCCGGGCTCCCTGCAGGGGCTCTATCCCCCCATACTGCCTCTCTCTTCTTGCCCCACCCAGCTTGCATCCAGAACCCTTCTTCCCTCTGTCCCCTTTCCTCTTTGGGCACATATCACCATCCAGCTCAGTCTGTCTGGCGCTGGGGGCAAATCCTCAGGGCAAGTAGGCAGGCGAGACCTCCTTTGTTTCACTGGCCCGCCTGCACCAACCAAGGTAGGCGCTTTGTTTACGAACTACACAACCTGCATGGAGATCTGATCTCAGCACCAGGAGAGACAGCAGTGCGGTGAGTTTGTGACCAGCGGTGGCGGAAGCAGCCCTGGACAGGGAACTCTGAAGTTCCTCATCCCCCTCCCTATACTCCCTGGGCTCCCTGCGGGGGCTCTATACCCCGCATACTGCCTCTCTCTTCTTGTCCCACCCAGCTTGCATCCAGAACCCTTCTTCCTTCTGCCCCCTTTCCTCTTTGGGCACATAACACCATCCAGCTCAGTCTGTCTGGCACTGGGGGCAAATCCTCAGGGCAAGTAGGCAGGCGAGACTTCCTTTGTTTCACTGGCCTGCCTGCAACAAGCAAGGAGAGACATCACTAGAACACCAGGAGAGCTAGCACTGCAGAGAGCCATCACTGGGAAGGTACATCAGTAGGCAAGGAGACCTGATCTGGTAAAAGAAGATCCAGAGGGGAGCATTCGGAGAAAGAGATGGGCAGGCTCCAATGCAAGAATTCACCTAACAATCTGAAAAACTATATGAAACCACCAGAACCCAGCGACCTCCCAACAGGTGGACATGAACACCTTAATCATGAAGAAGTAGATAAAATTGACTTTATGAAAGTGACGCCCTTAAACAACATGTAAAAAATGCCCTTATAGAAATGGATGAGAAGTATAACAGAAAGTATGAAGAATTGAGTAAATCAGTGAATGATACCCTAGGAAACCAAGGAAAAACAATCAAACAGATAATGGAAACAGTTCAAGACTTAAAAACTGAAATGGAGGCAAAGAAGAAAACACAAACAGAAGGCCAGCTGGACAGGGAAAATCTAGGTAAACGAATAGAGACTACAGAAGCAAGCATAACCAACAGAATACAAGAGATAGAAGAAAGAATCTCAGATTCTGAAGATACCATAGAGAAAATAAACACGCTGATCAAAGAAAACAGCAAGGCCAACAAATTCTCATCACAAAACATTCAGGAAATATGGGACACAATAAAAAGACCAAACCTAAGAATAATAGGAATAGAAGAAGGAGAAGAAGCGCAGCTCAACGGTCCAGAAAATATATTTAATAAAATTATAGAAGAAAACTTTCCCAACCTAAAGAAAGATATACCTATGAAGGTTAAAGAAGCATACAGAACACCGAATAGGCTGGATCACAAAAAAACATCCTCTCGCCATATAATAATCAAAACACAAACCATACAGAATAAAGAAAGAATACTAAGAGCAGCAAAGGAAAAAGGCCAAGTTACTTATAAAGGTAAACCTATCAGACTTACACCTGACTTCTCTATGGAAACCATGAAAGCCAGAAGGTCCTGGATAGATGTACTGCAGAAACTAAGAGACCATGGATGCAAGCCCAGACTACTATACCCAGCCAAGCTTTCATTCACTATAAATGGGGAAAACAAAATTTTCCAGGATAAAAACAAATTTAAACAATACGTAGCCACAAATCCAGCCTTACAGAAACTAATAGAAGGAAAATCACTAACCAAGGAGTCCAACAATGACCACAATATCTCAGACAACTAGAGACCCTTCACCAGCGCAACACAAAGAAGGGGAACACACAAAATTTACAACTTAAAAAATGACCGGAACTAACAACCACTGGTCATTAATATCACTTAATGTCAATGGACTCAACTCTCCTATAAAAAGGCACAGACTAAGAGATTGGATACGAAAACAGGATCCAACATTCTGCTGTTTACAAGAAACACACCTCAACCACAAAGACAGGCACCTACTCAGAGTAAAGGGTTGGGATAAGGCTTATCAAGTAAATGGACCTAAGAAACAAGCAGGGGTGGCCATACTAATTTCTAACAAAGTTGACTTCAAACTTAAATCAATCAGGAGAGATGGAAAGGGACATTTTCTACTCATAACAGGAACAATTCATCAGGATGAAGTCTCAATCCTGAATATCTATGCCCCTAATATAAAAGCACCCACGTACGTAAAAGAAACATTGTTAAAACTCAAGGCAGCCATCAAACCGCACACATTAATAGTAGGAGACTTTAATACTCCTCTCTCACCAATGGACAGGTCAATTAGACAGAAACCTAACAGAGAAATAAGAGAATTAATGGAGGTAATGAATCAAATGGACTTAACAGACATCTATAGAATATTCCACCCAAATAGGAAAGAATATACCTTCTTCTCTGCAGCTCATGGAACCTTCTCAAAAATCGACCACATACTCGGTAACAAAGCAAACATCCACAGTTACAAAAAAATATTAATAACCACCTGTATCTTATCAGATCACCATGGATTAAAGCTAGAATTCAGCAACAATGCTACCCCCAGAAAGCCTACAAACTCATGGAAACTGAATAGTCAACTACTGAACCATACCTGGATTAAGGAAGAAATAAAGAAAGAAATTAAACTCTTCCTTGAAGACAATGAAAATAAAGAAACAACATATTCAAACCTATGGGACACTATGAAAGCAGTCCTGAGAGGAAAGTTCATAGCACTAACTGCCCACTTAAAGAAAACAGAGAAAGCACACATTGGAGACTTAACAGCCCACCTGAAAGCTCTAGAAAAAAAAGAAGCAGACTCACCTAGAAGGGGTAGAAGACTGGAAATAATCAAACTGAGGGCTGAAATCAACAAAATAGAAACACAGAAAACAATTGAAAGAATCAATGAATCAAAAAGCTGGTTCCTGGAGAAAATCAACAAGATTGATAAACCCCTATCCAAACTAATCAAACGGCAGAGAGAGAATTTGCAAATTAATAAGATCAGAAATGAAAAGGGGGACATAACCACAGACACAGAGGAAATTCAGAGAATCATTAGATCTTACTACAAAAGCCTGTATGCCACAAAACTGGAAAATGTAAAAGAAATGGACGCTTTTTTAGATAAATACCATATACCAAAGTTAAACCAGGACCAGGTGAACAACCTAAATAGACCTGTTAGTCGTGAAGAATTAGAAGCTGTTATCAAAAACCTCCCTTCCAAAAACAGTCCAGGACCAGATGGTTTCAATGCGGAATTCTACCAGAACTTCCAAGAAGACCTAATACCTATTCTCCTTAATGTATTTCACAATATAGAAACAGAAGAGTCATTGCCAAATTCCTTTTATGAAGCTACAATAACTCTGATACCAAAACCACACAAAGACCCAACCAAGAAAGAGAATTACAGGCCAATCTCACTCATGAACATCGATGCAAAAATCCTCAACAAAATTCTGGCAAACCGAATCCAAGAACACATTAGAAAAATTATCCATTATGATCAAGTAGGCTTCATACCAGAGATGCAGGGCTGGTTTAACATACGCAAATCTATCAATGTAATCCATCATATAAATAAACTGAAAGAAAAAAACCATATGATCGTTTCATTAGATGCTGAAAAAGCATTTGACAAAATTCAACATCCCTTTATGATAAAAGTCTTGGAGAGATTAGGGATACAAGGGTCATACCTAAATATAATTAAAGCTATATACAGCAAGCCGACAGCTAATATCAAATTAAATGGAGAGAAACTTAAAGCCATCCCACTAAAATCAGGAACACGCCAAGGCTGTCCACTCTCTCCATACCTCTTCAATATAGTTCTCGAAGTTTTAGCAATAGCAATAAGACAACATAAGGGGATTCAAATTGGAAAGGAAGAAGTTAAACTTGCATTATTTGCAGATGATATGATAGTGTACATGAGCGACCCCAAAAACTCCTCCAAAGAACTCCTACAGCTGATAAACGCCTTTAGTAATGTGGCAGGATACAAGATCAACTCCAAAAAATCAGTCTCCCTCTTATACATAAAGGATATGGAAGCAGAGAGAGAAATAAGAGAATCATCACCTTTCACGATAGCCACAAACAGCATAAAATATCTTGGGGTAACTCTAACCAAGGAAGTGAAAGATCTATTTGACAAAAACTTTAAGGCATTGAAGAAAGAAATTGAAGAGGATACCAAAAAATGGAAGGATCTCCCTTGCTCTTGGATTGGGAGAATCAACATAGTAAAAATGGCAATTCTACCAAGGGCAATTTATAGATTCAATGCAATCCCCATTAAAATCCCATCAAAATTCTTCACAGATCTTGAAAGGACAATAATCAACTTTATATGGAGAAACAAAAAACCCAGGATAGCCAAAATAATCTTATACAATAAAGGAACTTCTGGAGGCATTACCATCCCTGACTTCAAACTCTATTACAGAGCTACAGTAATGAAAACAGCGTGGTACTGGCATAAAAACAGAGAAGTCGACCAATGGAAACGTATAGAAGACCCGGATTTTAACCCACAAACCTATGAACAACTGATTTTCGATAAAGGAGCTAAAAGTATACAATGGAAGAAAGAAAGCATCTTCAACAAATGGTGCTGGCACAATTGGATGTCAACCTGTAGAAGAATGAAAATAGACCCATATCTATCACCATGCACAAAACTCAAGTCCAAATGGATCAAAGACCTCAATATCAATCTGAACACACTGAACCTGATAGAAGAGAAAATGGGAAGTACCCTACAACATATGGGCACTGGAGATCGCTTCCTATGTATAACCCCAGCAGCACAGACATTAAGGGCAACATTGAATAAATGGGACCTCCTGAAACTGAGAAGCTTCTGTAAAGCAAAGGACACTGTCATTAAGACAAAAAGGCAGCCTACTGACTGGGAGAAGATCTTCACCAACCCCGCAACAGACAAAGGTCTGATCTCCAAAATATATAAAGAACTCAAGAAACTAGACTTTAAAAGGATAATTAACCCAATTAAAAAATGAGGCACTGAACTGAACAGAGAATTCTCAACAGAAGAAGTTAAAATGGCCAAAAGATACTTAAGGTCATGCTCAACCTCCTTAGCGATCAGAGAAATGCAAATCAAAACAACTTTGAGATATCATCTTACACCTGTCAGAATGGCTAAAATCAAAAACACCAAGGATAGCCTTTGCTGGAGAGGTTGTGGAGAAAGGGGTACCCTCATCCATTGCTGGTGGGACTGCAAACTTGTGCAACCACTTTGGAAATCAGTGTGGCGGTTTCTCAGAAAAATTGGGATCAACCTACCCCTGGACCCAGCAATACCACTCTTGGGAATATACCCAAGAGATGCCCTATCATATGACAAAAGCATTTGTCCAACTATGTTTATAGCAGCATTATTTGTAATAGCCAGAACCTGGAAGCAACCTAGATGCCCTTCAATGGAAGAATGGATGAAGAAAGTGTGGAATATATACACATTAGAGTACTACTCTGCGGTAAAAAACAATGACTTCTCGAATTTTGCATGCAAATGGATGGAAATAGAAAATACGATCCTTAGTGAGGTAACCCAGACCCAAAAAGAAGAACATGGGATGTACTCACTCATAATTGGTTTTTAGCCATGGATAGGGGCCACTGAGTCTATAATTTGTGATCCTAAAGAAGCTAAACAAGAGGGTAAACCCAAGGAAAAACATATAGATATCCTCCCAGCTATGGGAAATAGACATGACTGATGGGCAAAAAATTGGAATCTTGGGTGTGGGGTGGGATGGGGATGAGGGGTGATGGGGAGAGAAAAGTGTGAAGGAGAAGATGAGGGGAACTGGGGGAATCGGGGTGATTGGGGATAAAGGAAGGTTGGATAGGGGAGCAGGGAAACTCATACCTTAGGTAAGGGAGCCACCTAAGGGTTGGCAAGAGACTTGAACTTGGAATGGCTACCAGATGCCCAGGGCAATGTCCCCAGTTAGTTCATTGGGGCACCTGAGGATAGGGAACCTGAAATGAACCTATCCTACAATCATACTGATGAATATCTTGCATATCGCCATAGAACCTTCATCTAGCGATGGATGGAGATAGAGCCAGAGACCCACACTGGAGCACCGGACTGAGCTCCCAAGGTTATAATGAGGAGCAGAAGGAGAGAGAACATGAACAAGGAAGTCAGGACCATGAGGGGTGCACCCAACCACTGAGACAGTGGGGCCGATCTATTGGGAGCTCACCAAGGCCAGCTGGACTGCTACTGAAAAAACATGAAATAAAACCGGACTCTCTGAATGTGGCGGACAATGAGAGCTGACGAGAGGTCAAGGAGAATGGCACAGGAACTTTCATCTGGCGATAGATCGAGAGAGAGACAGAGACCCAATTTGGAGCAACGGTCTGAGCTCTTAAGGTCCAAATGAGGAGCAGAAGGAGGGAGAACATGAGCAAGGAAATTAGGACCATGAGGCGTGCACCCACCCACTGTGACAGTGGAACTGATCTATTGGGAGCTCTCCCAGGCCAGCTGGACTGGGACTGAATAAGCAAGGGTCGAAACTGGACTCTCTGAACATGGCGGACAATGAAGGCTGATGAGAAGCCAAGGACAATGGCACTAGGTTTCGATCCTAATACATGAACTGGCTTTGTGGGAGCTTAGCCTGTTTGGATGCTCACCTTCCTGGGCCTGGATGGAAGTGGGAGGACCTTGGTCTTCCTGTAGAGCAGGGAATTTGGACTGCTCTTCAGTATCGAGAGGGAGGGGGAATGGAGTGGGGGGAGGAGAAGAGGAGTGGGGATGGGGGAGGGGAGTGGGGGGAGGGGGCAATGTGTGGGAGGAGGGGGAGGGGAATGGGAAACGGGGAGCAGTTGGAAATTTTAACTAAAAAAAAAGTAAAAAAATATATATATAAGGAATGCTACAACTTGGGATGCCACAAATGATCATCTCTCATTAAATCTAACTAAAAAAAAAAAACTAAAAACACCAATTGAAAAATATGTTCAAAAACTTGTTTTTGAGTGTTAATGAATACTACATGGTGTGTGTGTGTGTGTGTGTGTGTGTGTGTGTGTGTGTACACTCATGCATGCAGAGACAATGCATGTTGTTGGAGAAACAGTCACCCTCTAACTAGAATCTGCCAAGTAGGCTGACTGAACAGCAAAAAGCTAGGAATCCACCAGTCTCTGTCTCCCAGCACTGGGATTACCAGCACCCACAACACTTAGGTCTTTAACATGGGTTTCAAGGGGCGAACTCAAGCCTTTATACTTTTTGACTGAACTATTAGTCCAGCCCCCAAAATTGTTATTGTAATATATAGATTCTTTAAACATATGTAAAATTAGCATATTTTAATGATATTCAATAGAAGTATAAGGAATAAATAATAAGGGAAGATAGTTTTTCCATATTTATAGAAATCTACTGACCTGCATATGTGGGAATTCTCAATTTTGTTGTGGAAACCTGATTGCCACATATAAAAAAAATAAAAGTTAGCATTTTTGACATCTATAAAAATGAATTCAAAATAGAGTAAATTCTTAAACACAAGACCTAAAACTATAAAATCCATAGAAGAAAACATAAGAGGAAATTATCACAGAATTGACCATAGCAAGAAGAAACTGATCTTGAATTGCAATCTCCAGAACAATAAGCATAAACAATCTTTTATCTTTAGAAGTTAACTCTTTCTGGTATTATGTTACAGTAATACAAAGCTAAAATACCTTACCTATAATAAAATACCGATTGACTCTACTTCCAGATATACACACTAAAGACCTAAAGCAGGAACTCATAGATACTTGTGCACTAGTGTTTACAGCAATATTATTCATAGTAGCCAATAGGGGACTTAAGTGTCCATCATAAGATGATTTGATGAATACAAATAAGCATATAAATAAATATTTAGCCATAAGCAGAAATGAAATTTTACACAATGTGGATAAACCTCAAAAACATTACACTCATTACACTAACTAAAGCACGCCAACACAAGAAGGTAAATACAGTAAGGTTCTGTATACATGAAATGCCTAAAATAGAGGTTGCCAGGGGTTATGTAGAAGGAAAAATATGGACTCACTGTTTAATGGATACAGAGTTTCTGTATGGAACAATGAGAGCATTTCAAAAATAGACAGAAGTCTTGCTTTACTGAATGTACTTAATGCAATTAACATATACTTGAAAACAGACGAAATGGTGAACTTCACCGTATATACACAATAAGTGTAAAATATATATTTACATACACAAAGAAGTGTAAATACGTTAATATGTTCAATATGATTGTTACCTTTCCTGAGACTTATGGTCTTCAAAAATACTTAGTTACCACTTATAAAACAGGGGCCAGAAAGATAACTCAGCAAGTAAGATCACTTACTGCCAAGCCTGACAACCTGAGTTTGAGCCCCAGGACCCACACAACAAAAGAAGAAAATCAACTGTTAGTTCTTTTCTGACCACACATGTGCCCATTCATGTGCCTGCACATAAACACACACAGAGGTAGATAGATAGATAGATAGATAGATAGATAGATAGATAGATAGATAGATAGATAGATAGATGATAGATAGATAGATAGATAGATAGATAGATAGATAGATAGATAGATAGATGATAGATATCTTAGTTACTTTTCTATTGCAGTTCTAAGACACCATGACATGACCAAAACAACTTATAAAATAGAGTGTTTAATTTGGGACTCACAGTTGCAAAGGGTTAGAGTCCATAACCATTATGGCAGGGAGTGAGGTAACATATAGGTAGTCATAGCGCTGAAACAATATCTGAATGTTTACATATGGTTTATATGTATGAGGCAGAGAAAAGTAATGGAGAGTCACCCACTCCCAATGACATAACTCCTCCAAAAACTCACACCTCCTAATCTTTCCCAAATAGTTCCACCAACTGGGAGTCAAGTATGTAATGGCACTTCATTTGTATTTTAATAAATACAGCTTGCCTGAAGATCAGAGAGTAAAACAGGCCCACTGGTCAGTCTTACAGACCAGGCAGTGGTGACACACACCTTTAATCCTAGTAGCCACACTAGTTGTCATAGAAACCAGGCAGTGCATGCCTTTAATCCCAGTGGTTCATTCTTTTAATCCCAGCCCTAGAGAGGAATATAAAACAGGAGGAGATAGCTCTCAGTCTCAGTCTTATTCAGACATGCCTGGAGGCAGGATCACCATTTTCAGACTGAGGTCTAAATAAGAGCTAGTGGCTGGTTGCTTTGCTTTTCTGGTCTTCAGGTCAACCCCCAATATCTGCTTCTGAATTTTTATCAATTGTGCTACAGCATATTCAAATATGAACCTATGGGGACAATTCTTATTCAAACCACAACACAAGACTGGGAATGTAGTGCAATGGTTGAACATTTGCCCATGATTCACACGGTTCAGGATTCTATCCCTAGTATCACATACATGAACACACATGTATTCTGCATACACTCCTACACACATACATGAATTTGTATACAGTAATCAAGTTGTTCTTTAAAAAAAAGTGCTTTCTCTTGTCAATGAAACCTTTCATGATCTCTGTCACACACATACCAGCACCAGATTAGTGACTTTCTTTGTACAGCCCTAACACTTGTATAACTCACCTCTTCAACATCGTACAACATTATGCTAGAAGGTTTGTTTAATCCTATAGACTGGATGCTCTTTGAGGATATAAACCACTGCTGATGACTCTCCAATGCAGCACCTGTACCTCAGCAGTTAATAACAAAGAATGAGTGTTAATTAAAAGGTGAATGAGTTCATAAATAAATGCATGCACAAATGAATGATTGACATGGCTTCAGGTGGCCTAGAATTGTCCTAGATGGCGTTAATTGTCAACTTAACAAGGCCTAGGGTCTTGTGAGAGGAGGGGCTTCCGTTTAAGGGGTTGCCTAAATCAGGTTGATTAGCGAGCATGTCTATAAGGGACTATGTTGATTATTGATCAATGTAGGAGGGCCTAGCTCATTGTAGGCAGCACCATTCCTTAGACGGGTGTCCGGGGATATATTTGAAAGCTACATACGCATTAATCAGAGAGCCTGCAAGCATCAGTATCCTCTATGGTTCCTGCCTTTACTTCCCTCAGCCAGGAAGTGTAAACCAAGTAAACCCTTTCATCTCCAAGTTGCTTTCGGTCTGAGTTTTTTATTCCAGCAATATAATGAAATGAGAAAAAGTATTCACAGGAATTTTGTGCAAAATTTATGCCTTTGTGAGTTCTCTAGAGATTCTCACGGAGACACAAAAACACAAAAAGCATAAAAGTTCACGGGTGTAGACACTCAAACAGGAAAGGGTGGGACTAGATTTTCCTACAGGAACTGTCTGGCAAATATTTCAACTACATTAATGACTAGTGATCAGCATACCACACTGTCAGTCAACAAAAACAAGAGAAGAAGTCCGAATCTATCACAGGATCCATCTCATTAGCTGGCTGCCCATCTCTGATTTCTGAAGTCTCACCAACTCCCTGGTTTTGCAGTAGCAAATGAATACTCATTTGATCATTGCTGTGATTTCTAGTCCAGCAATTTCTTTCCAGCAGACACCGGCTGGACACAGCTGCTTCCTACTTGTAAAAATTTTCAAGACTATGTTTCTTTCTGGAACACTTGAATCCTCTGCTGAGGGAAGAGCCTGGCACTGATCTCAGTCACATTCAATTCAACGGACATTTAATGTGGTTCTAGCCGGACGGAAGAAGCCAGGGACACACAGAGGATTATATACCATGACCTTTGAGGTAGTCAGAGTTTCAGATAAGAAAAAAAAAACAAAACAAAACAATCTGTTCCACCCCCTTAGTAATGGAAGAAATCAAAATTAAAGTAAGCATGAGAAAGCTCTTTGGACCCATAAGATTTGGGGGTGGGGGGAAGTGGTTATATGGCAATGGAACCTAAACAAGAAAATTCTGAAGGTTGCTGTTTATGATGCAGTCATCTTACAGATTTGGAGGATGGGTGATAGGTTATCCTACTACTCCCCAGTGAGCCTCTCCTGAGTATGTAGTCTGAGACATTAGTACACTCTACTCCATAAGAGCATTTACACAAAGTTGTTTCTAAAGTCTCTGTGAAACCCTGATGGCATCTTTTGGATCTTCACACTCCCACTAAGCACATTGGGAAACATTCGTTAAATGATGCTTTGCCCCAGCAGAGTGAAATTCATAGCTGAGGTCTTTATTCTAACCTGAACACCGAACTCTGGAATTCCCATCTCAGACTACCTGGGGACTCTCTTGGATCTTTGTTTTCAGGAACAGAGAGTTTCTTCATGGGAAATGCTCTTTGGATGCTGTGGAGAGAAATCAGCTCAGAAACATGGTCCTTTGTGCTGTAGACATCTTGGTCACCAGTCTATAGGAACTAGAATAAGGAACTTCTTATTCTAAGGCAAATTCACAAGGTCATTTCACCTAGCCCTCTGCCCCCAGTAGATTAAATGCAACCCAGAGAACACAGATATGGGGAAAGAGTTTTCTAATGGTTTTCTCTAGACCACTTAAAACTTTAATTCAGGAAGCTTGTGAACTATTGGATGGCAAATGAGTAGAGAAATAATTGGGAAGCCATATGTCACGGAGGTTGGGGTGAGAAGAAATCCTAATGACATGACTTTAAACATCAGCGCGGTGAGGAGTTGTGGGCAGTGAACGGCTGCTGGGAAGGGGGAGTCATTTCTTTGTCAGTCTTACAGCCACTTGTAAGTGCTCACGCTCCAGCATACAGCCCCCAGCCACACCCATGCTCACACACATACAAAAAAAAAAAAACCCTCGTTAAACTCAGTAGCTTATTTTTTTTTTAATAAAAACTTGTTGGGAGGAAGAAGGGTGTTCAGATGGAAAGGGATGGAAACGAGAGAAAACAAGGGGTCGATGAGGTCAAAATTCACCAGGTACACATTGGAAAAGGCCAAAGAATATATTTAAATGTATTTTTTAAATATACATATCAGAATATGTCCACTTTCTAACAGAGTACCCTACCCAATTTGCTTGAAAACTCCTGTGTCTCCAAGTAAACAACAGCACAGTACCTTCTCTCTAGAAAGATGCTGAGTTTTCAACCACATGGGCCTACATCCCCACAAACATATTTATAATTACATTTATAAACATGTTTATAATTATATATATATATATATATATATAATTTTTCTCTAACTAGAATCTACCTTTGAGATAGAGAGATGACTCAGAGGTCTAGAGCACCTACTGCTCTTGCCAAGGACTCAGGTTCAGTTCCCAGCACCCAAATCAGGTGACTCACAACTGCATTGCATGTAACTTTAGGTTCAGAGGTTCCAACACCCTCCTCAGGCCTCCAGGAGCGCCTATAGGCAAGTGATATACATAAACTAACAGGTACATACACATACAGATTAATATATATGTATATATATATGTATACACACACACACATATACAATTTTTAATGACCTACCATTTTCGAGCTATTTTGAGAAACAAATGGAAGAGTGACTATGACCATAACCTTGTAGAAAATTTTAGGCAGGGAATAAAAATTAGTTATTATACTAGTTACTTTTGTTGCTATAAAAACACCATGGCCAAAGTAACTTATAAAAGACTTATTTTGGTTTACAGTTCGGAAAGAGAGTCCCTTATGATGGGGAAGGCATGAAAGACAACAACTGCATCCAAAAATGGGTGATGGCATTTTATCTGCACATAGGAAGTAGAGCTATCCAGCAGGAAATAGAAACCCTCAAAGCTTACCCCCAGTGGCCTGCTTCCTTCAGCAAGGCTGCACCTCCAACATCAGCACCACCTAGGAAGCAAATATTCAAACATATGCACCTCTGAGGTACATTTCTCATGCAATCCAAATCACCAGCCACAACTGTTCCCTTTTATTATCTTTGTCAATCAAACTTACTAAACTCTTCTGTGCCTATGGAACGAACCATGCATGATGAAAACCGGACCTAGAATTCAAACTTTTTTAAAAAAATTTAAAAAAAAAAACTAAAAAGACAACTGTTCAGAGGAAGGCATTAGTAACAGAAAACCTTCCTCTCAGCCCTACCAGGAAACCCTAGGGTACCACGGAGCACAGTGGGGACTGCATCCAAGCTCTTCATCTCACAGATGAGAACGGCAAGATTTGCTAATGCTATTGCTTGTCAGAGGTCACTCAGCCTTTGGGGACAAACTGCCTGATTTAAAAGCAAGACCTTCATTCAAAGAATTTAGCAACTAGCCATGGAAACGAGAGACGCATGGCTGAAGCAAATGTAGGCCAGTCATTTTGAAGTTGTGCCATCACAGCCTGGGCTTTGAAACCCATTGCCCTTTGCATAAATTTCCCCACTGAATGCAATGTTCTTCTTAGTAGAAGCCTGAGTGCCCGTTACGGAGAAGAAAACTGCTCACGTACATTCTCAGCAATTCTCATACTAATTTTTCATTGATTATGTTTAGGAAATTTGTTAAGAAAGAGTATTCTTGGCTAGCCTGGAACCTGCTACGTAGAATGTGCTGACCTTGAACTCGTAGATATCTGCTGCCTCTGCCCCCACCCCCAGGGACTGGGATTAAAGACGCGTGCTACCTACCACATCCAAGCCAAATTTATAAATTTATTGTTCTCTCATTAAAACAGAAATACAAATAGGCTGGCATTGTAGCTAAGAAAAATTGTTTAGGATCAAATATCATTATATAATTTAAAAATACAATGAAGAAATTCAGAGAGCAAATATTCGAGTCTTAGATGTAATTTCCATTATTTATCTATTCCGTGCTTTGAATGATAAAAACTTACATCCCTTTTATGTAACTCTGGAGCTTTATTTTTAAATACTTACTAAGGAGCATTTCAAATGTGTTCATTCTGTCTAATGCCTGACTAAGCAGAGTAACAGTACCACTGACTGATGGACTATAACTCAACTCTTCCCCAACGTCAAGACCAAGGATCCGAGAGTTTGAATACTGAATATCTACAGAACATCCTTCTGGGGCAGGGCCTACCAAAGAAAGGAACATCCTTCAGGACACCATCCCACAACAGCCTGGGAGCCTGATAAGTCAGCACCTCACAGTTACCCCGTTAGGTACATCTCAATGGTACGTGCACTTCCCAGATGTCTTGATCAACATTTTGAATCTTATTTAAAGATCTCAAACAGAAATAGAGTCAGGCCTCCATCAGAGCTCAGATGAGATGAAGCAGAGCTTCGTTCCGCACTCTATCTCCATCTCCATCTACCACCACCTCTCGACCAACAAGGGCATCTTGCCCAGGACTTGGAAACAAAACTAAGGAGGATGCTGCCCTGGTCCTGCTGGGAAGGTCTGGACTCGAACAGGGAAACAATGGCAAATAAACTGGCATTTCAGAAGATATTCAAGACCACAAAAGTGGACTAAGTTGTAGACACTGTGAGACTTCAGACTACTTGGAAGTCTGCTAGTATTTCAAGAAGGAAGCAAACCAGAGAGATCCTGAGTTAAACAGTAAAGAATGCCTTTAAAAAAAAAAAATAAAATGGGTGAGTGGTGAGAAGGGAATGTCTTCCAGGAAGGAGAAACTGAGTGAACAAAATTGAAACCAGAAACAGCAACCTACATGAAAGCAAGAGAAATCTGATGGAGGGTTGAGGTTTAGAAACAGACACCGAAGCCAAGCCATGAAGGGTCTTCAATTCCAAACCTTTCTTTCTCCATTGTGCTTCATTCTAATCTGACCTGGTCACTCATAGAGGGTAATGGCAGATGCCTGGCCTGCCTCATCATTGCATAACCCAGCATCACCAATACTTTCCCTAATTTCATCCAAAGCCCTATCTGTTGATGGAAGCTGTATGGAAAGCTGTTTTGAGGAAGAGGGAGGTTACATCTGAGCACTCAAAAAGCTCTGTGATGTCCATAGACGAGAAAGCAGGGAGCCGCTGAAGTAAGAATAGCAGTTATACCCTATTTGTTTGTCATGATGAACAGTGCCAACTGTGCATTATCCAAAAAGCGTGATAATAACAGAAATTCAGGCATTGCGGTCGCCTAATAGGGAAACCGCTGAGGAGAGAAAGCCTTTTAGAGGTCTGCTATTTACCAGGTCGTACCCACTCTGTCTATACTTGACAGCAACCCTGAAAGAATGGTCTTACCCAGCGGCCAAGTGAGACTATCAGCTATTGCATTAGTTACCTTTCATGTGGCTGCCATAAAATGCCTGACAAAACCAACTGAAGGAAGAAAGAAAGGAAGGGATTATCTTGGCTCACAATTTGAGGGTCCAGACCATCATAGCAAGAAAGTCAGGGGAGCAGGAATTTGAGGCAGCTGGTCAGGAGATATCAGCAATCAAGGAGAGAGTGATCAATGTAGTTTTCTTCTTTCTATTCAGTTCAAGACCACAACCTACAAAATGACGCTCTATAGTTTTGGTGGGTCCTCCCACCTCAATTAACTTCATACAGGTATTTCCTCATAGGCATACTCAGAAACTAACCTAATCTAGGTAATCTCTCATAGATATGCCCAGAAGGATGTCTCCTAGGTGACTTTGGAGCCTATCAAGTTGATGACCAATACTATTAACCATCACATCTAGTAGCATCTGACTTTAGCAGTAAAAAGTGCTGTAGTTGATTAGTAATGTCTGCCATGGAATCAGAAGTGAGAAACAGTGCTATGCATGCTGCATATTTACTGTGCCCACCTTTACCCAAGGGAGGCATATGAAAAGTAGTTCAAGCATTAGAAACAACTCAAGCAGGAAGCTAAGAATTATAGTTTGGTTTCAGTTGGCTTGGTTTGGTTTAGAAAGGACGTGGGGTATTTTTGTGGTTTACATAACCAAGAAAGCACATATTCATTCAATGTAAAACACCAGTTCAAAAATGGACATTCTGTCCCAGAATAAACTCAAGGCAAGAACACAAAGCCTCCTAATCACAGGGTTCTGGTAGTTAAAAACTTTTGATCACAGCAGTTTTGTTTATCATACTTACCCACGGCTTACGAACTTCTACCCACGCCTGCCAATTGTACATGGTGCAAATCAGGCTCTGCAAGCATCCTCTCATCCTAGCTCTGTGGTTCTGGTCGCATGTCTTCCCTCCTATTGGAAGCCCTTCATCTCCTTGGGAAGATGGAATATATCAGCAGAGAGAGAAGGGTTTTTTTTTTCTTCTTCTTCTTTTGATTCTTCCTATTAATGCAAACAAGTGACCCACAGTACACAAGCTTTCCTATCTGCAAACACCCCAGGGTGCTTTGGGGGGAAAAAAAATCAATCCAGCCAAAACTATAAAATATAAATTCACCTGATCCAAGCACAGGGTGACTGGAGATTTCTCTCCCTACCTCCACAGTACATTACGTCCATACAAATGACTGTGCAAACTGCACCAATTACCAGAGCTCCCGGATAAATCTCAATGTCAGAGGGATTTTCAGGAAAGAGAAAGTAAATAAAATGCATCTTTCAAGAGGCCTCTTTCTATCCGAGAGGCCCGGCTGAGCACAGTCAGACAAAGGCAGATATGGGCATGAAATTTAGTACCTTCCCTTGGGGATTCTGTCACTCTTGGAGACACGCTACCCCCACCACTCCTTCCCAGAGGCCTTTCCTAATCTGGATTTGTGTGCTGTGCTTCTGCTATGGTGGGAGAAATTTGGATTGCGCTGGTTGGGAGCAAACAGCGTGCAGGGGCGGAGCTCCGGCATTTTTATGTACACAAAATGTTTGCTTTTCTTCTTATTTTTTTTTAATTTTACTGTTGAAACTTCATAGAACACAAGAAAACAAGAAAAAGAAATTGGAGATCATCCTTCCATTCTCTTAAATTCAATAACACTACTTGGCAGTCTAGTCCCAGTCCCATTAGAGGTTATTAAGGGATCAGCTGGTGCCTACAGGACAAGAGGACTCCTGGGATACCCCTTATAAGCCAGTACTCATCTCAATTTTCCATGTTTTCCCCTTTTACCTTTTCTGGGCTCCCAACTCCCGACAGGTGCCACTTAGCATTCAAGATGGCTCTTCTCTTCTCTGTCCTCTAGAAATGGCCTCACCATTATCATCAGAGGTTATTTCTCCTAAGGGGTTCTCGGTGCAGGATGCAGTTAGGTTGATCAAGAAAGATTAACGTCCAGGTATGTAATTGTGCAAATTCACCGAAATTCACTTGGGAAATTATAAGTCATGTATGGTGGCAATTATGTGAGAGGCTGAGACAGGAGGATCACAGGTTCAGGATCAGCCTGAGCTACATTATGAGACCATGTCTCAAAAGACAAAAAGAAGGAAGGAAGGAAGGAAGGAAGGAAGGAAGGAAGGAAGGAAGGAAGGAAGGAAGGAAGGAAGGAAGGAAGGAGAAAATTACCAGGTGATTTTCCTCTAATTATACAATGCTGTATAATAAGCATGCCAAAAATTGTCACCATTATCTCCTCAGAATCATTTCCTAAAAATAAAATTGCTTGGTCAAAGGCTATGAACATTGTCAGGGCTCCTGAGTCATCTTGTCCAGAGGCCCATAAAATATTTGAGTAAGATTTGCATCCACCAGCATCAGGGAGGTACCTATGGGTCCTATAGAAAATGCAGAAATGGTACGTGCCTGTAAAGATATGTGCCAGGGCATGCCAGATTTAGGGGCAGCATTTTAGTTTTTGTTTGGCATCGGGTATTTCTCACAGGCAAAAATCCGGGGATAGAGAATCAGACAAAGAGGCAGAACTGAGTTCTCCCTCGCACTCCTTGGGCCCTCTTCTCCATATGAGCTTTTGTCTCCGCTCAGTGCTTTGCCTTAGGATCTATTTGTGCCCATGAATCCCACTAGCCCACTGCCTTATGGTGTCATGCAGACTCAGCCCTGCAGAACAGCTCTTCCAAGATCACTCAGCATGTAAAGAGACAGAGTCTGGATCACAGAGTAGGTACACTTAACCTCCCACCCTTGACAGCTTCTCCATTGGCAAAACTTCCTTCTTGGAGAGAAAAACCTGAGTTATGAATCAATCGTAGCCAGAGCTGACACATCTGTCATCCCTAGAACTAAAACAAGTAATGGCTTCTCCCTACATAGAAGCAGGGACCGGGGAGATCCGCTACCCTCGGCCCATGCCTTCAAGTCACTCCTCCCTGGCTTCAATCACATGCGTCCGCTGAAACTGAAATCATTATTGATCCAGACTGTTCTCTACACTGGCTCTGTTCAACCATAGCCTAGCAGTGGCCTTCTTCATCAGCTCTTGCTGGCTCGTATTTACACTGGGAAATTAAAAGTTAAGGTAAAAGCAGATAGAAATGGACTATAATTAAACTGAGCAAAGGCACAGAGTATAAAGAATGTAAGAGTATGGAGTGCTGGGCTCCTGGGCGTCCAGGGAATTTGCACCTCCCCCCTCCCCGCCATCTCTGTGGTCTACAAATGTCCCTATGAACTCCTCCAGGATGGAGGCCACGTCTGTCATTCACCATGCTGCTCTCTGTTAGGGAAGTGATTGATGGAGAGGTCCTGGTAAATTGTTGTGTCTGATGTTTTTCTGCATGAGGAGTTCAGAGGAAGGCAGCCTCACAGTTGGTCTCACAACTGATTTAGGTTCCATTCCACTTCCATCCACCGGCAGCCTATTGACCTTCTCCTTCATAGGCTGACAATCCACATAGCAACTTCTTCAAGGCACACAACGTGGTAAAAAGAACAGAATTTTTCAGGTTTTCCTATTGTGCCTGGACCTTTCCTTAGAAGCGCCTATCTTTCCTATTGTGTGTTCCTGTTTATGACTACATATACGCTAGATAAGGAGGGGATGGGGTACCACACTGATTCTTTGTAGAAATGCCATGAATTTTCACTGTGGCCAAATTTGTACCCCATGGGCTAGAGAGTTGGCTCAGCAATTAAAGATATTGCACTAAGTATGAGGATCAGAGCTGGGATGCCCAAAACATATCTAAATGCTGGGTGTCTATGACATCCTGCCTATATTTTCAGCCTTGGAAGATGGTGACGGAGGAACCCAGAACCAGATGGCTAACAAGATTAACCATACTGATAATCTGGGTTTGATTGAAAGATACTGCTCCCTCTCCCTCCCTCCTTTTCTCCCTCCCTCCCCCCCTCTCTCTCATACACACTACATGAACACAAGAAGAAAATGGAAAAAGAAAACATTCTTACGGAAATACAATGTATAGTCTACGGAAAAAGAAGGAGCGCCACATCTGCTTAGTCAGCACCCAGTCTTCCCGACATGCGCTTGTCTAGAACATGCTCTCTGAAAAAGAAAGAAAAGTCAGCCCAGAGCAGATGGCCTGGCACATGGAAAGTACTCAGAGAAAGCTGATTAGACAAACCAATGAGCACCTTAGCTCTGTAAAGGTGGACAGGGGAATATAGATTGGGCATCACAGCCAAAGAACGAAAGAGAGGTTGGATGAATGGGGCAGCATCCACTTTTATGTTTTTGCAGAGGATTTGTGGTTGATGGTGAGAATAAAGGCTAGAACATGGTAGTAATGTAACTCATGAGCATCCTCATGATACTCCAGGTAAAAGGAGGTGGCTGGGAGTTCCTGACCCTGCTCACCAGAGCCCAGAGACAATGGAGCATGATGTTGGTATAGTTCTTTGTTCAGCAGCATTCTGCCTATGTGGAACTGGAAACTTCATGACCATTCAGAAGGAGTTCCTTTGGTACGGAGAGCCTACGGTGTCTTCATGCAGGACAATGGGGAAGACTCTTGGGTGTCTGGCCAGGCATACACTCACTAAGTTATGCAGGGGCTAGCAGGGAAGAGAAGAGGCCAGCTGTTGGGACCTGAGATAATACTCAAAAGTCCAAAGACTATTTGAAGGGTGCAAATGCTAACTGTCCATCAAGCGGGTAGGGGCTTGAGCTAGCTTGAGCTGCTCTTCAAAGGCTGGTGACAAACCAGAGGACATTCTTTTCCCACACTGAAAGATGCTGGCTAACCAGCTTATCAGAGCAGGTGACACAGCCAAAGGGAAGCCAACCTTAGACTTCACGGTAGGGATTTGAGCAGTGGGTCCAAAAAGATGGAAGGAAAGGGGCCACTGGCAACCAAGTCTTCTACTACCTGAAACCACACCTGCAAGTGGGCCTCCTCGTTCTCTCATTGGATGAAGTGGTCTCCTCGCCTCCCTGGGTCTAGGGTCTTCCACACCTGTGTGCTGTTATTAGCTGAGGGATTTATGAACAAGAAAGGGATTGTATTTGTTACTTGTCTCATTCTTGCAATAAAATATATTCCTATTACCTGGTAAAATACCAGAAATACATTAACTGCTTCATAGATGCCACTTTAGACAAAACAAAAGGACGAGCCCTGCAGAGACTGTCTGCCTCTTGGGCTTCGGGGATCTCGGTGCCCTGTTTCAGGTTCTAAACCACTGTCATGAAAGAAGTGTCTGTTTCCTAGTTGTTGAGGCATTTGTGAAAAGGGAGGGGGCCAGAGCCCCAGTGCCTTTCTAAATGCTCTAAAAGAGTTTAGTCATCCTTAACCCTACCTAGAGGTAGGCTCCTGAGGTCCCCTGTCCTGGAAGTGCCCACCCTCCTTCTCTTCATAGGCTGTGACTTGTTGTGTAGCCAAATGAAAGACTGCCCGCCCCCATCCAAACCTCTCACCCATTGATGGGATGCCATTCACTTGATCACACTAATTACCCAAGGAAGGCAGTAAAAATTAATAAGGAACTGCAGTGTAATTATTCCATAATGGGAGGGAGTTCCAAAATGCCCTCCTGGGTAATAAAATTAACACTTAAACTCTCTCAGTCAAAGAGCCCCTCTCTTAAACGTAACTCTTCGTTGTGAGGGTGGTTTATTTATGTGTGTGCTCTGTGACGGCTATAAAACAACAGAGATGGAACTGTAAGCCTCTCCCTAGTGTCCCATGACAACGACAGGCAGTGTCTCCAGTGTTTCAGGTGAGCTACCATGAAAAGAGAGTCATCGTGCCAACACACACAACTGGATGGTCCTGCATTTATTTAATTGAGGGTGGAGATGCTTGCCCCTGGAAAACCAGTACATCTCTTTAAAGGATGACAAGGCTGGGACAGCAGCCAAATTGCTGTACAGGGGAAGGTTGGTTGGTTAGGTTAGTTAGTTAGTTAGTCAGTTGGTTAGTAAGTGACAAGGTATCATGTAGTTCAGGCTGGCCTCAAACTCACTGTGTACCAAGAAGAACTTTGAATGGGTGATGCATCGAATCCTCCTGCCTCCACAGCCCAAGCCCTGGGATTATGGGTATGCAACACCATGCCTGGTTTCATGGAGGCTCTTACTAGATCTCAGGAGTGAAATTTTTGCTATGTCACTATTTTCTTGGATTTAAATTTATTCCAGGGTCCTCTCTGAGAATTTGCTTAAGGGAATGAGATGGTTTTAAATGTGTCAATCAAAGGTAGCATCTCCTTCCTTTTCCATGAATATGTGAAGGATTTAGCAGTTCTCTTCAACAAATAAGATGAGGGAAAAGTGCTGCTGTGTGACTTCCAGGTGCATGTCTAGTTATCTCTTCCACCTGTCCTCAGCCTCTGTGTGTGTCCATCCATGCTCATATTCCCATATGCGTGGAAATGTGTGCAGACATCTGGCTGCCCCTCTTTTGACTCTTGCCCTTGAACATCAGCCACCACATTGTGAGGCTGCCCAGACACATGGAAAAGCCAAAATTCTAGCCAACAAATCTGGCCAGGCCCACTGCCAACATCATCAGAAACTGCCAGAATCCTATGCGAATAGTCTAAGATTCCAGCACCCAGAGTCCAAACCGTCCCATTTGAGACTCAAAACATCAAGGGAGAGAGAAGAAGCCAAGCCTCTCTAGTCATACTCTGCCTTTTTTATCTACAGGACAGAACTTACAATAGATAACAATTACCACATCATGCTTCTAAATTTCAGAATAAGTCACAACACAGCAGCAGAACACCTATACAGGAATGTTTGCAGACATTGGTCCTCATGATCCTTAAATAAAAACCCTAAGACAAGTAAGGCCTCATCCGTCTAAGACACGAAATGCAGGAGGGGCTGGATGGGCCTGACTTTGGTGCGAGCCCTCAGCCCTCCAACTTGCTGGATCACCCCCACCAAGAAGCTCCTGGAAAAGCTCTTTAGTTCTGAGAAGTTTTAAGGTTGAAGGATTTTCTTCTAATTCACAGAGATAGGGCTAAGCACCATTTATCAACCTGGAATGTTTGCTTTCCCTAAAGAGCTAAGGATTGGCATCCATAATCCTTTGGAAGTGGCCTTTCAGCAAGTTCCATCGTGTCATGGCTCATTTCACACATGTTTAGGAGGGAAGGAATGCCAATAGAGAGAAGGTGACTGTGCCCAGACTGAATACTTCATATTCACTGTCCCTTATATTAACATTGCTTATTCCTCCAAGCAGGGAATAAGCAATTCCTTATTTATTAATAAGCAATGTCTTCTTATTTATTCACCAATTCATTCAATAGTTGTTAGGTTCTTCATGCATCAAGAGAAATAGCTATTAAACAACCAATCATACAATTATAGGATCCTAAGCATTGAGGAAGATAGACAATATCCTCTCTAGATCTAGGAATAGCTATTGAGACCTGGGGGGGGTAGCAATTAGTGGAGCAGGTGGGCATCAGATGGTTCCATTGAGAGAGTACCCCAAAACACAAGCTATCATGTATAAAGACCACGTGCTAGGCAGAAAATTTGGGCTATCTAAAGACCTAATAGAAAGCTGATTCAGGACACAGGAAACATAGAAAGAGGGTGTCATGGAAGGATCTGGAATGGAAAACAGTAAGCTAGTCAATAGTAGCACTGGATGAAGATTTTCATCTTCAGTCTGAATACAAGCATGTTCACATCAGGACAGTACCAGGGTCACATTTCATTAAGTCATGTTCGTCTTAATTCCATCACAACCCCCTCTGCATAACCCATACCACATTAGGCTGCAGCCAGCAGCTGAGGGGTCTTCCTTCCTCCCCATAGTGGCTGCCAGCTGAAATCAGGAACCATGTTTAGTCATGTTTGTGACTCCATGGGCCTCTCTGTTGCTCAAGAATCAAGTACAGACTCCTGTTGCAGCCTACAGGCCTTGCAGGATCTGTCCTGCTATGGTTCGGATGTGGTCTGAATGAATCTCCCACGGTTTTATGTGCTAGAAGCTTCAGCATCTGCCTGGTGGTGCCAAGGTGGGAAGTTCAAGGAAACTATGCTGTTGGAGGCACTGGCCTTGGAAAGAATTAATGCAGTGCTCCCAGGACCCAGGTGAGTACCAGCAAGAATGGGATGCTATACAAACAGCTTAGTCTGACCTCGACATTTCTCAGACTTCCTGTTTCTCCATGTGTGTCGGACACATTGTGATGGATACTCGTGTTCCCAGTGCCTCACTCTCTAGCCACAGTAGACATTATTCTTTGTCACACAGTTCTCCATCAAAACCACATTTGGCTTTTAAATCCTGCTGATGCCAGTGTTCAGGTAAGCCTCTAGGATGTAAGCAATCAGGGTACCATGAAAAAGAAACCTTATTTAACTACCTCTGCCCTGCATGGCCCATAGGGTGGCTGTTCACTATATTTGTGCCCATGATAAGGAAATGCTTATGTTTTTATTTCCTTCCAGCCTAAGGAGCAATCAAAGGAAGGCCTTTCCAGGTGAATCCTTCCTGCTCTTTCATTCCAGTTGCAAACTTCTACGGCATAAACCTTGAGTTCATACACACCAAAAGAAAATCCAATGACCTCCATGTGTGCTGTCAGATGTAACTACATGGATCAGAATTGAAAAGCTGCCCTGATTGGCCATTCGCCTTGGTTTGGTTGCTTTGGTTGGTTGGTTGGTTTGATTGGCTGGTGTCTTCCCATTCCCCTACCCTGTGGCTTGCCTGCTCTTGTTAGATGTGGTCCTGGTGCTTTCTTCATGGTAGATTATTTTGCTTTTCATTACTGTCTGTCAAACAATGAGATTTTCATTCCTCTCACTTTTATTTTTTTCCCCAGAAAAGTCAATACCAGTCAGCCTTTCCCTGATGACCACCAAGATGAGCTCAGATCCTGAAGCGACCATGACAGAAAGGCCAAGGAAGAAAGAGAGAGTAAATTCCACAGAGAAGATAGACATCACTTCGAACTTTCTCCCAACCTCTTCTGTAAAATGTCATTTAAAATGTTTGTACAGCCTCCATTTAAAGCCTGCAGACTCAGCCTCACAGGTTGTTGAGGAAGAGTGGTCTCTAAGGAGTGTGGTCTCATCCAACGGTTAGCTCGAAGAGCAAGGTGGATCTTTTGGTTTTTCAACTGGCTAGGATTGGAAGAGCTAATTCATCTCTCAGATGCTATTTCCAAGAAAAACAAGTGAGGTCCTTAAAATCTTAAAAGGAAAAGATTAAGATACACTCATAGGAGAGCATGGGAGCAAGAGATGTCAAATAAGAAGGAAGTGTGTGTGTGTGTGCGTGCGTGCATGTGTATGTGTGTGTGTGCATGTGTGTGTGCGTGTGTGTGTGTGTGTGTGTGAATGAATGAAATCCTTTAAAAGCAGGCTAACTTGGACTGAAGAGATGGCTCAGCAGTTAAGAGCACTGGCTTCTCTTCCACAGGTCCTAAGTTCAGTTCCCAGTGAGCACATGGTAGCTCACAACCATCTATAGTAGGATCTGATGCCTTCTCCAGGTATAAAGGCATATATGAAGATAGAGTACTCCTATACATAAAATAAATAAATAAATCTTTAAAATAAAAAATAAACTTTTACAGTTTCTTAAAAATGTAAAATAAAATTTAAAGAAAGGAAGAAAAACAGCAGGCTAACTAAAGACAAATTTAAAAAGAAATAAATGCAAAATTGCTTTGAAAGTGAAAGCAGCCAGGCGGTAGTGGCCTTTAATCCCAGCACTCGGGAGGCAGAGGCAGGCGGATCTCTGTGAGTTCGAGACCAGCCTGGCTACAAGAGCTAGTTCCAGGACAGGCTCCAAAACCACAGAGAAACCCTGTCTCAAAAAAAAATCCAAAAAAAGAAAAAGAAAAGAAAAGAAAGTGAAAGCATAGGAATGTTGGAATCTTGCTGTCATCAACTATTGCAGTCACCGACAGGCAAACATCAGACCGGGAACACTGGAGGAAAGAGGAATGAAGAATTCAAGTCACCTTTTGAGAGACGTATTTTTGGCTAGTTGAGAGTTATTGTGAATTCAGGGGAAAGAATCAGGGGTTTAGATCAATTTGTTAGTCCAAGCAAGACATGGTAGCTCTTTCAGGAGTCAGAGTCATAAAGGGAAAAGGTGGGCAGGTTAAAAATATCTGTGAGTCAAATGAGCAAGGCAAGGCTACGGATGGCATCTGGAGACAGGGGACGTGGTACACAGTTGCGATAAAGTCTCTGGCTTGTTCAACTGGATAGTAATGCTGTTCAAAGAGATAAGAAACATCAGAAGACAAGGCACAAATGGCTGATGGCAGGCTCACTTCTCAACGTCCTGATTTTGAGGCATCCTAACGGTGACGTCAGATAGACCTCTGAACGTGAAGGAATACATGTGACTTCTGTATGAAAATGTGATGCATAGGATTATAGGGGGAAGTCGGCCCTGGTTAAAGGCACACTCCTTTTATCACAGATTTGGGAAACAGAGGCAGAAGAATCTCTGACACTTCAAAACCAGCCTGGTTTACATAGTGAAATCTGCCCAGGCCAGTTAGGTATCACAGTGAGAAAAAGAGAAACCACAACAAACAAGCAAACAAAGAACAAAGGTGGGAACTGAAGTGATTGGCTATGGTTGTATCATTAGGGGAGAGACCACAATGTCAGAAAAGAAGTTGTCCTGGGACCATATGCGGTGGTAGAGAGGAAGAATCGCTATAGCAGTGATTCTCAACCTGTGGGTCGTGGCCCTTAGGGGCCAAAAAAAATCCTTTTACAAGGGGTCACGTATCAGATATCCTGATCTCAGATATTTAATTCCAATTTATAACAGTAGCAAAATTACAGTTATGAAGCAGCAATGAAAGTAATTTTATGGTCGGAGATCACCGCAACATGAAGAACTGTATTAAATGGTCGCAGCGTTAGGAAGGTTGAGAACCTCTGCTCTAGAGAGGCTTGAGGGAAAACCCAGACACAGAAGAAATGAAGAATGGTATGTTCTTGTCATGAAACCTATCTATCCGTGCAGAGAGAGCTGAAATTTGTGAATCTCCAATAGAGATCAACCCTTAGAACCTTTCCAAACACAAATTTCTCCCTTGATCCTATTCCTGGACCGTTGTATATAAGATTTGAGTAGAACATCAATTTCTGGGAAAATTGATCTTCCTTCTTGCCTTAAACACCATGCGGAACAGGTCTTGGCCCTAAAGGAGCCTGTAGCTCCCTGCAGATCCCATTCTGTGCTCTGATTAAGAATCCCCACAGACAGAAGGCAATATGCAGCCTTGGGCCTCACCCATGAGTCCCTTAAAAACACATTTCCCTGGGGTTTACAGTCTCCATAACTGACATTCCCCGTTACCTGGACAGCCGGAGACCTAAGTCCCTCTGCCCACCCTGTCTCCATTACCTATAATGTCTCCATTACCTATCTCCCTCCTGTAAGAGTGGCAGAGCAGTAGAGACAGCAAGTCTTAGAAGAAGCTACTCTCTGCCCTTGATTCTGTGTCCTTGGACTTGGCTACATGCAGCCAACTCACCAGACTACTACATCTGTTTCCTGTGTGGACGAGACATGCAGCGACTTGCCTTGAAAATCAGAGTCTGGGGATTGCAGGGTTTGTCTGAAGTGCAGGCCCTGCACACCGCTGCAAGGATATGGCTGACTCACAGCGCTTCCATTCATCTGGTTTACCCTGTAAGATACACACACCCCACCGGTCCTGCCCAGCATGGATGAACTGCGAACCTCCCTCCTCTGGAGTTTGATCTGGGAGGATAATAACCGAAACAAAGGAGAGGATAACCACAGGGGTTTACTTGCTGTCTGCGGGGGTTTATATTTAGCTGGCTTGTGACTGGGCTGCTGTCCGCATGTGCCAATCACCCTTGGGAAATACAGTCCTGTGGGAACATGAAGGTGGGGCAGGATCAGGACAGGAAGAGGGTATGGAGAGTTCACACTGCTGCTTGGGGACACAGGAAAGAGAATCAGACCAGATGTGCATATGAGCAACCACCTGGGGACAGTATTTGGATGCTTGAAGCATAAAATACAGAGATGCAGAGAACACAAAATGGTGAACAGAGACATTTTCTCCAGTGCTCTGTAAATTACCTTTGCCTTCTCCTGGCTACCCTCTATGATGACAAGATAGCAGAGCAGGTGGCATTCCCAAAGCCTGGATACTCACACAGGTCTCGTATGAGTTCAGAAGCCGTCTCTCTTCGCTGATCAATGGGACTGTTGGAGACCTTAATAAGAAAGACACTGTGTTTCCTCCCTGGCAAGGTCAAGAAGAGTTAACTGCCAATATGTGCCATGGGTGGGGTCAGCAAGGACCTGCCCATTATAGGTGCCTGGGGGCGTCATCACAGGACACGCTGCAGTTGTTAAAGGTTCTGATGATGATGCCATCCAACGAAAAGTGACCATCTATGAAAGTAATTTTTAAATATTTTTAGATTAAAATTTAATTACATTTCTCCCCTCTCTTTCCTCCCTCCACACCCCTCCCATATGCACACCCCCACTCTCCCTCAAATCCATGGCCTCGTTTATCACTAATTGTCATTGCCTGGAGGTATATAAATGGATGGATGGATGGATGGATGGATGGATGGATGGATGGATGCATAGATTAGATAGATAGACAGACATATAGACAGACAGACAGATGGACGGACGGACAGATAGACAGACAGATAGATGATAAGTAGATAGATAGATAGATAGATAGATAGATAGATAGATAGGAAATATTTAGGAATATATTTCATATAATGTATATTATACTTAGGAAATATTTATTATATATTACATATATATTTCCTAAATATAAACTGTTTAGTCTGAACAATGTCACTTGTATGTATGTTTTCAAGGATGACAGCTTGGCACCGGACACCCGATGGGTGGACTCTTCCCTGGGGAGGACCACCTCCCCTGCTCTCAGCTTTATTCGGATGCCTATAGTTCTTTGTGTGGGGTTGACGCCTCATGGGCTTTCCCTGTCCAATTTGGCATGTCCATTGGTTCCATCCTTGTTCAGCTCACATTTGGACAATGACATTGGCGAGATTTTACAAGGATAGCTACTACTTAAAGACACAACCTCAAGCAAAGTCCCCGATCCTCTGGCTCTCACAGTCTTTCTGCCCCCTCTTCCACAATGCTCCCTGTGCCTCCGATGTGGGAGCATCTTGTAGATGGATTCATCGGGACTGGGCTCCATGATGCTACATTTTTATTGGTCGTGGTTTTTCTGGAGTGGTCTCCATCTACTGCAAAGAAAAATTTCATCTGCTGGTGAAAACTACACTTACCTGTGAGCAGAAGGACAAACGTTTATAGATTTTTAGGGATTATGATGGCTTGGTAAATTAGCGGATGTAGATTCATCTCCAGTAACCATGATTTCACTAGCACTGAGTAGTTAGCTAGGTTTCCAGGGCTGGACATGATTTCCCTCTCGTTGAGCAGGACTTAAATCCAATTAGAGAGCTGATGGCTACTACCAAGGTATGTGTGACACTACGGTACCCTTAGGGTTATCGTGCTATGCGGGCTATTGATGTGGTTCATTGGGGTCATAATTGGTTGCATCTCTCCCTTGGAAGACTGCATTGCCTTCTGGTACCATGAAAGCCAGTCCTCAACGAGGGACATTCAGGTCAGCTCCAGCTTAGGGGTCTCTGCGCCCTGTTTCTGAAGTGCATGCCATCTTCAGCAATAAGAACTTACCTTCATGGAAACAATTTTTAAAGGGAAGAAATGATACTAATCCCTGATCATTGAGACTGGAGGTGTTTATAAAAATTCTGCTCAGTAAGAATGGCCATGGGGGAGTAAGCAGCCACTTACTATCAATCAGGCATCTGAGAAACATGAAGCAGGATCACTCTGAGCTAGACAGCAGCAAGCACAGGCTAGGAAATGACTCATCTCCCCACTGCCAGCACCTCCCCTCTACATTCTGGGGAGGTGAGTCCGAGACACTGAGGCTGCTGGGAACAGGAAGCTCTAAGTTTGGTGGGAGTTGTTTATTTGCTTGTTTGTTTATTAATTTGTTTGGTTTTTCCAGACAGGGCCTCACTGTGTAGCCCTGGCTGTTCCTGGAACTCACTATGTAGACCAGGCTGACCTCGAACTCACGGAGATCTGCCTGTCTCTGTCTCCCAAGTGCTGGGATTAAAGACTTTACAGAAGCTTTTTTAGCACCACTTGCTTTGATTTGTTTTGGTTTTTCGATTTCATGTCTTTTTAAGGGTGAGTATGCACGGAGGGAGCCAACCCATCATCTTGCCCCCATGTGGGACAGCAGAAAGTGCTGATGGGGGCATAAAACCTTGGGCTCATTGGATTCCTTTTAAGACAAAATCATTGCTTTGAGGGGAAGCTCTGCCACCTAGCATCACCTGGAGTTAGCCTTGTCTGGCCATAAATATCATCTAGGATGATATGGCCTTGCCTTGCACCCAGAGTATTCGTGCATCTACACCATTCCAGGCAGGCAGCCTAGGCCAGTTCAGTTAGTTCTGGTGAGGGATACGTGAGGATTTTATATGGATTTCAGGACAGCTTTAGCTATCACAGATGCTCGCTAACATCCACTATCAGACTTCACCATCACCAAAGGGCACGGGGCAAGTGGAAGGAGTCAAGAGTGCCTCTCTCACCTCTTGCCGAACTTCCACTCCCAATGTCTTTGTTGCTGGGTGTGAAGTGCACCCATCTGCAGAAGTGTAAAGATGCCAGAGACAGGAAACAAACTGCGTGGACACGAAGGAGCCTCGGACTGAGACACTGCACGAGGAGTCTATAGAAACCCAGCGCCGGCAGAGGCAGGCGGATCTCTGTGAGTTCGAGACCAGCCTGGTCTACAGAGCTAGTTCCAGGACAGGCTCCAAAGCCACAGAGAAACCCTGTCTCGAAAAACCAAAAAAAAAAAAAAAAAAAAGAAACCCAGCGCCCTCCTGCCACTTCTGCCATTTGCCCCCTTGGATTAGAAGCCTGTCCTGGCACCAGCTCTGTAGACAAAGCTGGCCTTGAACTCACAGAGATCCGCCTGCCTCTGCCTCCCAAGTACTGGGATTAAAGGCGTGCACCACCACCGCCCAGCTTCCTCAGCCTTTTATGAAGGACATTTAGGTCCAATGAGAGGTAGCAGACTAGGCTTCCTACAAAAGACTGTGCACAATGTTGGAAGAGGAGGCTGAGGTCTCACAGTTCCCAAGAACTTCTCTAAGAACTATGAAAGCTTCATACCTGTCCAAGATACCTCTGCTTTGCTTCTCGGCCGGTGGGATCCTACCTCAAAAGTCCCTCTGTGAAATTTCTTTTCAGGCCCTAATATCTGTAGCCACTGTGCTGTGCTGCATGAAGTCATCAGAACAAGTAGGCAGGTGATGTATCCAAGATGAAACAAAGAGAGCCGGGAGTCAGAACTTGAACTGTCTCCCATCATCAGGACCCTGTTGTCCTACAACCAGCTAGCCTCCTTGGGTGCGTTTCTTTAGTCCTTTGCCTTGGTACTTCTGCCCTCTAGTGGCAAATAACTGTACTGCAGCCACTCACAATTTCTATATTTTCGCTGCAAACAGAGATGAAACTGGGTACCAAGGAATCTAGTTTGACAAATTAACACTTAAGGACTGTGTGTCTATGGAGAAGAGTGCAGTGTCATGGTGTATTCCAGTTCATACCAGCAGAAGCGCACCCAAAGCCCTTCCTCCCTGCCCGTCTTGGCACCCACTGACCACTCCCGATCCCGACCCTCAACATGCCCTCCCTTGGCTGCAGTTGGTTCTTGAGCCTGTTTCAGCTCTGCGGGTGACAGGGCCTGCATATTACATTCTTATAGCATCCAGCACTAGCTTTCCCTCACAGTCCTTAATTGTGTGTTTCTCTGAGTGTTTCCAAGGTCATCATAAAGCACCCCAAGGACAAACACAGAGACCACCTTGTCAAGTATCAGCTCTGTGTCCCCAAAGAAGCAATTACCGCATAGGAGGCCCTCATAAATGTTGCTCAGTAAAGTTAATGAAATCTTAAGTATTGGGTTCATGACTGGGTTGTGTTTGTCTACGGAGGAATTACAGGTGGGCTTCAGTGGATGAAGCAGGCCAACTGTGTCTCAGGTCTTTATGGCTGAATAAGTCAAAACTGGTGATGAGGTGTCCCTGTCTCTGGTCTCTGACTTCTTCTAGCCTATAAAAGTCACATAAACTTTAGAGAACGTGACCTCCCTGAGTATCACCCCAAATGCTCCCCGCCTCCTAGGACCAGAGAGCTGGCCAGGCATCTTTAGTATTCTCACACAGTGTAACAGACAGCCTACGTGGGCTCGTCTGGTACAGCCTGAGAACTAAGACCTAAGGGCAAGCAGATGGAGAGGCTGCAAGCACCTAAACGACTTGACCTTGAGTGCCACCTTGCCTCCCTCCCACTGGCCCCCATTGTCCCTGCTTCCATTAAGAAAAGAATCTTAGATGATGAAACATTGTAAGAAGCCCCAACCTCTGCCTCAAAGGGAAAGGATGGTAGGCTACGAAGGGAGTTTGGAACTCGCTTAGCCCAGAACATGAAACCATGGGAGCTACTCCTGCCCTCTGTTCTGCTTCCTCCTGTGTGGGTTCCACATGTGGGAAGCTTCCTTCTTTTGGGGAGGGGGAGTCCCCCAGTCTCTCTAGGCTTTCATTCTCACTGCGGAGAAACAGCAGGACCCTCTCAGTCCTGCCAGACCATAGTCCAGAAGTGTGTGCATTAGTGTCCCTTGGGTCATGGGCTCATCCCTGAGTCTGTCAGAGAGGCCATCTTCTAGTTTGCTGCTATGACAATGCCATGACCAATAGCACCTTGGGGAGGAAAGGATTCTTCTGGCTTCCACGTCCACATCGGAGTCCATCATGGATGGAAGTCAGGGAAGAAACCTGAAGATCGGAACTCAAGTGGAGACCATGGAGGAACACTGATAGTTCGGCTATCTTTCGTATACCTCCCAGACCACATACTTAGGGAGGGCATGACCCACAGTGGACAGAGCTCTTCTACATCAATAAAAATGCCCCCAAAGTCATGTCCACAGGATGGGGTATGATAAAGAAAATGCCTCAATAAGGGGTTTTCCTTCCTAAGTGATTTGATGACAAAAAAAAAAAAAAACTAACCAGCATGGGCCAGATGAATTCTCAGCTCTGGGTAAATTATGCAGACTGATAAGACTAGAGGCAAGACGTTCCTGAGAAAGACCCAGAAGCATCTCTGTGTGCTTGGAACCATCACTAGGTGCACAGAAACAAGAGTGGCCCTGTGAAGTAAATTATTTTTTTCATTCTGCTATGATGCAGGGAGACAGGGGTGGTAAAAGCCTGAGGTGCTTTTTAGAATGAGTCCCACCCCAGTTCCTTCTAAAGAGCAAAACAGAAACCAGGCATGACAGCACCCGGAATACCCGTCACCCCAGCACTTGTGAGGAAAACTAAGAGTGTAGCCTCGGCTACACAGCAAGTTTAGGGTCTGACTAGGCTAAATGAGATATTGTCTAAAAACAACCAAGAGCTAAAAAGTCTAAAATGTCTAAACACCAAATAATAGCCTTCAGCCCTTTCTGGAGAAGGACGTGTGGCAACAACAGCCCTAGAAAGCAAGCGATGACTTGAACCTTCTGGAAACCACAGGACATAAAATGAATGGCATTTGATAATGCCACTAAAATGGACTATTTCTGTTTCCCAAAAAGATGGACACTGTCAGTAAGATGCCTTTTAAAAAAAAAATCTTATTAAACTTTCTCTCTCGGTGCTTCTTTGTATCTCTGGTTGAAATGGAGCAGGATGCAGGTTACCATGGTGATGGCTGAATTTTTTTTTTTTTTTTAAATAACAGGACTCAGGAACACTGGCTGTTGGCTGTACCAACCTCAGGCAGGAAATGATGTGGGGGTGGGAGGCAGAGACTGAGAGAGAAAAAGAAGAAAGCTTCTGGGCTCATCCCAGGATTCTGTAACTTCTCCAGCATGTTCTGTGACCCTAGGATGAGGGTCAAGACTCGCAGGCCCCAGCTGCCTCATAGGGTGAAGGAAACAGAATCCAAATGCATGTGGGAAATGCAGCTGGCTTAATCTTCCCTTGCATGGTCCCTCTTATGACAAACGGACTTCTACTTTGACATCCCTTCCCACTTCCCACAGGTACCTTCCACCAAGGGTTTGGTTTGGGAAGTCCACCAAAAAGCTGGCCCCCGAAGAGAAGTGATACAAAGTTGCTAAAGATACAGGGAACAAGAGCCCCGGGGAATTTAAGTGAAAGGGGAATTTGAATTTATGTGCCCTGTCCTTATCCATCCAAACAGTCTTGGCCTCGCATTCCTGTTCTGTTCTCTCCAAAACCATCTAAGAATGAAAAGAGAGTCTTCGATAGGATAGGGTTCCCTGTCGATCAGACCTGGGTCAGTGAGAAGACTGACGAGAGAGGAAGGGAGTTGCTGAGGGAAGTTCCTTCCTGGAGCTCTTCCAAAGTCCAGGCCGGGCAGAGCAGAAAACATAACAGAGACAAAAGCGTCAGGAACACAACGTGTTTTGGATATGTAAACAGTGATGGTTACAAGCTTGGCCAGGGCTTGGCCCTATTGGCTGCTTTGCCTATCTTGTCCTCACAGACCCCAGAAAGGAAATTTATTCATACTGGATCATAAGATTCCTTGCCTCTGTTTCTGGAGCTGTCAAGCAGGGTTGGTACAATCCACACAACCCTCTTCTCTTGAACTTCGGGAGTATGTCTCTATACTAAGACAAGAACAATGCTAATAGCGTAGGCTAAGTGTTTGCCGAGGACAGGGTTCAGTGATAGCATCTCCGTCCCAAAACAGTGCTTTAAGCTAGAAAAGCAGCTTGCTTATGGCCATGCATCCACACGCCCATGAGATACAACAGGTACATTTGAGATTAGTGTCAAGAGGTGGCTTCCCATCCCCAAATGCTTGAAGTGATGTTCATGTGTCCTGTACATATAGGCTCCAATGTCAGAGTATTGGAGTCTCTGCCTTTGCTGAAGACAGTTTAAGGAGGAGCTAAATCTAGAGGTCCCCATAAGCAGGTGACAAGGCAGACTTTCACTCTTAGAAGTATCTTATTGCATGGTGGGAAGGAGGATCCAGAATGGAGCCCTAACTCAGGAAGGACCACCACAGGAAGCCTCGGGAAAGGTTCCTAAAAACACAATTAGTTTGTTCCCTAGCCCCGGTGTTACCATGGCAACAAAGGCTCTGATGCCCGTCCTCAATCCCTCTTCCTGATTTGCAATGCCTGTTACCTAATTCACACTTCCTCTTTTGGGCTCTTCTTGATCTCAGGAACACCACAGCCTCTACAACATCTGGAGGTTAAGAGCCCATGCTCTTGTCCTTGAACAAGCAGAAACACGCAGCCCACACCCTCCTCCAGGCCCACAGCTGCTCGGACTGTATGCTCTCTCCCTTTTCCCATTCTCTAAATCCCGTGTTGCCTTCTGTATCACAGACCATACCTCCCTGGACTCCTTCAAGTACCTAAAAGGACCGAGCTCAATGAAGCAGACTGAGTCACTGGTGCTGAAGGAATTCATCACTTAGACTAGAATATAACAAGAGGGCATGTGACCTCATGGTGGCGGTGGCATATGCCTTTAATCCCAGCACTCGGGAGGCAGAGGCAGGCCTGGTCTACAGAGTTGGTTGCAGGACAACCAGGGTTACAGAGAAGCCCTGCCTCAAAAAAAAAAAAAAAAAAAAAAAAAAAAAAAAAAACCCACACTTTAAAAAAAAGAGGGCATATGTTACCGAGTCTAAAGTGGATGCAGAAATGTAGTTTCTAGATGTTCCTACTGCTGTCTGGGTACCCCACTCAGAATCACTGCTCCACACAAGGTATCCTCCATCCTCTGAACATTCCTTCAGTGTGAGAACGCCCAGACCTCTGTGCCCGCGTAATCTATCTTCTAGTGAGCCCCTCTAGCTCTCCAACATGGAGCCATGAGTGTCCTGTCTTTACAGAGAACACGGATTCCCTCAGAGCACCTCAAGTAGTAGCAAGAATTTCAATAGTGGGCACAAGATGAACCTTGAGTTAAAGCCTTGGGAAGCTTCTTGGAGAAAGCAGAGATGGCCAAGCATCTGTACCTCTTCCGGGATGACAGGACATGCTGCCATTTTCTCAGCAGCAACACGACTCAGTTGACCATCAGCTCACTTAGCCTCTTTTATCGTTTCTGCTGTGACTAAAGATTCCTGCTTCCTCATTCTTGTTTCTGTTTGTCTTGCGTTTCCTTATTCCTTCATCCGGCCTCTGTCACAGCCTGACCGCCTTCAGAGAACATTTCGACTTCTAGATCTGCCCCCAACACACAGTACCTGATTTGCAATCGTTTTCCCAGTTCTAATTCCCCCCAAAGAGAGAGTCAGAATGTATACCCTCGTCTCCATTTAGAGAGAGCAACCTCTAGATTGGTTGATAACGAAGCTGTGTGGCTGTTAAAAGGTTGAACCTTATGGCATAAGCATGGTGTCGACACCTCTCTGATGGAGGTGGTGGGAGAGGTCTTCAGTCCAGTGGCCCCCAATGCCTTGCACACCAGCTCCATTCAAAACACCCAGCTGCCTTCAACGCTGTGCAAAAAAGAAGAACACAGAGGCTGCATCTGAGCTCAGCTGTAAGGCTGTTGGCATGTGACATTTGCACAGCCTGTCTTTAGGAGTCTGTCATCCCACTGTAGGCGTGTGGTCTGTGGAGATAAGCGAAGCAATGGTCACCTTCCTTCTTCTGCCGTTCCTACTTCTCTTTATGAGAACTAAGATCTCTTTGTTTGGTGGACGGTTGGATCCCACAATGGCTCACACTGAACTTCAGCCACAGAAAGATCCCCAAGCCTCCTACTTCTCCCTTTCCAGGTTGGGCAAAAACAAAAGGAAAAAGAATTGAATCCACTAGATAGGTTTTACAATTTTTCCATAAAACAGTTTATCTTGTTTGATTTAGCCTATCACTCCAGTCTGCTGAGATCTCCTGCATATGAATGATGTCTTTTTCCAACTTATTTGATAAATTGCTCAGATTCCATCAGCGGCCATCTGCCCATGAAAAGGAAGGTAAATGTGTGAGTTATCTTCTTTTCAGGGCTGACAGGAAGGTGGAATTAGATGGTTGGTTTCCAAGGGCTCCTTGGCAGCATTTGGGGAACAATCATTCCATAATTTCAAGACGTTATCTTGGACTAAGATATTGATCTTACACATGCATATTGGCCCTTTGTGTCCACAGCAAGGAAAATCAGGAAATCATGTCATGGATATAGTTCTTCTTCTCAAACATTAGCTACTGTTTAAAGAGCAATCATTTTTGGTCATAGATGCTTAATTTAATATGTTACTTATAAGCCTTACTAACCGAAGGACTTTTGTTTGGTTAGTTGGTTGTTCTTGATTTTGTTAGACTTTTCAATGCAAGGTCTCACAGCTTCTGAGACTAGCCTTCAGTTCATTAAGTAAACCCAGCTGGCTATGAACTCAATGCAATCCTTCTAATTCAGCTGCCTGGGGGCTAGGATTACAGACATGCGCCCACCACACCCAGATCCTTTGCTTGTTTGCGTGCAGACAAGGTTTCAATATGCATGTTGACTATTTATATTGCTCAGTCCCCCAGATGCTAGGATTACACGTGTAAAGGTAGGTTTTATTGTCTCTTTGTGTAGAGATGAAACAGCTGCACTCGTAAAGGGTTTATTGATCTCTAACAGTTATCTACCAGGTGTGGGTTGAACTGAATCTCAGTGCCAACCTCCTGATTCCAAACTCTGTGTCCCATGGCTGTGCCACAAAGGTCTCCCTGAGAGTGACTTTCAGGATAAAACTGACTGAAGGTAGAAACAAGACTCCAGAGGTCACCGTTTTTAAAAACATGTTGTGTCAACCAATCATGATATGGCCATACTCAGAAATATCTACGTTAAGGGTTGGAAAGCCCCTCTACATATGTGTAAAGTTATGCAGCTTGATCTACTCGTGGGACACCTAGTGGTGGAAGCAAAGCCTGTCCCTAGGACTTTGACAGGAGCCTGTTCCTCATACTGAGTTGTTTTGCCCAGCCTTACTACAAGGAAGGAGCTTAGTCTAACCTCAACTTGATATGCCATACCTGGTTGATACCCATGGGAGGCCTGCCTCTTTCTGAAAAGAAACAGAAGAAGTGCATTGGAAGGGGGGTAGAGCAAGGAGAGGAGTGGGGAGGGAAAATAAATTGGGGTTGGGGTGTAAAATAAATGAATAAATTTAATTGAGCAAAAAATAATCTGATAGATCCATATGTGTTTATATCAAAAACCCAGCTTACACTCAGTGTGGTCTATCCCAGTCCTTCCTTTTTTAAAATTGTTTCACTTTTTTGTTTGTTTGGGTGGTGGTGGTGGTAATTTGTCTGTGTCTGTCTGTCTGCCTGCCTGTCTGTCTATTTGTTTGCTTGTTTTTTGTTACTTTGTTCTGATACAAGGTCTCTATTACAGATCTGACTGTCCATGTAGGCAAGGCTGGCCTCAAACTCAAGATCCATCTGCCCCAGCCTCCCAAGTGCTGGGATGAAAGGCATGCACTCATGCCTGGCGCTTCATTTTTTAAAATAACATTGACACATTACTTAAGGCAGAGATTACAGGCTTCCGATTCCTATTATTAATCTTTCTCTTTTGTTTAAATGTTTGCATCTCTATTTTTCCACCAAAAACTGTATCAAAATCAACTACCCTTCTTTATCTTCTCCAACTGTGGAGTTTCTTACATACGTAAGATAGTTCCAGGCCTCCTGTGTTTTCGAGCTTTCAGGGTAAGATAGGAGGTATCACAGGACTGGATCAGGGAACTCTGTGGTTCACCAATGGTTCATCTTTGTGCTCTCTCATCTTCAGCATGAGAATGGGTTCATGCACATCATCAGCCCGATGCTGCAGTCCGAGGGAGAAGAGATGACTCTTTCGGCCACTATGACTCCTCTTAGCAGCAACCCATACAAAAATTACCTGCAGCAGACTGCTCACAGTTCTTCAGTCAGAAGCGTATCACATTCCCCTGTTAATCAGTCACCAGGAGAGAACGAGGTCACCAAGCCTGGGCGAACAAATGATCTGCCTGGGAGCTGAAGAACCCCATGCCTACTATCTAAACACTATTTGGACTGTACTAACAAAGGGGGAAAAGCATATAAAACCACACTATATTTGAGCCCTAAACTAATTCTGACACCACATTCACTGTGACTCTTCTGACCCAGCAATTCTCTGTGCCCTCCTTTCTACCCATTGTATTCTACAGCTGCTCCATTTCTGCAGGTGTGGCAGGTGTAGAGTGTATTTGACTTGTTAAAATGTCAGGGACGTGCTCCTGGGTTTATTCCTGTTACGCGGGCTGGCAACGACATTCATAAACGTCTCTAGGGTGTATGCTGGGAAATGTCACCATGAAAATGATTGAAATACACCCAAGGGAATCTACTTGACTAAAGATCTGACGCCACGGGCTGTGAATTTCAGAAACTATGGATTCTAAACCTGGCTTTTAGTGGTAGTAATATATGACTCCATTTACCAGGATATATGGCATTTGACAAAGATTAAGCAAGAAAGATTTGAGAGAATTTGAAAAGCCTGTCATGAGTATGATAAGATGGAGCTCTGGAAAGAAAGGTTAGCTATACGCTCTGCCTCTCATCTGAAAAACTGAAGAAGACACCATCTTGGTTAGGTCAGCCAATCAATGGTCCATCAGACGGTCGCTGAGGGCCTACATCCCTGTGTCATGAAGGGGGACTCTACAACGAGCAATTAGTGGTCTGAGAGACAAGGGGGAGGCCAGAGTAAGTCGACTTTGAGTTCATCTTCATCTCTTCGCCCTTATCCTCGCTGCCACTGGGAAGCTTTTCCTGGTCTTCTGGTTCAATAGCTCAGTCTGAGTCAGGCTAGAAAGAAGGGAAATGAAGACAATGTGAGAAAGGGAAGAGGCACCTGCTCAAAAACTGGGTTCTGTTTCCTGCTAGCCGAGAGTCCCAAACTGTGACACAAGTGACATAAACAAGGCTGCTATTGCCCACAAGAGCAACATTCCCTTTTCCAAGGGATCGCTCAAAGGATGTTAGAAGCAACAAATAGGGACAGAGACATAGTTCAGAGGGCAAAGAAGCTTGTTGCCAAGCCTGAAGACCTGAGTTCAATCCATGGTACTGACACAGTGAAGGAGAGAGTCAACTCCACAGAACTGTCCCCTGACGTCCACATGTGCATGGTGGCACATGCCACATACACACACACACGCACGCACACACGCACACACACACAAAGTCATATATATAAACTTATATAAAGACATATATAGAGAGACCTAAGTTGGGTGTAATGGCTCATACCTTTGATCCAGTACTTGGAAGACAAAGGCAGGTGGCTCTCTGTGAGTTCAAGACCAGCCTGATCTACATTGTGAGTTCTAAGACAGCCAGAGCTCTGAGACCTTGTCTCAATACACAACAAAACAAAGAAGAAAAGAGAGAGACAGAGACAGACAGACAGACTTAGAGGTCACTCCCTTGAGAAGCCTGAACCCATGTATAACATCAGAACACTTTTCTTAAGCTCTCTCTCCCTATCCCATGCTTAAATCTGAAGCATGTACCATCTGAATCTACTTAATGAACTCACTAACTTTGCCGCACTCTAACTTGTTCTGAAATTACTTCCCGAAGCATAGTCAAGGACCCATCTTTACCTGAATGAAGGTAAGAGCCCCTATGGGGAAGGGGTGCACCCCTTGCTACCAGCCAACACCACTAGACAGAATCTCTCTGATGACACTGACAGCCTGGCAAAGGACACCATCAAGAGGCAGACTGACGGGAGCGGGGAACAAGCAGACAGGCTGTGTGTCTGTGGAAGAGGAGTTCAGAAAAGAGGAAAAAAAAACAAAATGTGTAGGCTTGAGAATCTGGGGTCATTTTCATATAAGACAATATATGAGAAAATGGTAGTAGGAAGGAAAAGGGCTTTTGTGCTTCCAGGTGGTGGAGCACGGGAGGCTAAAAGAGGAGAAAAGGGATGAGATAAGAGGAAGCCACTGTAGCTGTCTGTCTGCACAGATCTTCCTCTGTGGCTTTCCATCTTCCCAGGGAAGGGGACTTTGGGACAGCCTCCATTCTCAGGAATTTCAGCTTTTACTCACATCAGGGAGGGTCCAGAAAAGCTGTTTCCTACATCTTTTGAGTCTCACACACCATCAGTGTGAAATGACCTTCTCTAGAGTCACACAATTTGTGGTAGCACATTGACCTTCACCCAGCGGTGATCTTTGCTGGGACAACCCCGGGCTGGTGACTTCATCGACCCCTCCTGACCTCCTGTTCTCTCTTCTCCACTCCATTGTATTCTCCCAGACTTCTCTGCAAGAACACATGCATGGGCCCCTTGCCCCTGGTTGCCAAATTTGTTTGGCACTAGCTAGAAAAAGTAAAGAGGGCTCAGAGGGTGAAGTTGGGGAAATTCCCTCCTTGGGGTACCCTGACAGACACTTGGACTCCAATAAGACACCCATCCCCCAACTCTTGCTAACCCCCCCCCCTCTGCTTCCTGGAACTCGCCCCCTCATATGCCCTCCGAGGGCCTAGGGCAGCTATAAAGGGCCAACTGTTACTAATCTGAAGTCCCACCGCTCTGCCTTGCGGTTTCCCTCCGCTCTGCCCACGCCTTTGTAGTTTCTTTATGAAGCTCAGCTAGAGCTAGCCTTGTACAAGGGTGCCGTCTGCTTCCTGCCAAGACACCCCATTAGCCTGGCATTCTATGGGTTGCGTGTGTTTGCTCTGTGGTGTTCCTGCCTTCTGAGTTGATCCTCCATAGGATGCCGGAGACCTCAGCCTCTGGGGCTGCGAGGATTCTTGCTCATCGCCCACCCCACCTGCTGGCCTGGAAGTCCTTAGGCAGCTCATTGCAGTGGCAGTTTGAACCTCAGTTTCTTTGTTTGAAAATGAAAATTAATAATAAAAGTAGCAATAACAGTAATGACAACATTGGTGTCTTGCCATTGAGATGCCATGTGGATCAAACGAGACAACAGAGAGTGGCTGAGAGTGCAGCTAACTATGGAGCTCTTACTCAAAAAAAAAGCCAAAAATTTTATATACAAAATATACAGAGCTTTATATACAAAATTTCTCTTTCTAAAATTCCCTTTACGTAAGGAAAGTCACACTTATTTAATGCATCAATGTATCCCTAGTGACAAGAACTGTCTGAACCTCTCTGAACTAGCCATATCTGAAAAGCATTAGTAAATGGTACATCCTTTTTGGAGCCCCACTTGTGCTAGAGTGGGTACCACCATCATTTTCGGCATCTCTCCCTTGTGGTCTCTTGCTCATGTTACATGCAGGAAAGCACTTGATGGCTTGAGGAGGAGCAGCTGACTTCAGCCCCAAAGTTCATGAATTCATCATTCTTGGGTCCCAGGCTGGGCATCCAGAGCCCTGTCAGCTTCAGGTTTCTTACTGACTTTATGAAAACCAGGGAAATGGCAGAAAGAGCAAAGAAAGAAAGAGAGAGGGAGAGGAGAGAGAGAGAGAGAGAGAGAGAGAGAGAGAGAGAGAGAGAGAGAGAGAGGAAAAGAAGAAAGAAAAAGAGAAGGAAGGAAGGAAGAAAGAAAAAAGAAAGAGAGAGAGAGAGAAAAGAAAGAAAGAAATGACTAAAAAGATATTCTGCAAATAATATACAGGAGCCACTTCTGTTCTAACAGTGCTTGCTAATACAGAGGAAAACATTAGGGTCTGTGAGATGGTGCTGCATTCACAGGGAAATGAGGTCTGACAGACTCTGGGCCACCTCTTACCTAAGTCAGAGGAATGAGAAAACAACAGATCCCTATTGACTCTTGACCCCATTGTGCAGAAGGATGTGAGAGTCAAACATGACCAGCACTTGGATGTCACACGGTACCCGGTTATCTCAAGATAGCTCAGTCTTGGGTTGTAGTCTGAGATCATGAAGCCAGTGTAGGCAGGGTATGATGAGGGCTCCCTTGGCTACAGACAGTGACCTTCTTGTTGTACCCTTGAACAGATAGATAGATAGATAGATAGATAGATAGATAGATAGATAGATAGATGATAGATAGATAGATAGATAGATAGATAGATAGATAGATAGATAGATTAGGAATACAAATAAATAATCTTTTAGAGACAGGCTTTTACTCTATAGCCCAGACTGGCTTCAAGGTAACAATCCTCCTGTCTCTCACTTCTTTGTGCTGGGATTCCAGGCATGCATTGACACACCAGCTTCTCACACAATCTATGACAGACATTCACAGTGAACTTGAGCCTTGAACATACAGATTTGTGGGGAGCACAGTTTCCTCCACCCCACTGCTGTGGGCTGACAGATTTAAGTCAGCCCCACCCACAACCCCCTTCCAGTCACTTTCCTTCCAGGTGGGAAAAAGTCATTATTAATTACTCCAGCCTTGCCTGCAGGTGGCCATGGTCAGGTAAAAACACAGTGATTCTCATTTTTACACGTGAACTCACATGTTTACTGTGCAGCAGGAGAGAGAAGCTTCAAGGAGCATGTGCGTTCCTGGGAAAGGGAACAGGTGTGGTCAGCTGCAGCCTTTTGTTGTCCTGTCTTTCCTTTCTGCATCAGAATATGTCTGAAACTGCGACAGCCATCTTAAAACCGAGAGGCTTGAGGGATGGAGGCTGCAGACAGATGCCTGCCTTCAAACTCCCTGAACCAGTGGGAGATGTCACCGTGCTTAGGCTGGGGGGTTTTCTTTAAACAAAGGAATTCATTGTGGGTTTTCATTTTGTTTTGCTTTGTTTCCTTTTACAACTTTTTAATCGAAAGTAGATTTTCGAGTTCCGGCCGGCGGAGGCACCGGCAGGCAGGCCTAGGCGGCGGGGGGCAACGGCGCGCAGGCAGGCCCGGGCAGCGGAGGCACCAGCACGCAGGCAAGTCCTGGCGGCAGAGGCACCGGCGTGCAGGCAGGCCCGGGTGGCGGAGGCACCGGCAGTCAGGCCCGGCAGGAAGGCCTAGGCAGTGGAAGCACTGGCGCACAGACAGGCCCGGGCGGCGGAGGCACCAGCACGCAGGCAAGTCCGGGCGGCAGAGGCACCGGTGTGCAGGCAGGCCCGGGTGGCGGAGGCACCGACAGTCAGGCCAGGCAGGCAGGCCTAGGCGGCAGAAGCACCAGCGCGCAGGCAGGCCCAGGAGGCGGAGGCACCGGCAGGCAGGCCTAGGCGGCGGAAACACCGGCGCACAGACAGTTCCGGGCGGCGGAGGCACCGGCAGGCAGGCCCGGGCGGCGGAGGCACTGGATACAGGATAGTGCGGGCAAGAAACAGTGAAGCCTGCACTGAGAACAGATTGCCCCGCTACAATTAAATCAAACCCAATAGATAGCATCGGTAAGAGGAGATGGGCAGACGCCAAGGCAAGAATTCACCCAACAATCTGAAAAACAACATGAAAACACCAGAACCCAATGATCTTACAACACAAGGACTTGAACACCCTATCACAGGAGAAGAGGAAAAAACTGACTTTTTGAAAGCAATAGAGTCCCTTAAACAACATGTAAAAAATGCCCTCATAGAAATGGATGAGAAGTATAACAAAAAGTTTGAAGAAATGAGTAAATACGTAAATGATACCCTGGGAAGCCAAGAAAAAACGATCAAACAGGTAATGGAAACAGTCCAAGAATTGAAAACTGAAATGGAAGCAAGGAAGAAAACACAAACTGAGGACCAGCTGGATATGGCAAATATAGGTCAACGAGCAGAGACTACAGAAACAAGCATAATCAATAGAATACAAGAGATAGAAGAAAGAATCTCAGATTCTGAAGACAACATAGAGAAAATAAACGGACTGATCAAAGAAAACACCAAAACCAACAAATTCTCATCACAAAACATTCAGGAAATATGGGACACAATAAAAAGGCCAAACCTAAGAATAATAGGGATAGAAGAAGGAGAAGAGGCACAGCTCAAAGGTCCAGAAAACATTTTTAACAAAATTATGGAAGAAAACTTCCCCAACATAAAGAAAGATATTCCTTTGAATATTCAAGAAGCATACAGAACACCAAACAGACTGGATCAAAAAAAAACGTCCCCTCGCCATATAATAATCAAAACACAAAATATACAGATTAAAGAAAGAATATTAAGAGCTGCAAAGGAAAAAGGCCAAGTAACTTATAAGGGTAAACCGATCAGACTTACACCTGACTTTTCTATGGAAACCATGAAAGCCAGAAGGTCCTGGATAGAGGTACTACAGAAACTAAGAGACCATGGATGCAAACCCAAACTACTATACCCAGCCAAGCTATCGTTCACTATCAATGGAGAAAACAAGACATTCCAGGATAAGAACAAATTTAAACAATACGTTGCCACAAATCCAGCCCTACAGAAAGTAATAGAAGGAAAATCACAACCCAAGGAATCCAACATTGCCAACACTGCCTACAATAACCCAGGCATCTAGCGACCCTTCAACAGCACAACTCAAAGAAGGGAGACACACAAACTCTTCTACCAAAAGCAGTAAGAATAACCGGAGTTAACAACCACTGGTCATTAATATCACTTAATATTAATGGTCTCAATTCACCAATAAAAAGGCACAGGCTAAGAGATTGGATACGAAAACAGGATCCAACAGTCTGCTGTTTGCAAGAAACTCATCTCAACCACAAAGACAGGCATCTACTCAGAGTAAAGGGTTGGGAAAAGGTTTTTCAAGCAAATGGTCCTAAGAAAAAAGCAGGTGTGGCCATACTAATTTCTAACAAAACTGACTTCAAACTAAAATCAATCAGAAGAGATCGACAGGGACACTTTATACTCATAACAGGAACGATTCAGCAGGATGAAGTCTCAATCCTGAATATCTATGCCCCTAATATAAAAGCACCCACTTATGTAAAAGAAATACTGCTAAAACTCAAGGCAGACATCAAATCACACACACTAGTAGTAGGAGACTTCAACACACCTCTCTCACCAATGGACAGGTCAATCAGACAGAAAACTAATAGAGAATTAAGAGAATTGTTGGAGGTAATGAATCAAATGGACTTAACAGACATCTATAGAACACTCCACCCAAATAGGAAAGAATACACCTTCTTCTCTGCAGCTCATGGAACCTTCTCGAAAATTGACCACATACTTGGAAACAAAGGAAACCTCCACAGATACAAAAAAATATCAGTGTCCACCTGTGTCTTATCAGATCACCACGGATTAAAGTTAGAAGCCACCAACAAACCAACCCCCAGAAAGCTGACAAACTCATGGAAACTGAACAGTCAACTACTGAACCACACCTGGGTCAAGGAAGAAATTAAGAAAGAAATTAAAGTCTTCCTTGAATTTAATGAAAACAAAGAGACAACATACTCAAACCTATGGGACACGATGAAAGCAGTGCTAAGAGGAAAGTTCATAGCACTAAGTGCCCACTTAAAGAAAACGGAGAAAGCATACATTGGGGACTTAACAGCACACCTGAAAGCTCTAGAAAAAAAAGAAGCAGACGCGCCCAGGAGGAGTAGAAGACTGGAAATAATCAAACTGAGGGCAGAAATCAACAAAATAGAAACACAGAAAACAGTCCAAAGAATCAATGAAACAAAAAGTTGGTTCTTGGAGAAAATCAACAAGATTGACAAACCCCTATCCAAACTAATTAAACGACAGAGAGAGAACAGACAAATAAATAAGATCAGAAATGAAAAGGGGGACATAACCACAGACACAGAGGAAATTCAGAGAATCATTAGATCTTACTACAAAAGCCTGTATGCCACAAAACTGGAAAATGCAAAAGAAATGGACACTTTTTTAGATAAGTACCATATACCAAACCTAAACCAAGACCAGGTGAACGATCTAAATAGACCTGTTAGTCGCGAAGAATTAGAAACAGTTATCAAAAATCTCCCTTCCAAAAAAAGCCCAGGTCCAGACGGCTTCAATGCAGAATTCTACCAGAACTTCCAAGAAGAGCTAATACCTATACTTCTTAATGTATTTCACAATATAGAAACAGAAGAGTCATTGCCAAATTCCTTTTATGAAGCTACAGTTACCCTGATACCAAAACCACACAAAGACCCAACCAAGAAAGAGAATTACAGGCCTATCTCACTCATGAACATCGACGCAAAAATTCTCAATAAAATACTGGCAAACCGAATCCAAGAACACATTAGAAAAGTTATCCATTATGATCAAGTAGGCTTCATTCCAGAGATGCAGGGCTGGTTCAACATACGCAAATCTATCAATGTAATCAACCATATAAATAAACTGAAAGAAAAAAACCATATGATCATTTCATTAGATGCTGAAAAAGCATTCGACAAAATACAACACTCCTTTATGATAAAGGTCTTGGAGAGATTAGGGATACAAGGGGCATACCTAAATATAATAAAAGCTATTTACAGCAAGCCGACAGCTAACATTAAATTAAATGGAGAAAAACTCAAAGCCATCCCACTAAAATCAGGAACACGACAAGGATGTCCACTCTCTCCATACCTCTTCAATATAGTGCTTGAAGTTCTAGCAATAGCAATAAGACAACATAAGGGGATCAAGGGGATCCGTATTGGAAAGGAAGAAGTTAAGCTTTCATTATTTGCAGATGATATGATAGTATACATAAGCGACCCCAAAAACTCTACCAAAGAACTCCTACAGCTGATAAACACCTTTGGTAATGTGGCAGGATACAAAATCAACTCCAAAAAATCAGTTGCCTTCCTATACACTAAGGATAAGGAAGCAGAGAGGGAAATCAGAGAAGCATCACCTTTCACGATAGCCACAAATAGCATAAAATACCTTGGGGTAACTCTGACCAAGGAAGTGAAAGATCTATTTGGCAAGAACTTTAAGTCTTTGAAGAAAGAAATTGAAGAGGACACCAGAAAATGGAAGGACCTCCCTTGCTCTTGGATTGGGAGGATCAACATAGTAAAAATGGCAATTCTACCAAAAGCAATCTATAGATTCAACGCAATCCCCATCAAAATCCCATCAAAATTCTTCACAGATCTGGAGAAGACAATAATCAACTTTATATGGAAAAACAAAAAACCCAGGATAGCCAAAACAATCTTATACAATAAAGGATCGTCTGGAGGCATTACCATCCCTGACTTCAAACTCTATTACAGAGCTACAGTACTGAAAACGGCTTGGTACTGGCATAAAAACAGAGAAGTCGACCAATGGAATAGAATAGAAGACCCTGACTTTAGCCCACAAACCTATGAACACCTGATTTTCGATAAAGGAGCTAAAAGTATACAATGGAAAAAAGAGAGCATCTTCAACAAATTGTGCTGGCAAAACTGGAAGTCAATCTGTAGAAGAATGAAAATAGATCCATATATATCACCATGCACAAAACTCAAGTCCAAATGGATTAAAGACCTCAATATCAGTCCAAACACACTGAATCTGATAGAAGAGAAAGTGGGAAGTACTCTACAACACATGGGCACAGGAGAACACTTCCTACGTACAACCCCAGCAGCACAAACACTAAGGACATCATTGAATAAATGGGACCTCCTGAGACTGAGAAGCTTCTGTAAAGCAAAGGACACTGTCACTAAGACAGAAAGGCAACCCACTGACTGGGAGAAGATCTTCACCAACCCCGCAACTGACAAAGGTCTGATATCCAAAATATACAAAGAACTCAAGAAATTAGACCGTAAAAGGTTAATCAATCCAATTATAAAATGGGGCACTGAGCTGAACAGAGACTTTTCAACAGAAGAAGTTCAAATGGCCAAAAGTCACTTAAGATCATGCTCAACTTCCTTAGCAATCAGGGAAATGCAAATCAAGACAACATTAAGATACCATCTTACACCTGTCAGAATGGCTAAAATCAAAAACACCAATGATAGCCTCTGCTGGAGAGGTTGTGGAGAAAGGGGCACTCTCATCCATTGCTGGTGGGAATGCAAACTTGTGCAACCACTTTGGAAAGCAGTGTGGCGGTTTCTCAGGAAAGTCGGGTTCAACCTACCTCTTGACCCAGCAATACCACTATTGGGAATATACCCAAGAGATGCCCAAACATACAACAAAAGTATATGCTCAACTATGTTCATAGCAGCATTGTTTGTAATTGCCAGAACCTGGAAACAACCTAGATGTCCTTCAATGGAAGAATGGATGAAGAAAGTATGGAATATATACATATTAGAGTACTACTCAGCAGTAAAAAACAATGACTTCTTGAATTTTGCATACAAATGGACGGAAATTGAAAACACTATCCTGAGTGAGGTAAGCCAGACCCAAAAAGAGGAACATGGGATGTACTCACTCATATTTGGTTTCTAGCCATAAATAAAGGACATTGAGACTATAATTCGTGACTCTAGAGAAGCTAAATAAGAAGGTGAACCCAAAGAAAAACATATAAGCATCCCCCTGAATATTAACCTTCATCAGGCGATGAAAGAAGACAGAGACAGAGACCAACATTGGAGCACTGGACTGAAGTCTCACGATCCAAAGGAGGAGCAGAAGGAGAGTGAGCACGAGCAAGGAACTCAGGACGGCGAGGGGTGCACCCACACACTGAGGCAATGGGGAGGATCTATCGGGAACTCACCAAGGCCAGCTGGCCGGGGACTGAAAAAGCATGGGACAAAACCGGTCTCGCTGAACATAATGGACAATGAGGACTACTGAGAACTGAAGAACAATGGCAATGGGTTCTTGATCCTATTGCATGTAATGGCTTTGTGGGAGCCCAGGTAGTTTGGATGCTCATCTTAATAGACCTGGACGGAGGTGGGTGGTCCTTGGACCTCCCACAGGGCAGAGAAACCTGCTTGCTCTTTGGGCTGAGGAGGAAGGAAGACTTGATTAGGGGAGGGGGAGGGAATGGGAGGTGGTGGCGGGGAAGAGGCAGAAATCTTTAATAATTAAATTAATTAATAAAAAAAATCAGCAAGAAAAAAAAAAAGAAAGTAGATTTTCTTCATGTAATATAGTCTGAGCTCAGTTTCCCCTCCCCCAACTCCTCCCAGAACCTTCCCTCATCCCTACCCACCCAAACCCACAGCCTTTCTTTTTGTCTCTCATTAGAAAACAAACAGGCACCTAAAAAGGAGGGGAGGGAAGGAGGGAGGGAGGCAGGGAAGGAGGGAGGGAGGGAGGGAGGGAGGGAGGGAGGGAGGGAGGGAGGGAGGGAACAGAATAATTCAAAACAAACAGAAAAAAGGAGCCAAAGAAAAAGCATAAGAAACACATATAGACACAGACACATACATATCCACACAGAAATCTCATTAAAACACACATACACACACCTGACAATCATAATACATATCCAAAAAACCTTTAACATTAAAAAAAATGCCCAGACGAAAACCATCCCAAAATACCACTGAGTTCATTTGTGTTGGGCATTTACTGCTGGACTTGGGGCCTGACCTTAAGTATGGTTTACATACCCAGTAAGACTGTTGGAGAGAGCTATTTCTCCTTTGCAAGCAGTAGCCTCGGAGGTAACTTCTGGGTTAGTAATGGGGGTTTGTGTACACCTCCTTTGTCAGTGCTGGGACCCCGCCTGGCTTGGATCTGTGCAGGCTGTGTGCATGCTGCCACAGTCTCTGAGTTCACATGTGTGTCAGTCCCGTTGGGTCTGGAGGCCTGTCTCCTCAGTATCTTCCATCTCCACTGACTCTTATAATCTTTCTGCCTCCTCTCCCATAGAATTCCCCAAGTCCTAAGAGGAGGGGTTTGATGAAGACATTCCATTTAGGCCTGAGTGTTGCAGGCCCTCTCACTCCCTGCACAGTGTTCAGTAGGGTGTCTCTGTGCTTGTTCCCATCTACTTCAAGTGGAAGCTTCTCTGATGAAGGCTGAACAAAACATTGATCGATAAGTATAGCAGAATACCCTTAGTGTTATTTGATTGATACATTCCTTTAACAATACAGTAGTATTTGGTTTTTATGGTGGTTAGAAAAGAAAATGACCCCCAAAGAGAGTGGCACTGTTAGGAGGTGTGGCCTAGTTGGAGGAAGTGTGTCATTGTGGGGGCAGGCTTTGAGGTCTCTTTTGCTCAAGCTTCCCTCGGTATGACTTTTAGTCAACATCCTGTTGCCTGCAAGATGTAAGACGTTCAGCTGTTCCTCCAGCACCATGTCTCCCTGTGTGCCACCATGCTCCTCAACATGATGATAATGGACTGAAACTCTGAAACTGTAAACGAGACACCTCAATTAAATGTTTTCTTTATAAGAGTTGCTGTGGTCATGGTGTCTCTTCTCAGCAATAGAAACCCAAACTAAGACAGCTTTCCTATAGGTCCAAGGCCTATCTAGTCTCAGGGTCTTAGTCACCCAGCACTGTCAAACAGGGGGTTCCATCTAATGATGTGGGCCTTAAATCCAATCAGATAATAATTGGTTCCTCTCACAATTCTTGTGGCACTAGATGGAAGGATTTGTAGCTTGGCTTGTGTTTACCTTCTTCCTCTGGTGGAGTTCAGAGTACCATGAACCCTGGCAAGGGCTGACATTGTAAAGAAATATTGAAGTCGTTTTTCAGCCCCTTTACAGCTCCTGAGAACTGGGGTTACAGACAGGAGTGAAAGCTCTAGACAGGAACCAGTTTGATTTCTCCATGTTCCGTGAATTATATAGGTGCAGTCAGTCTGTGGAGAGCAACCAATAGCTTTCGCAATAACCTTGGTTGTTTGGGAATTTCCACGGGGCCCATTTAGCCAACAACTCAGCTAGATGTTACCTATTCCTGACACTGAAGGTTTCATTTGGTGTTGAGAAATGTCTCGTTGGGGCTTTGCCTCCCCCATTATTTTCTTACTCCATTTAGATTTCTTTCATATATTTATATATTTTAAGAAACTTCTACTGTAATGGGTTTCCAAATGACCCCTCCAATGACCCTTCATGTCAGATGTCCTTCCTGGTATTCCTTCCCTTACTCCCCTTCCTCCCTCCCCTTCTCTGTTTGATCTTCTCATTCCAGTCTTCCACCCACTCCCTGTCCATCCATAACTATATATTCTATTTTCCTTTCCTCGGGAGTTCCTTCCCTCCCCCAATCCACCGAATCCCTGTAGGTGTACAGATTGTAGCCTCCTTATCAAAGGCATAACAGCTAACATACACATACAACCAAATACATATCATATTTGTCTTGTGGGGTCTGGGATGCCTCAGAATGATTTTCTTTTTCTAGCTCCATCAATTAAGTTTCAAATTTCATGACTTCAGGTTGTTATTGTTTTTGTTTTGAACTGAATAATATCCCATTGTATAAATGTACCATATTTTTTTCCATTCAACTGTTATGGACATTCAGGCTGTTTCCAGTTTCTGATTATTATGATTAGAACTGCATTGGACATAGATGAGCGAGTGTCTCTGAAGCATGATATGGAGACCATTGGGTACATGAATCTTGTGGTAGATCAATTCCCAGCTTCCAGAGGAACTGCCACACTGATTTCCATAGTGACTGTACAAGTTGGAATGCATTTTAATATAATATTTTTATTAATCCTTTGAGAATGCCATACATCCATACAATTTATATTCGTCATAGTCACACCTCACACCTCCGACCTCCCTTCAGACCCACCCCAAACACTAGTCTTCCTCCTGATTTCATATCCATCCATCAAGTCCAATTTGTGCTGCCCTGGTCATGAGACCACCTGCTAGAGCATGATCTGAATACCAGGGGTCACGACTCAGAAGAGAACTGACTCTCCCGCCCCCAGCAGCTATCAACAACCAATAGCTCCTCAGCTATCGGCGGGAGCTCATGAGTCCCTCCCCACCCACACTGGGATGTTGGTTAGCTTGGCCTTATGAAGGCTTTGTGCAGGCAGTCATAGATGCTGTGAGTTCATGAGGGCATGTCCAGAGGGCACTGTTTTGCTCTGGTCTTCCCTGACCTCTGGCTCTTACAGTCTTTGTATCTGTCTTCCAAGATCATCCCTGAGCCTTGGAGGGAAAGGGGTGTAAGAGAGATGTCTCATTTGCAGCTGAGCACTCCACTGACACATCTCCACACCCTGACTAGTCGTTTGCAGCTGAGCACTCCACTGACACATACCCGCACCCTGACGAGTCGTTTGTGAGTGTCTGTGTCCACCACCATCCACTGCACCAAGAATCCTCTCTGATGGGAGCTGAGAGCTGCACAAGGGATGCTTCCTAACACTCTCTTGCCTGGGCCTCTGTGACCTGCATCATGGGAATCCCAGCAGCACTGAGGTGGGAACTTCAGTGAGAACCTGTTCACAGTCTTAGAACAGCTTAGCATTTTGTATGTCCTCACTGCTAGCTAGAAATGCTAGATACTAACACATAAGGATATGCTCGACCGTTCTTAGGATCTTGGGAAGTAAGAAGGAAGAGGAGTGGTATATACTACATGCATATATGAAATTGTCAAATGAAAAAGGGAAATACAGAGTTTGCGAAATTTACAGGTAGGTAGGTAGATGATAGATAGATAGATAGATAGATAGATAGATAGATAGATAGATAGATAGATAGACAGATGACAGACAAACTTAAAAGTCATAAGCCACAGTTCAAAATGTGCAGCCACTCCACCTCCACACACAACAAACATGGCTATTCAAAATTCAAGAGCAAGCCACACAATATAAGGATAGGTTTATGATAAAATGTTTAATGAAAACAAAGCAAGCACACACAAATTACCTTGAAGAAAAAGCAAAGAATTTAAAATGGGAATCTATGAGCTACTTGTGAATAATTTTTCTCCTTCATGGTATTCTAAATTGCCCATATTCTCAGTAATAAGACATAATCAGTCTATAATTTTTAATTTAATAATTGCAAGTGTTTTCTTTTATGTTTTTCTGTATTTCCAAAATTAATTGTAATAATATTGTACCTGTCGATATTATTTACATGTATATTACTTATATACAAAAAGTTAAGTTGAGTTTAAAATAAAACATAGCCAGGTGTGGCAGAGTGTATCTTTAATTCCATCCACACAGCAGGCTGACATTGGAAGATCACTGTAAGCTCAAGGTCAGCCTGGTGTACATCACAAGTTCAAAACCAACCAGGGCTACATCTTGAGACAGTCTCAATGAACAGAAAGGGTTGCTAAAACGGCTCAGTGGGTGAAAGCACTTACCACCCAGCCTGATGTACTGAGTTCTAATCCCCAGAATCCACTTAAAATCTAATGTAGCCGGGCTGTCAAGATGGCTCAGAAGGCCCATGCTGCCAAATCTGACAACCTGAGCTCAATCCCAAGGTCCCATGTAGTGGAAGGAGAGAACCAGTTCCTGTAAATCATATTCTGACCTCCACCTGGCACCAGAGACCAGGACTTTCTAGAAGGTCAAAGACAGCAAGCCCAGCCAACATGGTGACAGAGAAAATCTGTCTTAAACCAAGATAGAAAGGCAAGGACCAACATCTAAAGCTGTCCTCTGGTGCAGCGTATTCATGCCCACACACTTGAACACTCACACATCACATACACAAGAAGAAAAAGAGAGAGAGAGAGAGAGAGAGAGAGAGAGAGAGAGAGAGAGAGAGAGGAAGGAGGAGGAGGAGGAGGAGGAGGAGAAAAAGGAAGGAGGAGGAGAAAGGAAGGAAGGAAGGAAGGGAGGGAGGGAAAGGAAGAAAACAAAAGAAAGAAAGGAATAGGGGAGAACGCCAAAGGGAGGCGGTAGTGAAAAAGACACATTTATTTCCTAAACAGATCAGACAAATTTGCTCTGCCCAGCCTCAGAAGAGCAACAAGACCCAGAACAAAGGTCATGATTGTTTCTTCTAAGGCACCAACAATGACATTCCAGTACAGGTTTAAGTATAACTAAGCCTCCAGGTGGAAAGGGACACAGGTAAGCACCTGGGCCACTTGCCAAATGAACAGAGGCAGCGTCACAGTGGAGCAGCTGAAACGGATCTTTTGTCTTTCCAGAGTTACATATCTTCCTAGGAATGCTTAGATTTAAATGCTTCTACTTTAGATGCCAGTTGATGTTTGAAAACTCAACTACACGTCAAGGAAAGACCACGTTGAAAACTCCATTTTCTCTTCTCTAAAATCAGCATTAGAACACCTATTCCATTCTTCATGGGATCACTACATTCAGCAATATATACTGATATGTGTTAAAGTGCTTGCATAAAATGCAAATCCCCTCAGGAAGTGTCCTGGAAGGACACTGGCTCCTACCAGGCAGCTCAGTTGACATCATAGCTGGCACTTCCAACGTGAACTTCAAGTGCAGATGTAGAAAGAAGACATAATATCAAGATGAATGAGGGACTGCAAACACCCAATAGAGAAAATGGTTATGTTGCTGTGTTGTTTTCTGTCTTTTGTTTCAGATATTTGATCACACTGTGTAAAAGGCACTTTCTGATTGGTTTAATAAAGAGCTGAGTGGCCAATAGCTAGGCAGAAGTTAGGTAGGTAGAACTTCCAGGAAGAGAGAACAACTCATATAAAGAATCTGAGAGGAGGAGAGGAATTTGCCCATGAGGGACAGAGGAAGACAGACATATACTGTATTGAGGAGAGGTAAAAAGCCACAAGGCAAAACATAGATTAATATATATGGGTTAATTTAAGTTATGAGAGCTAGCTGCAAACAAGCCTAAGCTAAGGCCAAGTTGTCATACTTAATAAGAAGTCTTAGTGTCACTACTGGGGAGCTGGCTGTCCAAAGAATTCTGACTACATGTTCTCTATATCTCCTCAAGAACCCCAGTGAGACCAACCAAGGCTCAGAGAGCATTGTGGAAGTGGGGGCGGGGTGTAAGAGCCAGAGGATGGAAGGAGTACTGTGAGATGCTATCTTCTGAGCATGGCATGGATGTGGCACTCAAGAACTCCCTGTTGCTGTGGTTACCTGCCCAAGACCTGCATAAGAGAAAACCAGTCAATATTCCAGCACCATGGGGGAGGGGCTCACAAGGCTCCACCCCTTGCTGAGGAGCTATTGATAACTGATGGCTGCTGGGAGAAGGGGAGTCATTTTTCTTTGGAGGTGTGGCTGCAGGTAGGTTGCCCATTCTTGGCCCCACACCCATGCACATGTGGGCAACACTAAAGTGGACTCGGATGATTTAAACAGAGAGAGGAGCTAGAGAGATAACTCAGCCATTTAAGGCTAGGCTCACAACCAAAAAACAGAGCAAGGACTTAAAGTTGAGAGGGGATTCTGTTAGGAGACCTAGGGGACCTAGAGAGAAGAGTTGGGGTGGATATGATCCAGATATATATAAACACATATAAAATTGTTAACAAAAAAGTAAGGTATTCTGTGTGGGGAGAGAAACAAAGTTAACTCTTCTATTTGGATTGTTCCCCCAAGAGAGAGGAGCAAAACTTCCTTCCAAAACAGTTGTAAAAATCAGCTTAGTTTTGAGAGCAAAGAGGAACTAGGCAAGATGCCAGGTTCCCTAACTTCTACCTCAGAATGTTTCTTCTAGACTGTCTAACCACATGGATACCCCAGCATGGGCCTCCCTGAAATACTAAAAGAAATGAGAACAGAGAGTTTTCATGGAAAAAAAAAAAACTATGAAAGGGGGATTTTCCTGTTTGATTGGTAAAGAGTTGGCTGCTGGGAGAATCAACAAAAGTTCCTGTGTCCGGAACCACTAGATCATAGCAACCTGGCAGAGCAATGGCTACTCCAGCTGTCATGTGTCCTACTTTGAAAACACCCTATCAGTGTAAGCTGATAAATCACACCCTTCCTTGCTATCTGAAGATGGCTAATCAATACTTCCATTATGGTTATCATTGCTCTCAAGACAAGTCCCCAGCTGCATCTGAGCTGCTCTCCCTGAGGAGCTGAGGATAATGAATTTGCTTCCGAGATCCATCGATCACAGGAGTAAAGGGAAAAAAGAACTGGAAAGGAACGTATGGATATAGTGCTGTGTTAGAAACTGCCTGATGGAATCTATCCTGGGAGGCTATTAAAATGACAGATCCCAGGAGATGCTGGATCCCTGGGCTGGGGAGTGACCTAGGACCTGCCTTCATTAACAGCTCTTCCAGATTATTTCATACACTTAAAATTTTATCTTAAGAATCCAGAGAAGCAAAGTGGCTCAGGTTGACTGCATCTGTCCAACACAAAGCTGAGCTTGTCAACAACCAACCACAGAATAGGGGGGAGTTCATAAATGAAGACAGACTTTTTTTCCCCACCAGTCAGTTCCCAAATAACTGACATGGAGACTTAATATTATTTACAAATGCTCAGCCAATAGCTCAGGCTTATTACTAGCTAACTCTTACATTTTCAATTACCCCATATTTTTATCTATGCTTTGCCATGTGGCATATCCATCTTGCTTCTCTATGCATCTGCTTGTTACTCCTCAAACTCTGCCCTTCTTCTTCTCAACCTCTTCTGTGCCTGGCACTCCTGCCTATACTTTCTGTCTTGCTACTGGCCAATTAGCTTTTTATTAAACCAATTCAAGTGACAAATCTTCACAGTGTACAAATGGACCATTCCACACATAAGGCATTGCACTCCATGAGGCACTAATGGCTACTGTTGCGTTCTTGGGAGGGACAGTCATTGTCTTCAGTTGTGCACCAAACAGTGAGCCCACCAGGCTCCAGTGGACAGATCCATATCCATGGTCTTATAGCCCCAGTCCTGTCTAAAATCAACAGGTCGCAAAACAAAAAGGCAATGAGTGAGGCCTATAGGAAGCTAAGGGCAGATGAGGGAGGAGAGAAAACAGAATTCTCTGAACACAGGTATAAAACCAGTAAAGAACAAAGTTGAGATTGTTTTTTAAAATGAGATCAGATCCTCTGTGGAACTTAACAACAATCTGGAAGGTCTGTGATCCTGCTCTCCAGCTCCAAGAGGTAGGTTTTGCATCTGCTTATGTGGGCCAGATTCTTTCAGGTCTTTGTGAGCTACAGTTCAGTTCTATCAAATAAGGATATCTTTTGACTGGCATTAGCAGTTACAAATAGGAGAGCCACACAATGGACTAGGTCAATCAAATTTTTCAGTCCTACCCTGTTTCTTCTCCAGTGAGGCTTTCTTTCCTCTCCACTAGGGCTTGGGCAGGACTAAGAACATGCATTACTAATAAGGTTCCAGATTCAGGGATGCTACTGGTCCAAGAATTGTGCTTTAAAACCACCTGCACACATAGAAAGCAGCACATCCATGCAATGCTCTTTTTTGTTAGGCAAAAATCATAAAGAACACAAATCACATTATTTCCTTACACTTGATAGTCACACACAAATATGTACTCTATGTAACTTCTTTTTAAAAGATTTGTGTGTGTGTGTGTCTGTGTGTCTGTGTGTCATGGGGGATACACACAAGCCAGACACCCACAGAAGCCTAGAAGAGGGCATCAGATCCCTGAGGCTGAGTTAGGCAGCTGTGAGCTGCCATATTGGTTGTGTGAACTGAACCCAGGTCCTATGAAGGAGCAATAAGTGCTCTCACCTGCTGAGCCATCTCTGCAGCCTCTCTTCATAACCTCTAGGAGAGAAAACACTTTTAAAATCACCCCACAGTCCTGAGGAGCTGGCTCAGCAGATAAAGCACTTACCGTAAAGTGAGGCCTGATACCAGTGTTCAGGTCCCTAGAACCCATATTAAAAAGCTAGACAAATGTAGTCATTCCCTGTGATCCCTAAAACTGGAGGGCAGAAAACAGGATCCCTGGGGCAAGCGGGCTACACTAAGCAGAACTGACAATCTGTGCATTCACAGGAGATCTTGTCTCACTAACTAGAGTGGAGAATGGGGGAGAGAGAGTCGCAGCATCTACTTTAGGCCTCCATCTGCTCATGTGCACACACAGGTGCACATACGCTCACACACAAATGCATACCATGCACACGTATACTTTAAAAAAACAGACTACATATTGCCTGTTATTTCCCTTTCCTTAAGCAACACACGGGGAGACCTCTCCTCCTGTCATCTCTGAGTTGCCAATACTGTCTGGAATCAGTACAACTGCACGTTCAGCCTTCTACAATAATTTATTTTAATTACACATGCTCAGAGTAAGGGTCAAACAATAAAGAAAATTACAAAGAAAGGAAAACACACCTCAAATCCTAGCCTAGAGGAAAGGTGCTTGTTAATAAATTGATCATCATTTTTCAGTATACTTACTCCTACAATTTATAATGTTCTGTAGTTTATAACCTCACATCAATTCAAACAGAATGTGAGCTATGGTGTAACCTGATTCTTTTCACTTACAATTTCTTTTTGTCACGTGAGTAGCCATGTGCACATGGGTGTAGATGATCACAGAGTCTAGGAGAGGACATTGATCCCCCAGAGCAAGAGCAGGAATCCCTCTTACCCACTAAACTGTCTCTCTAGTTCCTGCAATAAGTTTTGATAAAGCAAATACAAGTAGATTACTTAATGAAATCTTAACACAAAATTATTCTGAAACAAATCATTTTTCTTTATTTATTTGAAGAGCTGGCAAAAGGACCCAGACCCTTGCTAACAGGCAACTGTTAAGCCACACCTCAGCGCCTGAAGCATCCTTTTCTTTAGTAATTTGCCATCAGGACCTCACAGAGAGAGAGGTTCGTGTATCACACACATATCAGCTCAACCTCAGGAAGACACAACGGTGATAAAGTGGTCCTTTGTTAGAAAAGTACACCTCTGGGTCTCAGTGGGCACCTGCCCTGCAGAAGCACTGGACCCAGAATTTTAATCATCTTCCCTAGCACGTTGGGACTTTTTGATGCTGATCTCTGGTCTCAGTTGAGACTTGCCAGTGTTCTGATTCTATCACGAATCTAGGGTAAAGGTCTCATAAGCACAGGATGGTAGGGTTGAGAGGAAAAGAGGGTTGAGAGGTTCTTCAATTGATCATTACAGCCCAGAGAATGAACACCAGGTACCCTTTTCCATCTGTAGAACATAGTTCCACTTTTTTCTTTTATTGAAAATTGTGGGTTTTTTCCATACAATATATTCTGATTACAGTTTCCCCTCCCCCCAACCCCTCTAAGTTCCTCTCCACCTCCCCTCCCTTTCTTCTCCACATCCTTTCTGTCTTTCCTTGGAAAACAAACAGTCAGCCTAGGAATAATAACATAATAAGATGAATTAAAAACAAATTGGCATAGGACAAAACCACCAACCTCTTGAAAAAGAGACAAAGAAAAAGCACAAGAAACTCACAGATGCAGAGACACACATTTGCACACACAGGAATCCCAGAAAAACACAACACCAGAAGCCATAATTTATACACAAAAGACCTATAAAGTGGGGGGGGGAGACGAAATAGCAGTCCTGACTTAACATAAGACAAAGAACCTCCAAACATGCTGTTGAATTCTTTTTGTGTTAGCCGTCTACTGCTTGGCATGGAAATTTAGAGTAGTTTGTTTCCCTAATAAGACTCCCTTGGAGAAAACTAATTTTTCATTTCTGAGGAATTACTATTACAGATAGTTTCTGGGTTAGAGATTAGGGCATCTGTCCATTTCTTTCAGCTCTAGGACCATATCTGTTACAGACCCGTGCATGCTGCCATACCCTCTGTGAGTTCATGTGTGTGTCGGCCCTGTTGTGTCTAGAAGATTTTGATTCCTTGGTGTCCTCCATCCCTTCTGGCTCCTACACTCTTTCAGACTCCTGCAGAGTTCTCTAGAGAAATATCTGATGGAGATATCCCTTTTAGGACTGAGTGTCCTGAGGTCTCTCTCTCTCTCTCTCTCTCTCTCTCTCTCTCTCTCTCTCTCTCTCTCTCTCCATATTGTCTGGCTATATTTGATGCCATGTGCTAGGAGAAGCAGCTTCCTAATGGTAACTGGAACGGATTGGCTTCCCTGGCTAGCGTAGCTGATGGTCTCCCGTGGAGTCTAGATTTTTCATTTTGGCACCCGAAATTTTTGGTGTCAACTTGACAAGATCTGGATTGATCTAGAAGATGTAGCTCAAGTTATACTTATGAGGGGTTTAGATTAAGTTAGCCATGGATGATGCCTCTGAGGAACCATCTCAATCAAATTAAGAAAAGAAGGCTAACCCTAAAGGAGGATGGCACTTTTTCCTGGAGTGCAAAAAAAGGAGACAGTAAGCTATGAGCATCCGTCACTCTCCACTTCTTGTCTCCAGATGTCATGTGACCAGAAGCTCTCAAGCTGCTGCTGCTGTGACTTCCCAGCCATGATAGACTGTATCCTTGAACTGTGAGCCAAAACCAACCCTTTCTCCCTGAAGTTGTTTCTCCCTGACTATTTCATCATAGCAACAGAAAAAAAAATGATTTTTTTTTCTTTTCTTGATCTCTCCACATTTTGGAGACGACAGACATTTGGATATTTATTAAGATCATACAGGCAAAGCCCTGAGCTCAGGAATTGGTACACAGTATGTGTTCGTTCACCAATGTTCCTGAGAAGACAGACTGAAAATGTGGGTGCTGTATGGTCCCCCACCTCATGCTGCCTCCCTCTTTTTTTATTCAGAGACAATAGCAAGAAGAAAATCCCAGGGCACCAAGACATAGCGGTGAGTCAGAGGGGAGTTCCCAAACAACAGGTCACATTCCTAATTCCCAAGTCAAAAGCATAATGAAGTCCAGATAGTACTTCCAAAGCCCTGAGATGACCTGCCCGACACCATCACCATCAAATCAGACCCAAGTCTCAGAACAGTTCCAACATGCCTGGTGGCAGGTCCCTGTCACCTTTCTACAAAGACCTGAGCCCCAGAATTCACCTGTGTCCCCAAAACAGACTTTCAGAACCTTCCCTATTCTTGTCCTCAGTTGCAATGAAGTCTAATTACAATCTCTCTCTTTCACCTTGTTTGCTTAAGGTGGGCAGGAGAGCGTGGGATCAAATAAACGGATGAAGGGGCCATAAGAAGGATGTGCCTTAGTTCATTTTTTTTTTTCGCTCCACATCTGAAAACTCAGCCAGATACCTCAGCAGTCCATGCTACAGGATAATTGTCACATACAATTAATTCCATCTGGCCCCATAAAGAGATGGGAGAATCACTGCTTGACAATGCTGTGTCTTGAGCTTCACTAAAGTGGTGTTTCCCAAGAGTCTCCTGTAACAGTGTGCACAGCGCTTCGTCCCCTTCACAACTGACTCATCCTAAATCATCAGTCAATGGAAACAAGAGTAGTAGAAGCAGGAATCGCTCACTGAGGCTGCCCACAGGATGCCGGCTGCTTCCCAAGCAAAGGAGGATTTTCTACATTAGGTTGCTTAGCGCTGTCAACTTCACACCATTTAGAATCATCTAGAAAGATTCTCAGTGAGATGATCCTAGACTATATAAGTGTAGAGAGAAGGCTGAGCACCAGTAAGCACTATGAGGTCTTTTTTCGATTTTTTTTTCCTTTTGTTGAGATAGAGTCCCATTATATAGCCCTGGCTGGCCTGGAACTTTGCTCTATAGACCAGGCTGGCCTAGAACTTGAAGATCCACCTGCTTCTGATTTCCAAATTCTGGGGGTAAATGTGTGCACTACCCTACCTGACTCTTTTTCTTCTTGAATGTGGATGTGACTAGCTGCTTCAAATTCCTGTCTTGTCTGCCCAACAATGATGAACTATAATCTGGAATTATAATCCAAATAAGTCATTTCTCCCCTAAATCAGTTTTTGTTGGGATATTTTATCAGAACAATATAAATGAGACTAGAACACCCATCAACCCAACACAAGGGTCCCCACTGGACCCACAATTCCACCCTTTACTCCACTCCTCAAGTTCCTTGGCAGACTAAAGGGGACCTTCAGAGTTTGTCCCAGCCAGTGTGCCTCAGGTCCACGATGACAGAGCTATCCCAGCTGAAGAACTGAACCTCACAGGTCTGACGTTGACACAACCCATGGAATTCAGTTCTCAGAGCTGAGGATAAACACAGACTCTCGAGCGGAAGCATTCAGTCCTTCCTCGCAGGCCAGGTCCTGCCAGCCCTGTAGACACAAGAGAAAAATGCCTGATAAGTCCAGAGCCACTGCCTCCACAGGTTGAAAACTTGGGACTCCTAAGAATCTGGGACACAGACAGACAGCTTCATAAGTAATCATTAAAGAGGCAGGGCGTGCAGTACAGGCCATGTGATCCCAACGCTTCGGACGCTGAGGCAGGAGAATTGTCCGTTTGAAGCCTTAATTCCAGCAATTAGAAAGCTGAAGCAAGAGGCTTGTGGGACAAGGTCAACCTGAAGTACGTAACAAGGTTGTCTCAGAAGCAATCAGTAACAGGACAGATGGTCTTTGCTGTCCACATTGTAACCCTCGCTTGGAAAGCTCTTCTTGATACATACTCCCCTTGGGGTTTTCACCCTCTATATCACCTCCTCAGCACCACCACCAATGGCAGAGATGACTGGATGATTACCCTGTGTCCTTTCTGTGTTCCCAGAACCCTCAGGGTACGCACAGTCCTAGCACAAAGACTCCGTATCCCAGCCTCGAGGGACCCACTTCTACATGGAAACAGAGGTAATGAATTACTGACTACCCTCCTGCCTGCTCTCAGAGGACACATTGCAACTGCATCCATGCCATGCAGATGAGAGCCACGCCCCATCCAGGGCAGGGTACCATACGAGAAGAACTTTGAAACTGTGTGCCACTTCTTCAAGAACTGGAGACTGCTCTTGGCAGCACAGCGGCAAGAAGAGAACTTCCCCCTGTTCCCCCTGTCTCTGTTAGAGTCCTTGAATGCGGCAGTTGGACTAATCTCTCTCTGACTAAAACCTTTTCTCCATCCCCTACCATTTTCCTGTATCATGTCTAATCCTTCCCTTCATAGAGAGGATGATAATTTGTAACTGTTAGATTCTTTGACACAGTTATTTAATAAATATTATCTCCCCAACAAGATTATGTTTTCACAAAGAGAGAGCCTATTCTATTGTCTTTTTTAAATATATAAACAGAAGCCAGGAGTTGTGGCAGACACTTGCAACCCTAGCACTTGGGAAGGCTGAAACAGGAGGATATCTCTGAGTTCAAGACCTGCCAGGGCTGCATTATGGTTCCAGACAAATTAGGGTTATAGAGTAAGACTCTGGAAAAAAAAAGACCCCCCCATAACAGCAATAACAAAAATAAATTAGTATAGCAAATAAGTACAATATCTTTTTTGAAATAGAACTCATAACAACTATACAGCTCATCTAGTTACAAAGGATAGAATTCACTGGCTTTCAGTATCTTCATGAAGTTGTTTGATGATCACCATAATTAATCTAAGAATGTTTTAATCATCCCTAAACTATATGCTAATCACATACTCTCTACCTCTGGGTAGTTGCTAATCTACTTCCCGTCTTATATATACTGGCCTATTAAAAGCATTTTTTTACCAATGAAATCAAATCACATGCGGCCTCTTGTGACTTATTCTTTCATTTTATGCTCTCCAAGTTTATCTATCTGTGGCTTAGTGTATGTATCAGTATTTAATTAATTGTATGGGTTTCATGGGGGGAAATATCCACTATGTAGATATACCATATTTTCTTTATCTATGAGCAATGGATTGGCATTTACGTTGTTTCAATGTTTTCTAAATATTTATTTTTATTGGTTTTTAAATTATGAGTGTGTGTGTGTGTGTGTGTGTGTCTATGTGTGGGTATGTATATATGAATGCAGGTGCTAAAGGAGGCCAGAGTAGTGTAAAGCTGGATTGGCAATTGGTTGTGAGCCACTGGCATGGGTGCTGAGCATCAAACTTGGGTCCTCTGCAAGAACAGTGTATGTTCTTAGGCACAGAACCATCTCTCCAGCCCACTTCTGCCCCTTGACTGCGACAGTCATTTCTATGGCCATTCCCCTCTTTATGCTGATATGTGCTGTCATTTCTCTATTTACCTAAGAGTAGAACTTTGGGGTGACATTAAATCTATGCTGAACCTTGTGAGACTTCTCACACTCGTTGCCAAAGTAGCTACACCATTTGACATTTCCGCCAGCATTGTCTGGGGTTTCCTTTCTCCACATCCTTGTGATTGCCTGACTTTTTTATTGCAGCTCTCCCAGTAGGTGCAAAGTGGTACCTCATTGTGGTTTTGATTTGCATCTCTCTGGTGGCTAATGACGTTGAGCATCTTTTCATGTATTTACAGCATTTGTTCAGCTACTCCAAGGAGAAAAAACAATCTATTCATATCTTTTTGCTGTTTCTGAAATGGACTGTTGGTCCTATTATTAACTTATAAGAACTATTTACATATCCTACATATATCATATAGATCATATTTCTAATTTGTTATGATTATATAAACTGAATTTTAACTGTGTATGTGTGTGTGGTGTCTTCATTCCCTAATATTATTTCCAGCTTCTAGAACACACCTGGATCATAGAAGACACTCCAGGGATTTTTCAAGAAAGGAATGCAAGTAAATGCCTCTTGGGGTCCCTCATCTCCATGTTGTGCATTAAAATGAGATGAGTTCCCTCCATTTGTACCCAATTCATTGTTTTCTTCAGCCCATGTGCCTTCAGAGTTCCTGTGTGAGCCAGACTCCAGAGATGAAAGATTCTAGCATCTGATCTCTGCTTTATGAGCATATGAGAATAAGCAAGCAGGATGTCTCCTACACCATGCCAAGTCTCCTAGGAAAAAGAAGGGCCAATCGCACTACTAGGCCAATCGCATTGATCCAGTGCCATCTTTCCCTCCACAGGCACCCAGGCATCACTCACTCACAGGGTCCCTGGTGGGTGAGGCCAGATGTGGGGGATGCAGTAAGATCAAGGCTAGTACGGCCTTCACCCCATCCTCATGAGTCACTGAGAGCCACACCAACAATCACATTCAGTCATGCTGAGTGCCTCCAATGAAAACCTCAAGATGGTCTGAAGAGGCTGTGCTTCCAAAGAATGACATACAAGGAGATACCCAAAGATAAGGACACTGTGGTCTGGTCCAAAACGGTCAAAAGGAAAGAATCACAATGTGTAAACCCTGACAGGCTGTGGCCTACACTTCTAGGAGAGAGCAGGCCAGGCCAAGAGAGGCTCAGACAAATGGTTCAGGCTAGCCTTGTTCGGGAACTCAGGCCTGTCCTACAGAATGTGGAGAAAGTGGAGAAGAATGTTATCGATTGCATTATTTAAATATTCCAGCTGGGCTTGATAAACAACTGGAAGGTATGAAATAATCCTAAATACCTATCATCTGATCCTCCAATTTAACAAAGGCTCCTACAGGACCTCAGACAGGTAGACTGAGATTCCACCTTTACTCCCAGCAACAGCAAAGACCCCACTGCCACATGCTAGGAATCAAACACAGGTCCTCTCGCACACCTGGCAAACGCTCTACCACAAAGCTGTGTGCCCAAGCTCCCACCTTTTCTAAATTATTTTGAGATGGAATATCACTAGATTGTCAAAGTTGGCCTTAAACTGGGAATCCTTGAGCCTCAAGCTCTGGAGTTACTAGAATTACAGGTCTATGCCACTGGGACCTGGTAATCTACAGTTCTCTTACAATCAATAAGTCCTCCTTACTGCCCTCTAGGGAGTCCTCTCCTGTCCCCAATCATTTTCCCACCTTCTGCCCACCTGCCAAGCTTGGTTTTGAAGACCACTATGAAATGGCATCCTTGCAATGTCCTGTAATAGTCCCAGCACCACCAGTAGCAGGGAGGTTTCTGAATGGTGCACATTTTCTTGGTCCATCCCTAACCCCTTCGGCTTGTACCTGACCGCCAGATCCTCCAGCCTCAATATGCAGTTAGTCACCAGACAAAGTCACTGTCTCCCATTTGCTATAACATGCTCTGAGCCACACTGTTAAACTTCAAGAGATCTGAAGTGAGAGCCTAGGAAAGCCAAAGAACAATAGATGATCCTTTAACCACACTGCTCATTAGAATTTACCAACACCGCTGCTCTGTGCATTGTGAGTACCAGCCCAGCACCAAACCCAGGATATATATATATACCTTTATTTTCAGGCGGAAGCCCTACTGTATACGTGTGGTGGGTACAACTTGTCTTGTGAAAAGAAATCATTTGGCCCTGGTCTATTCTGACGGAGAGGCTAAACCTTTCTGCTTCAGTGACTCACTGCTTCCTTACCTGTGTTCTTCCCAGCATCTGGGGAAAGAGTAAACACAAACCTGGAAGTTCTTATAAATATGACTTTGCTAACCTTCCACTCAAAATACATGCATGGTGCTCTGTTCCCACTAAGTGGTTAGAGAAATGAATGGGCTTCCCATATGTGATACTTCCAGGAGAATCAGTTCTTGGTACAAGTATAAATTTAGTAACCTTTCAAAGTTAAATTGATGCTGATCTCTCATTCATTTCCTTATGCTGTAAGGATGTATCCAAATTGGGTTTTTTTTTGCACTTTCTCTTACAAAAAAAAGGAAGGAAGGAAGAGAAAGGAAGGAAGAAAAAGAGTTGGTTACTTTTTTAAAAAATTAAATGGTATATATAAATTAAAATTAAAATGGTATATACAAATCTCATTATATCTCTGCACACAACTTAGAAGGAAGCAGACCAGTGAATGTTTAAAAAGCACAGCCAATAAAACTTCACCAATGAGAAAAACTGAAAGGCCATCCTCTGGTATTCTATCTTGCTAGCCCTTTTTGTGAAAGAAAGCCCCATTACAACTGTAAGGTAGAATCTTGCAACAAAGAGACTTTATGAAATAGAACTCACCAAACAAATGGCTCTAACTATGTGGCTTGTTCCGGGCCCCAGACGCCTCTAGGTTCTAGGCACGATAGACTGGGATGCAGACAGAGCCTGACGCACAACATGCCCCAAGTCACAGGTACAATCTAAAGGCTGAGTCTCTACAAAGAAGTGGCCAAGACTTTTCTCCCTAGTCCTCCAGCTTGTCCACTTCCGCATTTATACCTGTCAACTACTGGGGGAGCAAGATCGAAGTTCTACCTCTCTTCCCGTTGTTGTGATGGTCTACCCACACAGGAAGTGTCCCCTGTGCCTCAGGCTTCTAAGCTCAGTCCCTCAAGTCCGTCTGCTCACTTTGCCACCTCTCCAAGAGCTTGCCTCACCCCGGGGGTCTCTTCCCCGGCCTTTGATTCAGCGGAAACACTGTCATTCTAATCTCCAGGTTCTATAGAAACTTTGTGAGCACAAGAAATAGCATACTGGACTGCAGCGCATTCTTCATCCCATCCCCCATAGAACCCAGCCTTCAGACAGTACCCATTATATGGGAGATGGGATGAAGAATGTGCTCGAGTCCATCCCATCCCCCATATAACGGGTTGCGCTTAATATGTAATAACAGTACCATCACAGCTAACAACCATCAAGTGCACATTATGTCCCAGCCACTGGGTTGCATGAATTATGTCATATTTCACAAGAAAGCCGTGAGGCAGGTTGTCTTGTCAGCATCCTATTATATGTTAGGAAAGGCTTAGGAAGGTCTAGCAGCCTTCTGCTGCAACTGGGAGCTTAACCACTCCAAGTCCAGCACCTGCACTCACAGCTACTCTGTTCCTCTGGTTGGGGGAGAAACTGAGCACAGCTGAAGCAATCACGATGGGTCTGGCTACCCTACAGCATCAGCATCCCAGACCACAGCGTCCATCTCTCCTTTCCGGACCACAACCCTGGTTCCATACAGTGCTGGAACTGATCCCTCGGGGCCAAAGTAGAGGGACAGTCCAGAGGCCGTCCTCTGCCAGATCTGCTCACACACTTGAATCATCTCAAGAGGGACTCGTTCTCAATCCTAGCCACAGACACATGGTTTCACGAAAACTGCTGCTACAAAGAAGAAAAGATCATAAGGAACATGAATGCTGGGAAACGAGGCTTCCAAACTCTACACACTCCCTCCCATATGCCAGGAAGATGGTGGATTTTCACAGCAAATGAACAAGGAGCTCCCCAAACCATTAAGCAAATGAATCAAGAAATCTCAGGCTTCATAGTCCAGATTTCTATCTCCCCCACTGTCATTACCATCTAGCTAGCAGAGTCATTTCTGAGTCTTTCTGCTATTCCACGGAGCTGGCTTTGTCACTTAAAGGCCTGTTAACTAACTGGAATTCTCATCTTGTAGCTGCAAATAAAATCCATGCATACTTTGGATGAGTTTATCATGGGAGTTGATTAATTGGCAGTTGCAGAGCTCTGAAACTAAAGCTGCATTTCACTAACAGACCCGCAATTTGGGGTGGATATTGTGACTTAAACACATTCACTCCTTTATGCAGAGGGGGTGGATGAGAAAAGGAGAGTCTATGTGATTAGGAGTGAGAGCCACTATAAGGGAGAATGAACGTTGTGTTACCCTAGTTTGTCCTGCCGGGTCTGCTCTGCACACGTGATGTGTTCTCGGGCACAGCAGCTCACACGGTCCTCGAGGCCATCACAGGAGATAAGCAGTATCACCATTTGCCTCTTGCATGGGAGGAAATGGAGATATGTGCTTAGTTAACAGCAGAGCCAGGGTGAAGGTTCAGACAGGCTCCGTCCAGAGCAGCGGTTCCCATCGGAGGACACCGGCAAGGACTTCATAAGTGGTTTCGATGGCCATATATCAGGAAGAGGCCAGGGATGCTACCGAGCAGCCTACAAGGCATAGGACCATCCCCAGAGCAACAGATGATGGACTTCTAAATATTAAGGGTCTCAAAAAAACTCTACTACGAAGTCTAGCTTATGGTACAATAACCAAGGCCTGACTGAGAGAAAGGGACAGCTAAGAGACTGACCACCCATGATCACTCTTCCTTATACATTAGTCCCTGCACTTACTGACAACAGAACTCCACATACAGGCTCAGGGCTACTGCACTTGTTTAGATCCTGAAGTTTCTCTCTCAAAGCCTCTGTGAAATTGCAGGTCCCCTGTACAAAGGTAGAAAATCTCTACTGATAATAATTAAACATATGGGGTCGGGAGAGAACAAATGCATCAGTAGAATAAAAGGGAGGGCTGAGAAGAAAGTTACCTCTGTACGGGTTACAGTTTAGGACCAGACAAAGATGCCCTTTCGAAGTTGAAGAACTAGTCAAATACACAGCAAATAAAAAAAACAGAATGAAGAACTGGTATCTACAGAGAAACGAACATTAGATCCGTGTCACACCATGTTTGAAACAGATGTCAAAGCTGGAGAGGTGGCTCAGTGGTGAGGGCCCTTATAATCATGAAGACGTGAGCTAGATACCTAGAACTCATGTTTTTGTGGTTGTCGCAGGGTCTCTCAATGTAGCTCTGGCTGACCTGGAACTCATAGAGATCATCCTGCCTCTGTCTCCTGAATACTGGGATTAAAACTGTGATTCTCAATTTGTGGGTTTCGACCCCTCCAGAGCATGAACAACCTTTTCGCAGGGTCGCATTTCAGATATCCTGCATGACCGATACTTACATTATAATTCATATACAGTTATAAAGCAGCGATGAAAATAATTTTATGGCTGGGGGTCATCACAGCATGAGGAACTGTATTAAAGGGTCACAGCATTGGGAAGGTTAAGCACTTCTGGATTAAAGGCATGGTGACACTTAGAATCTCAGTACTGGGGAGGAGGAGACAGGGGGGTCAATGTGGCTCTGTGGTCAGCCCAGTCTACTTGACAAGCTTCAGGCCAGTAAGAGATTCTATCTCAAGGGCTAGGATGGATGGATCACCAATTAAGAGCACCAGCTGCTTTTCCAAAAGACCCAGGTTTGGTTCTCAGTACCCACATGGCAGTCCACAGATGTCTGTAACTCTAGTTCTAGGTGATCCAACACCCTTTTCAGGCCTCTGTGGGCATGCGCGTGGTGAGCAGACATATATACAGGCAAAACACCCATTCACATAAAATCATAATAAAAACTAATAACTAAAATAAAAATGAGTTCAGCTTAATTTAAAAAAAAAAAAAAAACTAGCCAATGGCTCCTGAGGAACACACACGCAAAACATGTAAGCACATATACATACAGAAAGCAAATAAGTAAATGACAACAAGAAGTTTCCAAAGTACATATAAGAATAATCCTTAAAGAAGGCCTTAAAGGCTCAGAGAGCATCAAGGACACCAGGACAGAAAGCCTCTGTAGGGACACAATCAGGGACGCAGTCACATGCTGGATAGGCAGAAAGGCTCAGTTCAGTACAGAAATCGTTGCGACCTTTTGTGCAGTTTTCCTCTAGGGGAAATTTCACAGGCAAAACTTTGAACCTCAGATTTCAGAAGTCTAAGAGAAAAGCCCTCAAGGGCAACCCACTGACTCGTCCCTCTGATTAGCCCAGAGTAAGTGGGAAAATCCACTTTCCTTCTTCCTGCTGCCGGTGTCGCCATTTTTTTTTTCAAGAGAATCTCTGGCGACAGGAACTGAATATGAGATAAACTTAAGAGTCTAATTTTGCTAGAACAACAAGACTCTTTCTTGGACTTTAATGTCTGAGCTAACATGAGTGACATTTTCTCCAGCAGTGGGAACAACTAGTAACATTGTTCATAAGCCAAACACTGCTGACCCCTTGAATACCATGCTGCCCCAACATAGTAACACTGTTTGACCCACCCAATGGCCCAGAGAAACAAGGTAGAGGTCTCTAGAGCGCATGCTCAAACCACCAAGAAATATTACAAATTTAAGACAATCATTTTTTGTTTGTTTTACCATGAACTTGTGGCTTCACTTTGCCGAGGAATTAGATCTAAGTAGCTGTAGGCCTAAGGATGTGGGGTTAACCTAGAAAAGATCTATACAGAGCATCAGATAAGACCCTTTGCCATCCCTCTGATAATATACCCACCTGTTCAAGAACTGCTCCATTGGAATTGTTTGAATCCAAGACGCATAAATCCATTACTAGAGAAGCCACAACTAGATAGTCAAGACATTCACTTCGAAAATAATCTTTCTTTAGATTTAAGGAGCACAGAATTCCTGGAGACCTTTGCAACGCTCTCCTTGATCTTTAGTTCTAAGGTAAGTAGACCTTATATGTCATCAATTTGATATAAAGCATGGGAATTAACTTCCTGGGATAGAGTGTTTCTACCTAAAATAAATGTGAAAGCCAGAGAGAGGGCTCAGTGGTAGAATATTAGCATTTGTGAGACTCTGGGTTCAATACCCAAAGCTAAATAATATATGATCCCCATGATTTGGGAGGCTTGAGGCAGGGGATCCTAGGTTCAAGGCCTGCCTAAGCTATGAAGGAAGCTTAATGCCAGCCTGGGCCACTAAGTAAGACCCTATCTCAAATAAAACAGGAAAAAAGCTAAGGCTATAGCTCAGTGGCAGAGTGCTTGCTTTATCAGTTTTGAATGTGGATGCATGTGGGTTCTCTCCCTTGCGATGTCCACAGAAAGAAATTTCTAATTAACTGAGATTGAAGCTGAGACCAAAATAAGGAATTTTTGCCAGATTCTAGAACAATCTGAGGGGAGGGGGGGTCATTATCACAATTCAAAAAGTCCCCAAAGCTGGCTCTTAGGAACCACACCCAGTAACACAAATTGCTGACCATCGGAGAAAACAATACCACAGTGAGCGGAGGAAGGACATTCCTGACCCCTCAAGGTCTTCAAGAAAGTAGGACTGTAGGAATCTAGAAACGAGGGGGGCAGGATGTGTCCATCACCAGAAGCCACACGGGTTCCTCTGCCCATCCCCTCCCTGTGGCCCTTCCAGCATCTCAAAGAAAGGACCAGAGGCTAATCTCCCACAGGCCAATATAAGCAAATCCAGCGTGAGCAAACCTGACTCAAATACACAGCCTTCTGGGCCCCCTCTGAGTTCTCCCACAAAGATTCTTGGTGCTTATCCTACCCAAGCAGTAAGTCAGGACGGCAGGGAGATTAAAAATAACAATAACAGTAGTAGTAGTAGTAATAATAATAATAACAATGCCATGTTGATTCTGTCCAAAAGCCCAAACCCTGGAACTTGGAGACAAAACATCAGAAGGGGTTGAGACAAAACCAAAGTTGAACAGAAACAGACAAAACAACAGACATTGACTGGGAAGATCTCAAATGCCATGAAAGTACTGAAATAAATAATCCTGAGGCCCATGGGGCTTTAAGAAAGAAAAGTTACATTATTGTCAATTAGAATACAAGTCAAGTTTAACAGAAATAAATTTGAAAATTAAAAAAAAATCTTTCTATAGACAAGACTGAAGGAGATTGAGAATAGACATACAATAACAAAAAAAAAAAAACAAGCTGCCATAACCCCATGTCCCCATGTTCAGTATTTACAATATAATATCTTTTATTACTGTCTCTGTAATAAAATTAATGACTTGCCAAACAGAAGCCACAACACCGAGATTTAAAGTACATTACAGTAACCAATATTGCCATCTTACCCGAAAGTAACAAAAGGTTAAAAAACCTTTTCCTTTTAGAAACGGACCCATGTCTTAAGTACTATCCCTGGAAATATTTCTAAGCCACTGACATTTTTATATTTACAGCCCATGACAAAAGTCTCACCTACTCTAAGGTTAGTCTCACTCACTGCACCTTAAACATCGTGATTACATCTTTAATGCGCCATTTGCTCTGCAATAATCCACTGTACAAAAGCCGGCTTTCTCGCAGACAGAAGATAAGTACACAGTAAATCAGCTCGCAATGACTATTTTCCTAAGTCCTGGACACTGGGAGCTCAGATTCCAGTTTCCCTTATCTTTTCCAACGCGGCCTCCCTTCTCCCCACCCCCAAACCTTCTCATTTTACCGCTTCCTCCTATTCATTTTGCCTACCCCCTTGCCATGGCTGCCTGGCCAGATTTTACCACGCCAGTGAACCCCTGCTGCTGCCATCCTTGGAGGGAAGAGAGATGCCAAGGGCCCTGCAGAAGAGCATCATTCTCTTGGCTCACACGGGCAGAGGAAGGAACTCACAGGCCAATTTGCATATGCTTTTATTCCATTCCACACCCTGCGAGCTAACTCTCTCTGGAAAGTCCCTTCTCAATTCCCTCCTCGTGGCAGCTAGGGAGGAAGCGGCTGGGCCGGAATAGAAGGTTCCAGCCCAGTCAGGCTGTGTCAGCATCTTAGGGCAGAAGCCAGCAGACTCCCACCCGAAGTCAGCAGGGTCTCTACCCATACAGATGCCAACAGGGACCCTCTTCCCAGCCAGAGGGGAGCTGCTGGCTACGGCTATAATGACATGCAAGTTCTAGAGAGTTCTTTGCGGAGCAGAGTAGGCTCCAGCCTCCCCTGAGGAAGTGCTGGTCAGGCGTTGGGTCCCTGACTTCCTGTCTGTACTCTCCCCTGCCTGTGGGGAAATCCCGAGAGCTTTATCGGCTGCCCAACGAGCCTGTTGGCTTTTCAAGTAGGCGTCGACTGAGTTTCGACCAAAAACCTCAATTTAATATTAGCCAAAATACATAAATAAATAAATAGCATGTGTGCGGGTGTTTAAAAAGAGAAAGAATTGGCCTCTGTAGTGGGGACTGGGAGGAAAGATCTCTGACTAGCTTCAGGCACAGAAGCCTGGATTGGCCCAACAGCGGGACAAAGACATGCTTTCAGCTATGGACTGGCAGGCAGGAAGGACACTCAGAAATCCATTCCAAAGCATCCTCCTGCAGAAACCGTTAATGGCCTAAGTGACCTCTAAATTTTAATGAGGTTCCATCAGACAGCAGGCACTCTGACAAGCATTTCACAAACACAGTCTTCCCTGATTTCACAACGTTAACCTTTGGTGAGGTTAGGGGACTCACCTAAGGTCACATAGTCCCTCTATGGGTACCTTTGACTGCTCATATCCCCAAGTCTAGAAAACCCTTACAAGGTCTTTGGAATGCATAATAATAATAATAATAATAATAATAATAATAATAATAATAAGTTGAATTCCCAGTCAAGATAAATATATAGAGTCACCCTGGGAAATCATCCACAGATAGAAAAGAGACAGTCCAATGACTCTACTCCTGGCACAGGTGATCGCTGCCCTGAACTCTCCAGATGGTGCCCATCGCTCATCCTGCTGTGGTTGCAAAGGTTGGTTTAAACGTCTCTTGCAGCTAGCTTTTTGGAAAACAAATCATTGCAGGTCAGACGCTGAACATACATAATTCCCTTTTTAATCCTTCAAACACACACACACACACACACACACACACGGTAGCTACTGTGTTAATCCTTGGATTATAGATAAGAAAGCAGGGCTCTGAAAGATTTCAACTTGCTCATTGTCACACAGCTAGAGCTGAGTAGCGCTGGGATTTGAAATGATGTTTGTTGTCTCCAAATCTCTGATACCCCATATATTTACCTCATAGTGCCTCTCAGGGAAGTCTGCTCCCTGAGAAGGGGCTTCCTTGGGGTAGAGGCATGACTCCGGGCTACTGAAGAGATTCCCAATAGGCCTGCAGGTGCTGACCAGCATTCACTGAAATCCTGGGTGTGTGGAAGAGAAGAAACATTGGTAACCAGAACGGCAAGAGCTCTGTCTTATTAAGGTATACATGACATATTTGTGAAGCTTTCATAAAGGTCAAAAGCTATATTGTGTCAGCTAGTGACAAGCCTGTTTAAAGAGGCCTGAAACTGTTTGGATCCACTGACTGGGGTGAGACTTGAAGGAAATTAACAGCGGGAGTCGGAGTCTGGCCCGTGTCTGTTGACAATTTCACTGCCCTGTTCCAGACTGGTAACTCCGGCATTCCCAGGGCCTCCTTCTCAACACCTGGGGTTCACTCAGCTTGGTTGTCTAGAAGCAGTCAAGGGTGTCCTCAGAGCCAGAGGCAGCACTCTGCCAGCAGCTGTATGCACTTCCCATTGTCTGTCTTTTGCCCTGGGAAGCACAGACTGAAACCAAGAGACATGTTTTTGCAAATGAAATGTGAATTGGGCCTCTTCTCTTCATAATTAAATTTTAAGGATTATTTTTGGGGGTGCGGGTAGAAGTTCAAGGTAAAGGGAAGCCTAAATATCACTGTGGGACTTACGGTACACGCCAGGCAAAGCACTACACACTTCAACACCTCTGTGTCACTTCATTCTAACCGCATGGCTATTTCTAACTCGCAGAAATATACAGACGGCAGACACTCAGGCAAGTTAAGAGCTTCAAGGGGAATCAGGAGGTACTGGCTAAGAACAGCCGGCTGGATGAGAAAGAGGAGATCCGTGCAAAAACACTCCCTGTCTTTCTTGGTTCACGCCCCAGTCTAACTGAATGCCATGCTGGGGGCTACAGGGACAACTTGGTGTTAGTTAAAGAATTCAGTGCACATCTTTAATCCCAGCACTCGGGAGGCAGAGGCAGGTGGATCTCTGAATCTGAGGCCAGCCTGGTCTACAAAGAGAGTTCCAGGACAGCCAGGGCTACACAGGGAAACCCTGTCTCAACAGAGAAAAAAAAACAAAAAACCTCACCAAAGTTTAGTTCCCAGCCATCTCGAACACTGGTGCGCTGAACCTGGCCAGGCCTGAGCGCTGTCATCTTTTGAACCCTGAAGGGTTCTTTGTTTTGACTTCAAGCAGCACACTTCCTTCTGGATAGCTCATCCCCTACTCTACCCCCAGTTCTCCGTTGCGTTGAACATCTCGAAAGACACATATCCCGCCCTCAACATTGCATCCTGGCCATCCTCAGTTTCACACAGTGCTGTATGAACTGACGCTTGTGAGTATCAGGACCAGGAGCAGAGCCGATAAGCCATTCAGAGTTCTGCTGCTACAGTGCAAAAGCTTTTGATTGCACATCTATCAGTTTTCAATTTGAATTTTGGAAGCTTTTTTTTTTCATTCATCAGCCCTGAAAAGCACATGCACACAGTGCCCAGAATCTCTGACACTGGTACTTGGATCCACATTTAAGTCAGAGTTTTGTTCCATGTTCTGAGGAAGAAGAAAGCATAAGGGTTCAGAGGTATGCAAATTTAGAACTGGAAAGACAGCCTTCAGACACACCCCAGGCTCCATGGGATGATGTCTCCACCATTCTGGAGACCTCAGACGGATTGATCTGGTACGTGGAAACTGTGAGATTGACAGCTAGGAAAAAGACTACCAGACGTCATGATGAAGCTTGTGTCTCCAGCCCACTCAGTAGCTGATACACTTCAAGCTCTAGAACTCAGGAAACACAAAGCTAAATGCACAGCAGTTGCTGGGGTTAGAGCGGGTACCTGCTCAGCTGGGGGCTCCTTACAACCTACCTAACAGTTCGTCTGTGTGCAGCTGTTCTCATAGGATTTACACACGCGTAAATGCAGCAGCGAGTGGACTAAACAGTCAAGCCTTACACTCCAGCTCAGGAAAACTAACTTGATCCCTTAAGCAACTCTTCCAATAAAATCAAGAACACCTACCTGGTAGATTGCTCTGAAGATGATGTTTATCCTAAAAGTCAGCAAAGTGCCCGGATGGAA